>NC_054483.1:94587288-94891598 GCF_017639515.1 Carcharodon carcharias
TATGCTTTTAAATTAACATACCAAAACAGTTGAATTAGATTGCATCTACAACTTGTCTATAATTGGTGTTGTTGGAGGTAGGCAGGTAATGTGCCGCACATATGAGACTATTAATTGCTTGGAATTTAAGAGTGAGGAGATGGCAAGGCAAATTTGCAAGGTTAATTGAGACTTGAATCACAGCTTCCTGTTTGGCCAATTATGAATATTTATCAGATAATTGTTGTTTAATGAGTGGCATGTTAGCTCTGTAGTTCAAGTTCTGCCTCACTGCTGTCATTAATTCGATTTTTCACATTAGTTTTTTCACATTAGCTTCAAAGCGTATTTCTCGTCCCATAAAATATATAAAAAGTGCAGAGTCTTTTCTAGTATTGCAACTCTGAAATATGTCCACTTGTGCTTTTGGAATTCACATCAACCCTATCTATCTCCATCTCTGTTGATCCACAGTGATAATAAATTACAAAATGTTTCACTGCATCTGATTTTGTCAACCAGTACATGTAACAATAAGCAAAATAAACTCATACGCAGCCACAATTAATTTTGGGGTGCTTGTGTCCGTCTGCACCAATGTGCTATTGTATTCAAATCAAATGTTTAGTCCTCTGATTAGCTGGAAATCAGCTCCGAACACACATTTTTCTCCCCTGCAGCCAGTTAGAACCAAATTAAATTTAAGTGTCAGATATATAATATTTGATGCTTCAGACATCTGAACATAATTGCCATAATAGTGGAATTGGTGAGTATGAGAGGTAAAATCTCAACTACAAATCTCAATTTGATTAACTTGTAAATGTAGTTCTGGAACACTAATTTGGGGAAATGGTGGCTACATTTTGGGAATTGGTGTGACAAACAGTTTTTGCTGATCAACCATGAAGATTAGATTGTCTTGAAATTGGGTGGTTATTAATATTCATAATGACTCGAGTTGAGTTTCATGAGTAGACATGAGGCAGTTCAATCTTCGGATGGATGATTTTGCTTTTTAAGTTACCTGTTCTCCGAAACAATTTGAATTAGATCTAAAAGTTGTTAAACAATGTTAATTAAGCATATTTGTGCATAATTGTATACATTTATGAAGTTTATAATGTTTGTAAAGCCAATATTTATTGAGACTAAAAGCAAGAATAAAACTTAGTGAGGAAATCGTACCTATTCTGAGATTAAGAATGTGATGTAATCACCCATTTGATCAGGAAGGAAGTATGGTCTATTAAAGGCAGCAAACTGATTTTCAGATGATCGTTCAGTTAATGTTTTGATTCGCTATCAGTATTCTCCCTTTGACAAATAGTTATCTAATTTCTCAGACATTGCTTTCCAAGTGTCACGTATAGGGTTCCAAATGTTTTTTATCTTGTCTAGATAACAGATCAATGGAATTGAGTGAGCATAATCTATCTTTCTTTGTTTCCCAAATGTTTAGTTGCCTTTCTTTAAAAAAGTGCTGTCTCGGTAGTTTGTGGTGAAGCATTCGGTTCATTTAAACCTCTACATGAATCTTTTTTTAAAAAGCCTTGCATTCATATAGCATGTATCGCAACCTCAGGATGTCTTAAAACACTTTATCTGTTACCAATTTACCAAACAGTGGGAATAATCTCTCTTTTTGCACTCAAAGCCTTTCATAATTGGATTCTCTCTTGATACCATGCCCTCTGCAATTTCTGCAAGGTTTTGGTATGTTTTGTTCAGTTGCTCTCTTGTCAGATGCCAAGAATATTGAGACTTTCCTAGCATCAATCATTCCAGCGTTGTGGGTATCTCTACCAACCACAAGTTATTGGAGGAAGGCACATAGATAAGGAAGAGAGATATTTACCTTGAGTACCAAAGACAAGGATAGTGGATACGTTCTGGACTTGCTGCTTTTGAGTTGGGGAAGCAACTAAAGCATATAACCAGGCTCTAGTAAGCTATTTCAGACAAGTACATTCAAGGAATATGAGAGGCAAGCAGGAACCTAATATTGCTAATGGATAAATCTGTTGATAAATGTAAGGCCTTAAAACCTGCAGGATAAATGCAACAAGAACAAAGTAAACAATTCTCTGAACTGTATAGAGAAATCAAAATTTGAAAAATTAGCAGAAAACCATTAATCTGAATTTATGATTGGACAGAGGTAAGATTAGGCTTGCCAACCAGAAAGGGACACAGCTGTAAAAACGACAAATTCTGCCAATATAGTTTGAGAGGAAGGTACAACCCTAAGGGGCCCCATATAGAGCTGAACATTAAGTTGAATAGGAGATCATAAACATAATGGCTACCTGGGAAGTTATTTAAATTCATGACAGCACTAAAAATTTTTATATCCAACATGAAACATATGTTGTGGATGTAACTGAAAGTTTGTCCTTAAGTGAATTTAGATTATCTGAAAGTGCTGCACAGCCATAGACCTGAGGATTGAATGAAAAATACCCCAAAGTACTTGGGAGGGGAAAAAAAAGAGCAGGTTTGTAAAGAACTAATGGTCGTTTTTTTTTAAAAATTTAGTAAATATTTGGCCCCAATGGAATTGAAATAGGCGAGTATAATTCCTGTATTCAGGAAGGACATGTATTAGTTTTGTAATTGGGAAAAGAAATACAATATATACAACAGATAATGGCCAATGTTGCTTTAGTAAGGATGGGCATTGTCCAATGGTTTTGATCAGATGACATCAAAAATAAATAGGGGAAACAAAAACGTGATCTCAATTTGCAGAAGGATTTACGCTATTGCACAAGACAGTCCAGTTTGAAAGGGAGAAGAGCAGGTCCAAGGCTAGTATTTTAAATTTAAGTAAGGGCAACTGTGAGGATGGAAGTTAAGCTAGCTGAAGTGAATTGGGAAACCAGGCTAGAGGATAGATCAATAGAGAAGCAGTGGCAGACATTTTACGGAATATTTCAGAATAAGTACATTCCTACTAAAATTCTAAAGGGGGAGGACCTACCATCCATGGTTAGCTAAAGATGTTAAGGCAAGCATCAAAGTTAAGGAAAAAGCATACAACTGCGCAAAGATGAGTGGCAGGACAGGTGATTGGACAGAATATAAAGAATGGCACAATGACTAAAAGGTTAATCAGGAGAAAGAAATTAAGAGTATGAAAGGAAGCTTGCTAGAAATCCACAAACAGATAGCAAGAGCTCTACAGATATTTAAAAAGGAAAAAAGTAGTGAGTGCTGGTCCTGGGGGGGTTAATAGATAATAAGGAAATGCTGGAAGAAATGAACAAATATTTTGCTTCTGTGTTTATTATAGAGGCTACAAAAAACATTCCAGTAGTAGCTGTAAATCAGGAGGTGAACAGGGTAAAAACTTAGTGAAATTGAAATCACCAAGGAAACAGTACTGACCAAATTGAGCTGTGGGACCTGATGGACTACATTCTAGGGTCTTAAAAGAGGTGGCTAATGAGGTAGTCAATGTGCTGGTGTTAATTTTTCAAAATTCGCTAGATTCTGGAAAGGTTCCATCTGATTGGAAAGTAGCAAATATAACCCCTCTATTCAAGAAGGGAGGGAGGCAGAAAATGGAAAACTATAGGCTGGTTAGCTTGATATGTGTTAGGGAAGTTATTAGAATCAATCGTTAAGGAGGTTATAGTTGGGTACTTCGAGCTCAATGCAGTCAGGAAGAATCAGCATGGTTTTGTGAAAGGAAAATCGTGTGTAACCAATTTATTGGAGTTTTTTAAAGGAGTAATGTGCAGTGGATAAAGGGGAGCCTGTAGACGTACTGTACTTGAATTTCCAGAAAGCATTTGATAAGATGCCACATCAAAGATTATTATGGAAACTAAAAGCGCATGGTGTAATGGGTAACATTAGCATAGTTATAAGTTTGGCTGGCAGAAAGCAGAGAGTATGCATAAATGGGTCTTTTTTCACATTGGCAGGTTGTGACAAGTGGAGTCCCACGGGTCTCTACTGCGGTCTGCAATTTACATTAATTACTTAGATGAGTGGAATGAAGACGTGGTAGCTAGGTTTGCAAATGACACAGGTAGGGAAGCATGTTGTGAAGAGGACATGAGGTTGCAGATGGATATAAGTTGAGAGAGTGTGCAAAGATCTGGCAAATGGAGTTTAATGTGGGAAATATGAAGTTGTTCACTGGCAGGAAGAACAAAAAAGCAGAGTATTGCTTAAATGGAAAATGGCTGCATAATTCTGAGGTGCAGAGGGATCTAGGTGTTCTAGTACATGAGTCACAAAGTTAGTATGGAGGTACAGCAAGTAATTAAGAAGTCTAATGGAATGCTATCCTTTATTATGAGAGGGATTGAACACAAAAGTAAAGATGTTATGCTTCAGTTATACAGGGCATTGGTGAGACCACACCTTGAATACTGGACAGTTTTGGTCCCCTTGTTTTAAGGAAGGATATAAATGTATTGAAGGAGGTTTATACCTAGATTGATACCTGGAATGAGTGGGTTCTCTTATGAGGAAAGGTTAGATGGACTGGGCTCATTTCCACTTTAGTTTAGAAGAGTGAGGGGTGATTTAATTGAAGTATACAAGATCCTGAATGGCTTTGACAAGGTGGACATCGAAAGGATATTTCCTCCTAAAGGTGAGTCCAGAACTAGGGGGCACTGTTTAAAAATTAGGGGCTGCCCTTTTAGGACAGAAGTTTTTTCTGAAGGTTGTGCAACTTTGGAATTTTCTGTCTCAAAAGATGGTGGAGGCAGGGTCATTGAATATTTTTAAAGCAGAGAGGCAGGGGAATCAAAGGTTATCGGGGTTAAGATGAGAATGTGGAAATTGAAACACAAGAAGATCAGCCATGACCTTATTGAATGGCAGAGCAGGCTCAAGGGGGTGAATATCTACTCTTATTTTTTATGTCAATGGATAGCTAGGGTTACGGACTGGTGGAAGTGGGATTAGCTATAAGCAGAGCTTGTTTGAAATGGGGAAAGTTAATGCAATTCAGTTCTGTACTGTAGTTTGCCCTGTTCATGGGGTATAAACTTGATTTGCTTCCTTAATGTGAGGTAACCTCTGCCATTCAATAAGATGACGGCTGAACTTCTACGCCAATTGCACCTCCCCACCCTATACCTAAATCTCTTGATTCACCTAGTGCCCAGAAACCTATTACTCTCAAGCTTTGAATTTTTTTTTAATTTGCTCAGCCTAATCACCCTTGAAAGTGTTGGTGAGCCACCACCTTGAACTGCTGCAATCCGAGTTGTGTAGGTATATCCATGGTGTTGTTAGGAAGGCAGTTCCAGGATTTTGACCCAGTAATGAGGAATGCAATATAGTTCCAAGTCAGGATGGTGTATGACTTTGAGGGGAACCTGTGGTAGCTGGTGTTTCCATGCATCAGCTGCTTTTATTCTTCTGGGTGGTAGTGGTCAAGGGTTTGGAAGGTGCTGTTGAAGGAGCCTTAGCGTGTTGCTGCAGTGCATCTTATAGATGCTATGCACAGCTGCTACAATGTGCTCATGGTGGAAAGGTGAATGATTAATGTGTTAGATGGGATGCTGATCAACTGGACTGCTTTGTCCTTGATGGTGTTGAACTGCATGCGTCCAGGCAAGTGGAGAGTATTCCATCAGACTTCTGACTTGCACCTAGTAGATGGTGGACGGGCTTTGGGGAGTCAGGAGAAGAGTTACTCGCTGCAGAAATCCCAGCTTCCGATCTCCTTTTGTAGCCACAGTATTTATATGGTTGGTCCAGTTTAGTTTCTAGTCAATTGTAATCCTCAGGATATTGAATTCTCTCTCTTCCCCCCCCCCCCCCCCCCCCCCCCCCCCGGCCAGAGCATCAGTGATGGCTGGTTATGCTCGCTTATTGGAGATGATTGCATGGCATATATCTTTCTACTTATCAGCCCAAACCTGAATATTGCCCAGGTATTTCTGCATGTGAACAAAGACTACATTATTTGGGGGTATACTCATTGACTGAGCATTCACAGCCCTCTGAGTTGAGAATTCCAAAGATTTATAATCCTGAGTGAAGGAATTTGTCATCTGTTTATTGGTTGCCCCCTTATCCTGGGGCTCTCCAGGCAGGGAAAGCAGCCTCTAAGCATCCACCCTCTTAAGCCCTCCAAGAATTTTGTATGTTTTAATGAGATCATCTTTCATTCTTCCAAACTTCAGAGGATCTAGGCTCTTTCTACTCAATCTCTCCATGTAGGATAGCTCTCATCTCGGGAATTGATTTAGTGATCCTTCATTCACTAAGGCTCACTATTTCCAAAATATACCAGGTGTAGTTTCACCAAAGCCCTTTCATAAACTGTTGGTTCTTTCTAATCAAGTTATGATTTTTTTTACCTGTGTCCTGTTACCACATCCCTAATAGATTCTAGTATTTTCCCTACTATTGATATCAGGCTTACCTTCTGACCCTGTTTCCCCCTCTGTTTTCTCTCTTCCCCATTTGTTGAACAGCAGAGTTACATTTGCTGGAAGATCCAAAGCAATGCATCCACTATCTTTGCAGCCATCTTTATTTTTATTCCAGCAGGTCCATTGAATTTGGTTTTTAGCCTGATTAATTTCTCCAGTATTTTTAATATTTTCATCTTAGGCCACTGGTTCCCCATGATTTGCAGTAAGTTTATCTTTCTACTGTGAAGGCAAACATAAAATATTTATGGTCTCCATTTTCCATATTCCCTATTATAATTTCTCCTGTCTAAGGGACACATGTTTACATTCTTGTAAAAGCTCTTACAATCCGTTTAATATTTCTTGCTTGTTTACTCTTGTATTCTATTTTTTCTTTTCAATTTCATGGTCATCTTTAGCTGGTTTCTAAAACCCTCCCAATCCTCAGGCTCACTAATTTTTTTGCAACATTTATAAGCCTCTTTTTTAATGTATTACTATCCGTTACAAAGATGAGATTTTGGGACCGTGTCTTTAGGCTAAAATGAAGGAGGGGGTGGCATGTGACTTGTTCTGAATTCTGCCCAACAAAAGACCTGGGTGACGTGGCTGTTAAAGATTAAAGGGAGGTGCGGTTGTTGCTGGAAAGAAGGTATGTGTTCATATTTACAGACAATGGCAGCCGCATTTCAGTGGTTAGACTGGTAGCCTCCAAAGTCCCACAAAAATGTTGAGAATGTTGGGTTGCAAGCAGTTATGCGTTAAACTGTCCATTTACTTCCCAAGATAAGAGTTGGGGTCTCAAATGGTAGCTAATCAGCATTTCTATCTGGATACAAGGTCTGTGAGATTCATATTGGCATGGAGCTGGGCTTTGAGAGGAAAAGGATTCCTAAGATGTCCCTGAAATTTCCAGATACAGGTAGTCTGCCAGGATCCAGGAGAAAGAGCAGCTAGAGGCCAAAAGTCTCCATGGTTCACTATGTAGGAAGGCGGATGAGAGCTTGAGCTTGGACTGGAAAGGCCAAAATCAAGAGGATTTGAAATGAAGCTGGAAGATTCGCCTAGCTTTTGCTAGGAAAAACACGCTGTAAAAGATTATTCTGGGGTTAAAATTTACCAGGCTGGAAAAGAAAAGAAACAAGTAAACCCTCAGGAGCTAAGAATCACTTTGGACTGGGTCCAGGAAAATTTGACTGCTTGAGGGAAAGTATCCTTGTGAAGTGGGTTTTTTAATTATGTTAAAAGTAAAAGGGGAAAGTTCTGTTCTGTAGTTTATAAGATGCCTACAAAAATAGTGTTTAGTTAATAGTGCTGTTAGTCTGTTACAGTAAAAGTCTTAATGTGAAATCTTGTCCTTTCAGCTATCAACTAGATGTTCAAACTTCTTTTTTAAATTATGTATCACTTAATTTCCAGAGTAATTCCTTATATGAAACCTTTTGACACAAAACATTATATAAATGGAAGCACTCATTTATAATGCGCTTAGTTTTATGTACCTGTCATGGTTTGACCTGTTTTCCAGTTCATCCTTTCTTCCTCTGCCAGCCTCCACTATACCCCCATGCCTGATCACCACAAATAATCCACCAGAAAATATATTTGAGTTTAATCATAGTATTTAAGCCTCGGGCAGTAATTCATACCAATCTTAACAGACCAAATGTATTTAACCTTGCATGATTGCTTTTTGCCTTCTGAACCTTTGACTGCACTCTGGTATTAAGTTTGTCTTGGAAAATCTAAACAATAGGACAAAAAAAGAATTTGAAGGATAAGAAACTGGAACATGAATCGTTATTCATGGAACACTAAAAAAAAATCTGACTACTTAGCATATTAGGTGAACATTGCAAAGAATTTATTAACAAAGTAGGCCTAGGCTATGATACAATTGTGGCATTGTTCAAACCAATTGTTGAGGCAGTCAAATTACTGCTGAAGTCTGCAATGGATGTAGCACTGTAATTAAAAGTTATCAAGCCTTCTGACCAGCTGTCAAGTAAACCTTTTGAGAAACATCTTATTGGGTAAATCGTACTTTGAAAATTTCAAGAAGCACCAATGGAGTCTTAACCTTGCCATTCTTGGTTCTAAACCCTCACCTTTACTTAGCTTTTGTTTTGGCCTTTTCAAAAAGGTTTAATACCAGTAAGCTCTTTTCCAGGAGCTATTAGATACTAGTAGGAATGATGGAAGGGAGGAGAACCCAGGAAGAAAAGACCTCTCTTGTCTTGCAGGGACTTCAATTCATTGCCACTCCCATTGGAAACCTCAGTGGGATATCACATCAAAATAGAATTAGTTTATTCAGGGGTGAGATATTTCCTGGGCAAGCTACTTTACTTCATGGACATTGTCCTAGTTTCCAGAGCAATGAATTGATTTGCCAATTTAGAAAGTCTTAAATGTAGTGGGTTCTAGTTCCTTGAGATAGAAGTGCTTGCCAAAGACCGTACATCATTTTCAATCACAAAACTGAATATTTTTGGTCTTATTACTTGTTAAACTGGAATAAAAGGCCTATACCTGGATCTAAATACTCCAAACTTTTAATATTGATGGAAAGATTAGAGAAGGGAAGGTGCCTATTAAGGTGGTATCAGTTGCTGGATTCATTCAACATGATGGCTGCTCCCATAATCCTTGAAGCAATATAGCTGCTACGACTATTGGTGGAATCTTCAGGAGCCATGTTTTGCAGTGACAGCAATTGTGGCTCTCTAACTTTCACGATCATTGATAACTGCCAACTTTTGTTCTTAAATCATGTACCAGTTCTGTTTCTTAACGTGCCATTGTATTTCCTCCTTTGTCTCCTCTTGCTCTGCTGCCCTAAATTTTGTCAGTCACTACCAGATTTAGATTTGCTTTGGGTGGTAAGGAATCACTTTCATTCTCATGCTGTGGTATATATTTTAGACTGAATCTGCACAGAACTGCATGTGTTGCAATGACCCAGAAAAGCTCCACATGTGTTTCCACTAAATGTAACCTCACCAGAGGGATCTTAATGAGGTTGGAAGATCTGTCATATATAAGGTTCAAACCCTGTAATGCTAAACAGCTAATTGTGGCCTTCATATGCACAGAGCATCCAATGATTTCTAGGTTCAAAGAAGCTGAATCTCTGTCTAGATAACAGCACGGGTATCAAATCAGTTCTGGCCACCAAGAAGCAAAGGAAACATTCAAGTGCTGGATGGTTGTGGAGAAACGCCATAAGTTAAACCTTGAGATTTGGACGTTTCAACCTTGAAATGAGGTCAACAACAATTAGGGTAAAAGTAAAATTTATGGGGAGCAGGCATGCAGTTTCCAGCTAGTAAAAGGTAAATTCAGGGCTGATACCTTTTTAAAAAAATACTTGAGTGGCCAACTAACACTTGGAATGTACTTCTAGTTAGAGTAATGAAAATACAGCCCTGGGATCATTTAAGAAACAATTAGATGCAGTGGAGGAGGAGAATTAGGGTCTTTGTGGGTGGATGAATTAAGATTGGCAGAATGGCATTCCTTGTCTGAAAATATCTTGTGATCCTTGGATAACATTGATATTCATTGTTTTGTAGACAAAGTTGATTTTATCAAAGTTTTGTTAACCTCATTTGAAAAAAAAGTATCACTTTGATGACAGAAGAATGCAGCTGGAATAGGATCTTGGGGAAATGCATCACTCTTCAAAAATTGATAAATTTGAAGTACTGGAAGACATCGTTAATTTGGATTTAAGGAGATTAAGGAACGGGAAGGGAAATACATTTTTCAGTATGCAATACAGGTCACCAATCAATAGCGATGGAGAAGATAAACAGACAAGCCAGCGATGTGTGTGAATAGTAAAGAGATATGCAAAGTTTTATCGACTCCAAGAAAGAATAACATAAGAGCGCTACATCTCATCATTCTGGATTGGCATGTAGAAAAGGAGTATTGTTTTATTTCTCTTGGGGCAAAGTGGATGAATAACTGATGAAAGGAGGGAACAGTTGGGAAGTAGCAACCAGAAGATATTTTCACTGAAAATATTAACAAATAATGTTAAGATTAGGATGTTCATTGTGGTAAGGGGTCTGGCCCAAATTAACTGGACAGAAAAATTGGCAAAGGCAAAATACTGCTGATGCCAGGAGTCTGAAATAAAAACAATGCTGAAAATACACTAGCAGGATCTTTGGAAAAAGAAATAGATAGCATTTCAAGTTGGTGATCTTTCTGAAAGGTTTTTGTTTCTGCAAGGATGTTGCTGGACCTGAGAAATTATTTATTGATCTTAATTATGAATTTTTTAATCTTGTTCCTAATGAGATTAAAAAGTAAACTTAAAATTATCAGAGTAGACTTCTTTGGGTAAATGGATGTACTAACCTGAAACTTAAATGATAAAACTGGAGCTATTAATACTCTAGAAAATCAGGATAAATACTGGTTTTATGGTGTATGAAAATGGAGATTGAGGGCTAAAAATGAATGTAAAAAGGCCAGAAAATTGTATAAAAGGGCTTTTTTAAGCATTTTAAAGGAAAAATAATTAGGTTTAGACTTAGCTGCAGGTATGGTGGATATATTAAATATTTGGCAACTGGTTATGGTGGAAGGGAGATTAATGGGGTACTAGCTGTAGTTTAGTGGTTGCACCCACCTCTAAGTAGATTGTGGGCACACTAGAGACTTATATATCATCTAGATGTGCACTATAAGGGGACTACTGAACTGGAAGTACATTGAATTAGAGAAAACTTTCGACATGGGTAGATAATTGGTTAGGCAGAGTTGGGGTAATGGCTATGTATTCAGTTGGTCGTATGAGACTAGTGATGACCCCCTAGGATCTGAACTGGCTTTGGGCTGTTCGTATAGGGACCTGTATATCCAAATTTGCTGAACGTGCAACGTGAGGTGGCAGAGAAATTAGTGTAGATGGGAGCATAAAATTGCAAAGGGATGTGGATAGATTGAATGGGAAAAAACTGGCAGGGGAAGTGTGAAGTTGTTCACATTAGACCCTAGATAGATCTAAGTATGTTCTAAGTGATGGGCAAAGAACTATAGAAGAACAGAGATGTATAGGGATTCATGTACAGAAATCACAAAACTGGTTTATAGGTACATAAACTAACTTAGAAGGCCAACGTAATGTTCCTCCTCATTTCATAGGATGGAGTACACCGTGGTGCGAGTTATAGTTATAGAAAGTTTGTTACATCCAGGCCACCATTTTCAATTTTGGGTGCCATAACTTAGGAAAAATGCAATAATGAGAGCGGATTGCATAGATTAGGCTTGCATTCCCTCAAATATAGTAGAGTGGGAGTAATCTAATTGAGGCGTTTACGATTATTAAAGGATTTTGTTAGGCAGATAGAAACTACCTCCTTGGTCAGGGAGTCCGGAACAAGGAAATTTTTTTAAATTCAGGAGTCATGTCATAAAGCACTTCACAAAACAGGTAGTAAAAATTTCGCACACCTTTTTTCCCCCAAAAAAGCTGCTGAGGATAGATGAATTGAAAATTTCGAAACTAAGGAACAGATTTTTGTTGTACTAGGTATTACAGAATGGTTTCTGCATTGAAGGAGGCCATTCAGTCCATCATGTCCATGCCAGCTCTCTGAAAGAGCAGCTCGCTTACTTCCACTTCCCGGCTTTTCCCCATATCCCTGCATACCTCTTTGCTTCAGATAATTACCCGGTTCACTTTTGATGGCCTCCACCACACCCGGGCAAAAAATTCCAGGTACTAACCGCACACTTCCTTTGTCAATAACCATAAACTGGTGTCCCCTGGTTCTCAACTCATTCTGCCAATGAGAATATTTCCCACCTAACTTCTTTGTCCAGATCCCTCATGAAAACCTCTATCAAATTCCCTCTTAACCTTATTGCCGAAGAGAATGACTCCAGTTTCTCCAATCTGTCTATGTAGCTGAAGATCCTCATTCCTGGAACCATTCTCATGAAGCTTTTCTGAACCCTGTCCAATGCCTTCATATCTAAAGTATGATGTGCAGATTTTGGGCACGCTACTTAAGTTGGGGCTGGACTAATTATCCAACAAAATCCTGTAATTGTATTAACCACCTCAATTAGATTACTCCTACTCTACTATTTTCGAGGGGATGTAAGTCTATCCGTTGCATCTCTCCTAAAGGTATGGTACCCTAAACTGAATGTAACTAAAACTTTGTACAGGTTTATCATAACTGTACGCCACTTTTTTAATAAAGCCTAGGATCCTGTAAGCATTATTAATTGCTTCCCTGCCACGTTCAATGATTTGTGCACATATACCTCCGAGGTGTCTCTCCTCCAGCATCCCCTTTAGAATTGTGTCTTTTATTCTATATTGCCTCTTGTTTTTCCTACCAAAATGAATAAATTTATTTTTATCTGCATTAAATTTCACTTGCTACTTGTATGTTTATTCCACCAACCTGTCATAAGCCTGGTATTAAGGGATATGGAATGCACTTGGGTATATGGAGTAAAGATATAGCTTAATCATGATCTAATTGATTGGTGGAACGGATTTGAGGGGCTGAATGGCATCTTGCTGTTTTTGTTAGAGATACTGTCTTTCTGGTGAGATGATAAACCAAGGCCCTGGCTGCCAGTTCAGATAGAAATAAGAGATCCCATGACACTTCACAGAAAAGCAAGGGAGTCCTGAGGGAAGTTCAGGCCACAATTTTTAAATCCTCATGCAAAGCGGACTGGGAACTAGAGAATAGCTATTGTAACACCTCTGTAAAAGGGTAAACTGGGCAGTCATACGGTCAGTCTGAAGATCAAACATTCAAGATGAAATTAGCAAACACTTAGACATATGAGCTGATCAAGAACAGCCAGCATAGATATATTTATGGCAAGAAATATTTGAAATATTTAATGAAATTTTTAAAGTAATGGCTGGATGGGTAAAGGAAAGCCATGGCTGTAGTGTATTGATTTTCAAAGGACACTTAAGGTACCTCACAGAAGGCTCTTACAAAAAAAAAGGAAATGGAATACAGATAGAAGGTTGGTAGACAGGAGAGTAGCAAAGGATATGGACAAATTGTTATTCCTTGAATTCAAGCATTGTTGGAAGGTGATATATTGGGGGATTTATGTTATTAACCTTTGTGTATAAAATTTGGTGACCCAAAAGTTAGTCCTTTTAGTTTTTTGCAATCCACTATAAAAGACTTGGAGGATGTTGGATAACAGAAATGGGCAGGTAAGCGCCAGGTGCAGTTGGAAAACTCTTGGAAAGAAAAATACAGAATTTGAGTGTGAAACTCAGTTGAACTGTGTGAAGGAACAGACCTAAAGGTTCAAATGCTAAGTGTGAATCCGTTAAAATGACCAATTGTATTTGGATTTTATAAAAATAAGCATAAAGTACAACAAAAATAAAATGATAGATTTGTATAAGATAATGGTAAGGCCACAGTTGAAATTAAGTCTTGCGTTTCTGCAGTGTTATTCATTATTTTGGTCCATTCCAGACAGTTGAAACACTTTTCGAAGTATAGTCACAGTTGTAATGTTGGAAGTGTGACAGCCATATTACACACAGCATTGTCCCACAAACTGCAACAAAATAATGACTAGATCAGCTGACAATTGAGGGATAAATATTGATCAGGATTCTGAGAAGAACTCACCTGGCTTTCTTTAAAATCATATTGTTGGATCTTCTAGGTCCACTCGAGCAGATGGGGGCCTCAGTATAATGTCATCTCCGCTAGAGAAGAACTTCCTCAGTAATAGAGTGGTGTTTTATTGTTTTTGTGCTTGAAGATAGTCACCAAGCAATCCAATAGGGAATTCAGAATGAACTTTTTCACTTTGAGTGGTAAGAATGTGGAATGTGCTACCACAGGGACTGGTTGAAGCAAATAGATGCATTTAAGGGCAGACTGGACAAGTATGTGATGGAGAAGAGATATGATGGTTATAATGGTCGATTTAGATAAGAAAAATGAGATGGAAGTGGAGCATAAACATGGGCATGGACTGGTTGGGCCGAATGGCCTGTTCTTGTGCCATATATATTTTATGAATGCTTTACTTTGTAAGATGGTTATATTTTAAATTGTTTCCTTTAATTCAAGGTAAAATGGACTAGTTTGGAGTGGGTTGGGGGTGTGACCTACAAAAATGCCTGGAAACAAGCCTATATGACCTGGTTGCCATAGGTACAGGGGCACAGGTCAAATTTATTGAAAGTAAGATGGCAACTTTTAATATCTGGACACACAGGAGGAGGTAGCTGGCCTTACTGCTGCCTAGACTCTGGGGCAGTCAGACTGGCAGTTTTGTGGATGAAGACCAACAATAGGTGCTGCTATGCTAAGCAGAAGAAAAGGGCTGCTTTTGAATTAACAACCAAGCAGAGCTCTGAGTGCGGAACCTATGTTCAAGGAAATAAGGATTGTGAAGAGTTAAGACCATGAAATCGCCAGAGGGTACCTTGCAATGGGAAGTCCATTTGATTATGCTCAAAGGATTGAGTGAAGGGGACTTTGTTCCAAAGGACACTGGAAGATTAACCCTGGTAAAGCAGAAAGTAGATATCCTGTTACAACCAGGAGGACCTTTGGACTTTAATTGCAAGAATAAACCTCTGCAGAGAATGGGGTGTAATGGATAAACATGGTGTGCAGTCTTTGGTTGTGCTCCAAAGTTAATAGGGAAAGCCTTTCCTGTAGTTTAGTGTTTTGGTTGCCTGTTTTATAATAAAAACAGAATTACCTGGAAAAACTCAGCAGATCTGGCAGCATCGGTGGAGAAGAAAAGAGTTGATGTTTCAAGTCCTCATGACCCTTCAGCAGAACTGGGTGAGTCCTAGGAGAGGGGTGAAATATAAGCTGGTTTAAGGTGGGGGGAGAGAAGTGGGAGGGGGTGGTGTGGTTGTAGGGACAAGCAAGCAGTGATAGCAGATAATCAAAAGATGTCAGACAAAAGAACACAGGTGTTGAAGGTGATATTATCTAAATGAATGTGCTAATTAAGAATGGATGGTAGGGCACTCAAGATATAGCTCTAGTGGGGGTGGGGGGGCATAAAAGATTTAAAAATAATGGAAATAGGTGGGAAAAGAAAAATCTATATAAATTATTGGAAAAAACAAAAGGAAGGGGGAAGAAACAGAAAGGGGGTGGGGATGGAGGAGGGAGTTCAAGATCTGAAGTTGTTGAATTCAATATTCATTCTGGAAGGCTGTAAAGTGCCTGGTCAGAAGATGAGATGCTGTTCCTCCAGTTTGCGTTGGGCTTCACTGGAACAATGCAGCAAGCCAAGGACAGACATGTGGGCAAGAGAGCAGGGTGGAGTGTTAAAATGGCAAGCAACAGGGAGGTTTGGGTCATTCTTGCGGGCAGACCGCAGGTGTTCTGCAAAGCGGTCACCCAGTTTACGTTTGGTCTCTCCAATGTAGAGGTGACCGCATTGGGAGCAACGAATGCAGTAGACTAAGTTGGAGGAAATGCAAGTGAAATGCTGCTTCATTTGAAAGGAGTGTTTGGGCCCTTGGACGGTGAGGAGAGAGGAAGTGAAGGGGCAGGTGCTGCATCTTTTGCTTGGGCATGGGGAGGTGCCATAGGTGGGGGTTGAGGAGTAGTGGGTGATGGAGGAGTGGACCAGGGTGTCCCGGAGGGAACGATCCCTACGGAATGCGGCCGGGGGGGGTGAAGGGAAGATGTGTTTGGTGGTGGCATCATGTTGGAGTTGGCGGAGGATGATCCTTTGAATGCGGAGGCTGGTGGGGTGATAAGTGAGGACAAGGGGGACCCTATCATGTTTCTGGGAGGGAGGAGAAGGCGTGAGGGTGGATGCCCGGGAGATGGGCCGGACACGGTTGAGGGCCCTGTCAACGACCATGAGTGGAAAACCTCGGTTAAGGAAGAAGGAGGACGTGTCAGAGGAACTGTTTTTGAAGGTAGCATCATCGGAACAGATGCAACGGAGGCGAAGGAACTGAGAGAATGGGATGGAGTCCTTACAGGAAGCGGGGTGTGAGGAGCTGTAGTCGAGGTAGCTGTGGGAGTCGGTGGGTTTGTAATGGATATTGGTGAACAGTCTATCACCAGAGATTGAGACAGAGAGGTCAAGGAAGGGAAGGGAAATGTCAGTGATGGACCACGTGAAAATGATGGAGGGGTGGAGGTTGGAAGCAAAATTAATAAATTTTTCCAAGTCCCAACGAGAGCACATTCGTTTAGATAATATCACCAACTTCAACACCTCTGTGTTCTTTTGTCTGTGCCATCTTTTGATTATCTGCTCCTATCACAGCTTGCTTGTCCCTACAACCACACCACCCCCTTCCACCTCTCTCCCCCCACCCACCACCACTCGCATCCCCCTCCCCACCTTAAACCAGCCTATATTTCACCCCTCTCCTTGGATTCACCCAGTTCTGCTGAAGGGTCATGGGGACTCGAAACGTCAACTCTTTTCTTCTCCGCCAATGCTGCCAGACCTGAGTTTTTCCAGGTAATTCTGTTTTTGTTTTGGATTTCCAGCATCCGCAGTTTTGTTTTTATCTGCCTATTTTATAATGTTTAGTCTGTTCATTTTAGTGAGTTTGTTACAGTAAAAGTCTTAACATGGAACCTTGCGTGATCCTTTGAGTTGATTGTGAGGGAATTCATAAGAGTTATAAGTCTCTAGGGGATTGTAACATTTATATAATGCTACGAGTTTCTGTGCCCATGACCTGACTCAGGTGAGAATGCTACCAACTGAGCCACAGCAGATACTGCTGTTAACTGTGGGTAACCCATTGTGGAAGTGATATTAAAGCTTACACCATAGATTTACAAGGATAATTATAAGCAATTTTTTTAAAAACTGGAACTACTCAGTTTATTTCCATTGGAGCAGAGATGACCCAACATGAAATTAAGATGCTTTAAAAATTGTTTCTATGGCTGGAGAGTCAGAAATTTAAAGGAAAAATTTCCTTGTGCTGAGAGTTGCTGAAATATTTGTACCTTTGCCTTGTGGCAAAGGCATAAAAGATTAATACACCTTAAAAGAGAATAAATATTTTAAAGCAAATGAAGATGTTGGGCTGTGAGGAACGAGTAGAGCAGTGGGATGAGTTTGAGAATTTTTTTTTATATACTATGGATTTATATAGACCTGAGTGCCCAATCTCTCATAGTGGCAGAAGTAGAATTCACAATTTTTTAAAAGGGAAACGGATAACTAAATGCATAGTTTATTGGTAGGATAAGTGAGCTGAATGATCTGGGCTTTTGACTTGGCTTTTGGTTCCAACTCCCCTTTACTCCTTTTTTGGCCAATTAGCACTGGTAAGCTAGATATCCATTCTACCTTTTATGTGACAGTCATACAGTCCAGTGCTACCTATAAATCATTTACCTAAAGCAACTTTATTCTCTTTAGTTATTTGGCTGGTTCTTGGCAATCAGTGGTGAAAAAATATCACCAGTTGCTTGTTGCACTTGCCCACAAACTTGATGGGGTTTTGCGCTCGAACTTATTGTGAATAGCCATTTTGGCACAGAGCCCTCTACAGGGGAACAGGGACCTATGTGAACATGACAACTCTGTATCTCCTTAACCAATCAATTTGAAGAACTGTTACTGACGTGCATAGCCTAAACCAGGAAATTGCAAGTTAGAATATTTAATTCAATGCCAAGCCATGTGGAAAAAGTGAGTTAGAGAAATTAAGATGGGGTTGAGAGAAGAGTAGTTTATATATAATGTATATGTATAATATATTTCTATATCTTAAAATCTGAAGAAATGAGACTTCACTTGTTAAAGTTAATTTTTATTACTAGAGCAGTTGACAGTAATTAAAGCTCATTGTGGTGTTTTTTTTAAAATTTGCACTGGAATGGACAAGCCTAACTGTTTAGTGTATCTTGTCAATATAGCACCTGCAGGTTGTTTGGTGTGTTGTTCATTGTGTTTCAAAGCCAAGTTTCTCAATGAAATACTGTTGTTGTGAAGCTTCTGGAGGAGCAGAGCAACTCTGACAGCAACGTCCTGAATTTCCACATTTAATTGCATGTGAAGCTCAGCGCGCACTGTTAGTTCTACCGCAAAATCTGGGCTATTGTTTGTATTATACTACGACATGCTGTCGCATATATATTTAGTTTTCAGGATCCTATTTCCAAATTCTGCAGTATGTCGGTATGCTCATTTGCACTGAGATTGACATGAGGAAAAGCATTAGATTTCTCACTTACTATATTTGATGTTTAATTTTAAAGCAGTTTAACTATAAATCCTTAACCCTATCCTTTTTGAATTTTTTGAAGTTAAAATTGCTTGCAGCTCTTAATTTTAAAAAAATTGCATGTGTTTGAATATTTCAGATTTTCATTTTTATATTCACGTTTCTTTTACTGAAGTTATCAACTGGCAAAATTTCATCTTCTGTATTTGAATACATCAAATCCAGCCATTACAATGTATTTCCTCTATAGGATAACAAGTGAACTTTTACATATATATATAGCTCTGAACCAAATAAAGAAAATCATATCCATTTAGTGGTCAACAAAAATTATACTTCTAGTGAAAACAATACTTTAATATTGTTGTTTGGCAGTACAAAACTTGAGTAATGCTTGAAAAAGAGATATGTCGAAGCTTTTCGTCTTGCACTCATCAGACATTTCAAGAATACCAATATGAACAAATTTATACTGTACATGAAGAGAGTGCTGATTGGTTGGCAAGTGGCATTGCCATGGAGAATGTACCACTGATGATGACTGACATTTAACTGCCAAGCATTGTTTGAAATTTAAACCAGGCAGCTTGACCTTGACTGGTCAAGCATTACTCTCAGAAATGAGTCAGCGTATGGCTGTCACTTATTTTGTTTAGCTGAAACAGGTGCAATGTGTGTATATGTTATTTTCTGTCTGCAAAGAACAGGGCCCTGTGTATTAATATGTAGCTTCCAGCACACGCAAATGTGCCACACTGCAAGTCTGACACTCTTAAATTGATTGTCAGCTTAATACATTGAGGATTATTTAGCCAATATTGTCCAATCGCAAATTCCTATATAATGTTGGACACTTATTTTTTGAATTTTGCAAGCATGGGCTGGTTGGGTACGGTCTGTACCCTTCCCTTTGCAAGCAGTGGCTGGGACATGCTTTTTTATGTGATCTACCAGTCTTTGGGAGGTACGCTTTATTTACCTAGCATCTCACTGGCACTGAAATTCGTATGCCACTTTACACATTTGTGTGATGGGCAGAACACGTTTTTTTGGCTTGATGACAGCATCCTGTTAGTGACAGATACCAACCGTGTTGCTACTGCATAACAGCAGCATGAACCAGCTAGCTTCACTTGCTCAAAGGTTTGGGATTGCATGCCCTTCCAGCGTAATTTGAGGTAGACTGGGCACTTTTCAAGGCCGAAAGTTAAGGCCTTAGCCCCGCTCATGAGTTTGCATGATATGCACTGCAAAATAATCTGATCAGGGTAGCCATTATCCTGCAGGATGCCTTTGATGCTTGCATGATGAGCAAACGGCCGGGCCGTATTTACAAGGTTGCCAGTAAGACCAATCTTTTAGCTTGTGGAACTAAGAATCCAAACGCATATATTGACCAGTGAAGGTAGGCTTGTGGTAGACCATGGTAGAGAAACCACATAGAAGATTAATCAAGCTTAAACATTAAACACATCCCTCTTTGTCAGCCATGGTTACAGAATTGGTTCGTGTTTGGCCATTGAAGAAAATGTTAACATTTAATACCCATAATTGATATCTTTGCTAACAAGCTGAAATGTCTGTTCTTAAGACTTAGGCCTTAAGTCAAGGATAGCTGTGGTTTCCATAGTGACTGGGCTCGAACTGGGGGTGCCTAAAATGTCAGCTGTTGACAAAACTTGCATTTTAACGCTTTATGTTGCCTTTACATGGCATGGAATCTGCATTTGATTTTCAAGATATGTCCCCACAAGATCATGTTTAGTCACAAGTTTCCAGTGTAAAGAGAGAAACAGGTTAACATTTCAGGTCGATGACCTTTCATGAGAACTACCTGGTGATGCTATTTAAATTGGCAGCCTGTGGCGATTTAATCTGTTTTCCACGGAGAAGTGAAAGTCTGGGTATTCATCCTCTAAGAACAGTCATTTCCATAGCTGAAATTAAAATATGTTGAAAATACTCAACAGGTCTGACGGCATTTGTGGGGAGAGAAGCGGAGTTAACATTTCAGATTGTGATCTTTCATCAGGGTTCTGATGAAAGATCACAGATTTGAAAAGTTAACTGATTCTCCATAGATACCACCAGATCTGTTGAGCATTTCCAGCATTCTCTTTTATTTTGGATTTTCAGCATCCTCAGTATTTTGCTTTTTGCATTTCTAGGCTGCTTTTTTAAAAAAAACAGTATTTCTGAATTTGTACTCCCAGCTCTTACTTTGTGAAAACTGAGGCCTAGAATATGGCCTTTCTAGGCCTCCTTACTTACGATTAAAATGCTGTGGGCTATTTAAGTCACATGAGTATATTGCTGGTAACTGTGATATTAAAATAATGCCAATGTTCAGGCCATTTGTCTATTGACCCTGACAACAATGTTACTGCACCCTTAAAATGTAGAATTAAAAGATATCTAATGCCATATCATCCAAATTGGGTTCCTGGGGGCTCTGTTTTGACTAAAGGCAAGTTTAAGAACAATACTTTTCATGCATTTTGATCTAAATCTGAGCTTTGGGGTAAAACAAAATAACTATGGGTGTTCGTGCCTTTATTTTGGTAGCATAATCGGGACACCAATGTTCTAGAATCTTTTTTAAATACAGCCTTTCAGAGAGTTTTGAGTTGCTTCAATATCACATTTCCCTTTGGATTCATGTGATTTTGCCACTTTATTTCTCTTAAATTCTTTGCAGTGTAATCAGATGTTCTAGTTGGTAATTAGTTGATATTACATCTGATTTAGTCTCTGTTACAGGATAACTCCTTTTCCTGTAAAAAGTTCAGTGACGTAACTGTACAAAGCACAGCTTTGGGATGCATGTGTTGGAACTTGATATAGAGTGGGATCTGTGTTTGTAATTTTTTTTTTCAAGCATTAAGTTAGGTTGGGTTCATATGAAGAACTGCAAGCTTTTTTGTGAATTGTCCTTTTATGTAACATCTGATTGTTATTCTTTGTTTAAATGCACCATTTTGATTTAGATTATGTTGATATATCAATGTAAATGCCAGAACTTGGCATGTGTGACTGAAGCAATATTTGCTTAATTGTTAATTATTATACTTTATTCCAGGTTTTCTGAACTACCTTGGTTTATCTT
The DNA here is from genome assembly GCF_017639515.1 of Carcharodon carcharias. Lineage (NCBI taxonomy): Eukaryota > Metazoa > Chordata > Chondrichthyes > Lamniformes > Lamnidae > Carcharodon > Carcharodon carcharias. Next base: position 94,608,977 of record NC_054483.1, read on the forward strand.
TGTTCCTTTGGCAACCACCAGCATTAGAATGGGATGTAGGAATAATGCTTGATTGCCTGATGTTTGATGCGATAAAGGATGAAACATAATTTTCTGGGTATACTTGAAAAATTAAAATAAATCACTCAACTAAATCTTTTTTGAGTTCTTTAGCTATTATGATTGGTGTTTAAAAGGATATTAAAGCATAGTTTACTTGCAATTCAGCTTGTAGTTATCTTTAGTATGCAGAAGGAACATTCTCACTTTTTAAAACCTGTCTTGTCACTGGTAACATCAACAAAAAGCAACAATTATAGTTTGTGTGTGTATGTGTGTGTGTGTGTGTGTGTGTGTATAGGCACCTAAATAATAAACATCTTTCCTTTCACATTTGATCATTTGTAAGGCCAAGGATGAGTGCTCCATTTGCATCAATTCTGTCTTTTGTTTTTAGTTTGAGTTTACAAATTAATAATCCAAGACTTGTATGTCCATTTAGCCAGGGATATGTTTTGCCATGTATTGATTTATATACTTGTCTTTAATAAACTTATTTTTAAATTGAGGCTTGCTAGTTAATGGTGTAGCTGTATCAAATGTGATGTCTGCTTACTTCATTTCCTTCTCACAACCAATCTGAGTTGCTAGATGATGCAAGGACTTTGAGAAACCTGCTTTAATTATGAAAATTAATATTTTCCAAGCTGGGATCGCATTGCTTACCTGACAAATCAGTATTAAGGAGGTTGAAGTTGCATTTTTTGTGAGTAGAGGCATGCAGCTGATAAAGAGAAATAGAGTAAACTCAGGATAGAAAGAAATATGTTATGGCTGAGAAGTATTTTAAAAGATAAATTTAAAACAAGAAATGGCATAACTGAAGAACCGGTGACACAATTTAAAAAAAAAACATGGAAATGAAGAGCCTGAAGAGAGAATTGGCGTATTGAAGCGAAGCCTGCAAGAAGCAGTTTTTGTTACTGTAGTGGAAGTTGCACTGCTGTGATAAAGTAACCTTTTTGACTGCTGTGAAAACGAGCAAAATCAAGGCGAACAAATCTTTTTTGGTTTGATGAATGTAACTCATTTGATATGGTCAAATGTACTTGATGTATCATGTAATCTTTAGGATGTACAATTGTAACATGTAAAGCTTCAGTGAAATCTATTTTTAGGTCTGTTACGTTTTAGACTTGCACTGAACAGAAGTTGTGCTACAAAGTCTCAATCTGGAAAAAAAAACTAAATAAAAGTCTACCACAACCTTGAGCTTTGTATGTAAAGTTGCTATATACATAGATGACATCCTGTGGTATATAATGAGATGATATGACATTTAACCTTTGCTTCCCATGCTAGGTAGCAGAAAAACTGGGCAGGGTTCTTAAGTAGGTCATTGGAACTGAGCCTGATGGAATCACCATGGTACAGTAAAGCATAGATTTTCAAACAAATGCTTGGGCATGAGGAGGTCTGCAAAATAATGCAAATATTTTCTGTATTTAGTGACTTACTATTAACTAATAATAAGTATATCGTATCTGGTTTCTCCTGCATAGATGTATTTCAGAAGTTAAGACAGGGATTCCCAGGAAGGTGTCAGTTTTTGAGAGTCACTATATAATATTGAGCAGGAACTATTGAAATTTGTTCCCCCTAGCCTAGACAATGATGAGATCAGCTAATTTGGTACAGTTGAGAGATTGAACTTTGTCCATTTGTTATGTCTCTGTAATGTACAGTATAATTTGAGAAAAGTCATACTTAAATTCCTTGTAAAAACTGCAAATAAAAATGCCCTTTAATAAAAGCACACAGTGTAGGCAATACATTGTTAGAACTGTAAAATAGCCTGAATCTACCCATTGGGGCCTAAGTAACTTTTTAAACCAAGACTAGAAATTATCGCAGTTCATTTTGCCTTTGAATCTACTCTTCTTTCTGAAGGTATTCATGCCTTATGGCGTACCATTCCATAGGTGATAATTCTCCAGTATCTCATTCATTTAGCCTAGCAATGAAACAAAATATCTTATGTAAAAGGCGCATTAGGGATAATATTCAATAGCATGCCAAAAGATTTGACAGTCGTAATAAACTTTAATGCATCCATCAGAGGAATGTGATATTCAAGGGGGTCAAGGGATGACTTTAGAGAATAATGGAACGGCAGGCCCTTGTATTTTATTTCTGTGCTTACAGGAAAAGGTTGAGAAAGGACTCTAGTTGAACAATACACAATTAAGCATAATGCTATTATTGGAATATAAATATTAATAGAATTTAAAGGCCTGAATGATTTATATTTCATAGTACTGAAGTGAGGAATTCTACCAAAGGACTGGGATAACTCATGTTAAACACATTTTCAAAAGAAGTCTGATGAGAAAACCAGCCTTGCATCCACAATATGAAATCTCTTCTGAAATAAATGCCAGTAAACACTTAAAGCTACAGCTAATTGGGAGCAATCACATGTATTTACAAAGGACAGCTCCCATTCAATCAGTTATCCTAGAAAATTGCAAGTTTGAGGAAAATGCAGTGAGTTTGGTATATTTGAATTTGCAAAAAGTGTTCAGTAAATGGCACGTAAGCTTGTGAAATTTAAAAACTATGCAATTGAAGCTAAAGTGGTGGCATATATAAAGGGATGAATGGAAGATAGAAAAATGGGAAGAAATCAGTGTTTCTTGGATTGATCAAATTGTATGCACCAAGGATCAATCTTGAAACCTTCATTCTCCATTTGGATAAATGACTGTGCTTAGAGGTGTTAATACTTACTGAATACCAAAGTCAGGGTAATGGCAAACTGAGGAACGTAAGATACCAGGAGACATAGACAGCTTAGTGAAGTAGGTAAATCTGTGGCAAGTACATCTCAGCGGAGAGCAATGTGAAGTCATCCATTCTGCACTTTTTTCAGTGTAAATGTACCCTAAATGGAAATATTTTCTGTGAACTGAAGAAACAGATCTGGCTATGCAGGCAGTGGACCAAAACTATGTTGTCATATCCTAATATAAATCAAGTCCTGTTCCATCATCTCTGTTTACTGGCCCACATTGGCAACGCTTTGATTTTAAAAATTCTCACGTTTGCATTGAAAGCCCTCCATGATCATGCCCTTCTACATTCCTATAGCCTCTTCCAGCTCTACAACTTTCCGGAGAGCTTGATGCTCTTCTAGCTCTGGCCTCTTGTGCGTCCCTGATTTTCATTGCTGAATCATTGGCACTTGCCTTCTGATGCCTAAACATTAAACTCTAGAATTCCATCCATAAATCTCTTTCATCCTTTGCTCCTTCAAACCCACCTCTTATCAAGCTATTGACCCCCTATCCTAATATCTTTTTATGTGGCTAATTCAAATTTTGGCTGGCAACACTCATGAAGCTTCTTGGGATATTTTTAAAACCACTAAAGGTGGTTTTTAACATACAGGTTGTTGGTATACAGATATTTAAAAAGCAGGATTTGGAGGTTGGAAAAGCAAGTGGAATTCTGAGTTCTGTATATAGGGAAGCTAAATCTTAAAAACAAAATGAATCTGCATAACATGCATCATTGGGCAGATTTGAATAACTGGAACTCAGAAAAAAATGCATTGACTCGGATGCTGAGGGATAAGATGAGATGGTAGATTCAGAAACACCAGGGCTGTGTTTGAAAGATTTTAATTAGTGTGAGAATCAGTAATGCATGCATACATTTAGGATTACAGTACTAAATGTATAAAAGCGTTGTATTCTAATAGGCCTTTGGCCTTCTGTAATTTGAGTTTCTAATTCTAGCTACACCAGGTGGCAATTGTAGCTCAATTATTATTCTTCAAGGCAGAAGGGTTTGGGTTCAGCTCCCACTGCAGGATAATGCTGTCCTATAAGAGATGACACCTTTTAGATGAGGTCTTAAACTGAAACCTCATCTATCCTCCCAGTGGACGTGAACGATCTCGTGGTACTATTTGGAAGAAGAACATGGGAATTATCTCTAGTACCTTGGGCGATATTTATCCCTCAATTGATATCTAATCATTGCATTTTTTAATGGGAGCTTGCTGTACCTAAATTGGCCGCTACATTTCCTACATTACAACTGTGACTACACTTGGAGTGCTCTACAGCCAGTAAAGTACTTTGAGACATCTGGTGGCCATAAAAGATGCTGTACAAATGCAAGTATTTCCAATTCTTTCATTGTTCAACCGTTCATAATGAAGTTTAGTCGCCACACAAATGTAGTTTCAACAGTTAACTGGGAAACTTAGCTGATTTTTGGAAAATTCTCCGCCCTCCCTAATGCTGCCTCTGTGGCTGACCTTGAGACTCATACCTGGCTAATCACCAGTGATATAAACAGGGCATTGAATCTAGGTTCTTTCTGGTGCAAATGGCTCAACTAATGAGATACGTTTGCTGACCGCATTGGTACAATTGTCATTTCTTTGGACAATCTGCCAAATGTTACGAGAAGCAATGGTCACATTTTTAAAACAACTGATTTTGAATGTTATTTTAGATACTACAATAGGTGACTATTATGCTTGAATGCTACTCTTTGCATTTCATCAGTGAGTATCCTTAGTAATGCTGTTGGCCTGATTTAAATCATGGATTTTTCCACCTGGTGGAAGTTTAAGCATTAACATGAGAAAAGACAAATACTCAAATCCAGTTCATTTAGTTAGGTGTAGCGAATACAGCAATTGAATTCCACTTAGTAAATGGAATTAGTGTAGAAACAAATTGGGCACAAAAATCATTGACAGCAAACGACAATTTAACAACACTAATTTACATCAATCATGCAAACTAGTGTAACAATAGTGCTCCTTAAAATGTGATGGTAGTAGCCTTCATGCCATTAGAGTACATAACTTCTGCAAAATTCCAAATCTCCAGAGTTGTTAATTCAAAACAGTCACTGCAGGTGCCAACACAAAGGGTATTTAATCTGCTGAATACGTTGTACTGCCAATGTCAACTAAAACTAATAGAAAATAGTCTTCAATCAATAGATGTATGGAACCACAACTAAATATTTATTTCTCAACTGCTCAATGTTCCTCAAAACACAGGCCTAACAAACTAAGTTAGTAATCTTGTAGCTATGAACCTCCAGAACGAATGAAATTTTACCAAACGTCTCTATAACTGATTGTTTAGTCACGCTTATTGATGAGGAGCAGCAGTAGCTGCTATGCTGAGGGTACTGTGGAAGCCAGGTAATCATATCTTTGTGCACACTGCACCAAACAACTGCCAATCTATTCAATCAGGGCATCTTTAGAGAAATTGGAAGATCTACTATTCAGTTTTTTTTAGAAGTCTAAATACTGCATTGGTTTTTTTTTGCAAAACGTTCATAAATTTTGCAAATCCAATGTGGATATGTACATTTGCGAAAGTCTACTGTGTTCTAAGGTTCATAAAGTTGCTGGATTGCTGATACAATTTGCAAGGCTAATGCTTTAACAAAGCAGTGAGAAAAATATTGTTATGGTTCCAAACATGCACTGTCTTGTAATCCATTACGTACATTCACAGTTCTTAATTAAAAGCTGTAAAATAACATGCTAAACACTATAGCTTATATGAACTACAGCAACAGTAGTAGTTTTCAAATAGTGACACAACCAAAGGATTTGTAATATGTCTAAAACCATATTTATAACAAAATTGGGAGGTAAGCCTAATAGCTGATTTAAATTTATGAAAATACTTCCCTGATGACAGCTTCCTTTAGTGACATGTTGCATTTGTGCCCTATAGCAATGACTGAGATGTCTGTTTCTTTCATCTGGGGTCAGTTAAAAAATTTCTTTTTGTAGTCACATTTTCAATCTGTACCACTGAGTTAAGGAAAAAATGTGTAACAGGTTATATTATTGGGATGCTTGCAAGTTGTGTGTTGTGCAGTGCTTCTATGTGAAAACTGGTGGAGGTGATAGAGGTGTTTGCTGACTATTGACTTCCTACTCAGAGCCCAGTGTTTTAAAAATGGGAGGATACGAAGGGCTTTTTTTATTGAAAAAAATCTTTATTAATAAAGGAAAATGACTTCTAGTTACAAATTTGTTGTTAGCACTAAGGCCTGGTGTTAACATTGGTATGCCATGTAGAAAATAGCATAACACAGCATTGATGATTTCTAATCAATTTTCTTAATGAATGTAAGCAGGTTCCTACAAATAAAAACTGATTAAGTGGTTCTGTTTGAATCCTGCTCCAGAATTAGCACAAGGACCTGATGCAATTAATTGCTTGAAGATAATCTTGGGGTCAGGAATGTCGCGTTTTATTCTTGATTGACACACATCCAAGTCCAGTTCAGCACAATAGCTCTTGTGTTCTAAAGAAAAAATTATACAAAACATCAACCTGTCATTCCCTGGTTTCGGCACAGTTTATATATACAGCATTTTTCACTTTAGAAGTTCTTTTTCTGATCTCCATCAAATTAAAATGAAATTTGGGGTAGAGATTGTTGACACCTTCATGAGAACAGAAATTTAGAAGAACAAGAGAAGAATTGTCAGAATAGCTTCCTTAAACACTTATAATGGTATGTCCTTAGCCATATCATATCCAAGCCCTGTCGATGTAGCTACAAACCCATCTCAAGGGTGGTGGCATCAATTCAAGCATTTCTGACATGCACATATTTGCCCTTGTTAATGGATCAGATGCTCTATATATATATATATGGATAGTGTTCTGTCACTTGAGTTCAAGGATCTGTCACTTAAGGGAGCTTGAAATATTGTGAACAACCGTTGCATATACATTTGCGCATATGCATTTTCTCATTTTCATTGAGGAGAAAGCAGAAACACAGTGACAAAGATGTTGATGGAGGAAGGACTCCCATTCCACAAATATGAAGTATTTAGTATTTTGTGGTGCCAAAAACTTCAGATCATAGATCTTATGGGTGAGGAGTAGGAAGCAGAATTTCCCCATCATGATCACTCAGTAGGCCTTTGAGGTAGTGCAGTCTGACTTGCTGCTGTATTTCTGTAGTGGTATATACTTCTAAATTGAGACTGGAGAAGTCAACAAGTTCAAAAATAGTAATACATGCCATTTCCTTGTTAAAGGGCCTTTACCAAGGGACTGTTCATAATAGCAATTTAATTAAAATATTAGCTTTTATATTTACCTTTACCTGCTAAGTAACAGAATCAAAAGAGGCAATTCAGCAGACCTTAGTTTTACTGAAATAATTGATTTGTGATCAATAGAAAAATCACAGTTGCGTCGTTGTTGGGACCTGAACTTCAATAACCATCTCATGAAGGGAGGGCATTCCTTCTCTCACACAGGAACACTGTCATATGAGCAGAATATGTCACCATCTAATTCATCTAGAATAGTCTGCAATGCCTGTAGGTTCTGAACCTGATGGTAGCTGCTATTTTTGTCTTGCCACCGATGAGAAATGTTAGATGACCCTTCTATGGAAGAGTACCTGTGTTTGAAACAATGTTCTGAAGTTGGAAAACCTGGAATTGTAATGATCTAATGAATAGAATTGATGTGACATTGCAGGAGGTTGGGGACTCTTCCATCTCCCTCTGAATGGTAGTTGGTGTTGGCTTCACGGGCAAGATGGGAGACATGAGGGCCAGTTTATCTTTAGTCTTTGGTAATCTTGATATGGTGGTGTTTTTTAAACTACAAACAGGACTATGATATATGGCAGGCAATATATTCAGTGTTAATAAAAGCATCCTCTTCCTGCCTGGTGCTAAAATGTGGAAACACTTAAAATTCTAACACAAAACTTCCTTTTATTATTGAATATAAGTGTAATATTTATAAATTGCACACTGAATCTGATCGTATTGGTGTACTTTCACTCTTTCATACTTGTGTAGGTTCTCTGAAAATGTACGTACTTAATTTAATGCCATTGTTGTTTTCCAACATCCTTTTAAAATGTTATTTTCAAATATTTATCCACTCCCTTTTTGAAGGCTACTTTGGTTTCTGTTTATGGTGTAACATTCCATATTCTAACAACTCTTGGCATTACAAATCAAAACTGACTTTTCTCATTCTTTCGACTATCTTAAATTTATGCTCAATATTTATTAATATGTTGACTAATGCAAACAGGTTTCTTTATTCCCCATTTGCCTTATTAAGCCTTCCATTATTCTGTTTCTGCTTTAGTTGTGTTGGCATCAGACTAATATCCATAATCCACCAACATTTATACAGGTGGCATATTAAATCTCCTCTTAACCTTGTTCAATCTATAAGCTGTTCTGTTACCTTTAAGCCCTGTGAATGTGCACTTGTATAAATATATAGCATGCACAGGGTCACACTATAATAAATCATAATTTGTGCCACTACTGGTGGCTGACCATGCCATGAAACAATATTCCTGTATGAATATTCTGAGGGGGAAAAACAAGAATTTACACTCCCAATTGTGAGCTTTGTGATTCTTGTTTCAACTCAGGATCAAGTGCGTTGCAGGTCAGAAACCCATTCCTAGCTATGTTTCTCTGTCTTTTTTCATGCAATCTGTAAGTTGCCTCTTTAAAAAAAACAACTGATTCCTGATGTAATCAACTTTTTATATAGATATCCCAAAGAGAACTGACAGATGTGATCAGTATCAGCTATATTTTTAGGATGGCGCTTATACTTGTATGACATAACTGATGTTCGATCATAAATATCTGCTATTTTCCAGCAATTCAAAATGGTCTTCACATTGTTTATAGTAGCTTTATTACTGATACGTAGCAGTGTCAGCTTACAAACTGTATTGATATTGATAATTAAAAATAATTGAGAGGTTATTTGCTTCATATTGGTGATCTACACTTGATGTATATTTTCTATCAACTGAGTAACCGTGTCAAAAAACAAGAAATATTTTAGGTTATATTTTGCTCAAGCAAGCAGAAGAATTTCTAAATGGTGCACTTTGTTGAATTAAAACCACAGGTCCAAAACTGAGAACCTGTGCCAGCTTATACTTTGTTTTATGAGCAGTTATAACCTATTTGTTTAGCTTATACCGAAGTAATGCTAAAAAGACTTGAAACAAATATGACAGAAATAAACTGAAACTCCCATTCTTGGAGGATGAACTGATATCATAAATTGATAGCTAATCTTCCCTAAAAGTAGAGTATCTCTTCAGTTAAATTAGTTCATATTCTGATGATTACTGTTTTCTACTGATGTTCCAAATCCTAAAGCATTTTTCCCAGGTGTAACCCAAGCTGGCAAGGTTATATTGGGAATTAATGCTGAAGCTAAATTTTCATATTCACTGGTTCCATCCCTTCTGCACCTTACTGTATTATCGTACATTTTTTTTAAGACTGTCGTTTTGCGTCATTTAAACATTACTGGATTTATGTCTATTTCTTAATTCTTTTGCATGACATTCTTTTCTGTGTTGTCTATAAGGGGTTATTAATTCAAGCAAATGTTTCTATTACAAGTATTTAGAACACAATGAACTTTTTTCCACCAATGCCAATATATGCCCTTTCCTTGCTTATAAGTATTACATGAACAGAAAAATTGGCGAGCTATTAACATAAGATTACTCAGTGATTCAAGTAAATTGCAAAAATTGCCACATAATTGTAACAAAAATGCAAACATCTCCAAGGCCTTGCCAATCTGACCTCTACAGCCTTCTCAAATCTTGTATTTTGCTCCCACTTACAAAAAAGTCTGAACAAGATGTATGTTTATTGTCCTCTTTCCCAACACTGCTCATTGCTCGTCCTTGTCTGAACCCCACCACACTGCGTCTTTGGTGAAAGTGCCTTTACCATTGCTTCTCCATTTCCCCTCCCTTCTTTATGGTCCTTCTCAAGATGCATCTTTTGACCAGGCTTTCAGATTGACATCACTTGTGAAGTGCCTTGGAGCAGGTTACATTAAAGCTATATAAATATATGAGATCAACTGTGGAATGCAAAATATATATTTTTTGCTGAGCAAAAATAAAGCAAGACCTTGAAAAAGATGTGAAAAAAGGACCCAAAAGCAAAATACTGCAGACGCTGTAAATCTAAAATTAAAAACTGAAACTGCTGAAAATACTCAGCAGGTCAGGCAGCATCGGTGGAGAGAAAGAGTTAACCTTTTCAGGCTGAAGACCCTTCAAGAATCTTCAACCTGACATGTTAATTGTTTCTCTGCACAGATGCTGCCTGCTCTGCTGAATATATCCAGCAATTTCTGATTTTATTTGAAGTAAAGACACATTAAACCTCAATTTATAAGGTAGTGTGCAATCTACTCATTGCAGAGCGTAATCTACTATTCTGACATTACAAACATAATAATTTGTTCTGATCCGTTGTAATGGGCCATAACTTCTAAGATCCCCAGCGTCGGATTTCGGGAGTACCCCAAAGATGTGCTGGGAACCCTTCTTGGAACTTCAAAGGACAGGGTTTACATGGTAATTGCCCAGAGGTGCAAACTTCTTCTGGGAAATTGCCCTGCTCTGGGAACCATCTGAAAATGCAATTTAAATCACAAACTTTGGTGCTGGCTGTGTGAAATAAATAGTCAGAAAAAATTGAAAGAATTAAATTCTCGTCCAACTTCTGAGTAACTATTGTAAAGACATAGACTGGGTCCCCATTCCCTCACCACCACGGGACTCCCCCCAGACCCCCTCATACCGCCCCAGGGGCCTTGCTTCACCACCCTTCGCCGTGCCCCCACCACCCCCGCCCTCTTCCCACACACACACACACACACACACACACACTATTCCCCATGCACCCCTGATTCACTAGGTAATCCCCCCTACACCCCCTCCGACTCATCCCTCCACATCCCACTGGCCTGGCCTGACCCCCACTTACCTTTTCCATGGCCTGTCAATTTCAATTGGACCTTTAAACTTACCTGGTTTACAGCAGCTAGTGCTGTTTTTTTTAAAACTGGTGGTATGTCCTCCTTCAATCCGACAGAGCTGTACTGCAATGCCAGACCTCTGAGACAGCTATGCTGCGTAGATCTCACCTGACCTGAGTCGGAAGGTCAGGCGAGACAGGCATTGAAGCAATTTAGATTAAGTAATTGGTCACAGAGTGGCAATCCAACGCTGATTTTCACTCCCGAGTAAGTTATGGCCCAATATTTCGTATGGGAAATTAATTTAGAATATTTATGTGCTGTGTATATGACTGCTAATTTACATTTTGAGTGAGAATTTTGTATTATCTTGATACCCCACAGTTCAAATTAATTTGTTCCATATAGTACAAATACTATGTACTATTTATATTAGTCTAATTTAACTTCAGATCTATGATTGCATTCAGCTAAGCTTTAACTCTGCGCTATTGATAAAGTTGATTTCATTGTCAGATACTGAATGTAAAAAAAAAACCCATATTCTCATGTCGAAACAGTGATCTTGGCATGTGTGGTAAATTTAGTTTCTGTCTGTTGTAGATTTCTGACAAACATGGATATCATTATATCATGACTACAATTTTTCTCCATCTATTTAAACTAGATGGCGAGGTATTATACCTGTCGGGAAACGTATACCAAGAACTAGATTTGTTGCTTTCAAAGTTCCTTTGAAAGGGGTAAGCTTATTTTTGTATTCTAAATATTAAATATGTCTTCAAAGTAAATATGACTCTTTTGCTTATTCCTTCTCTACTCCCAATAAAATTAGTAATGCCTGTTTTGGGCCAGAATATTATTGTGATAGAGTGATGTATGAATGGTATAATAACATCTGGAGCAATTTATTGGAAATGTTTTAAACTATTTCTGCCCTCTAAGTCTTCTCTCCTTCCCCCCTTCCCTCTGGATAAATTTCATGTTGGCTTTCAGCCTCCAGCACATTGTCCAAATTACTGCCCAAAACTGTACATTGGCTAGGCTGCCATTAAAATACAATGATTTGTATGATTTTAGCATTAACCCTTTGCTTTTGTATTCTCTCGCTGTTTTATAAAACCAGGGCTTCCATATTTTTAATAGGTCTATTATTTTCCCACTTTTAAATATATACATAACTGAACCCCTATGCCTTTCTGCTTATTTCTCTCGCTTTTCTGTTTAATGTATATTTCCTTTCCTGCAATATCCATTACCTCCCATTTCCCTGCATTTAATATTTCTTGTAACCCTTCTTCTGTCATTCCTTAACCTTCCGCGAGGAGATTGCCTTTCATCTCTACTTTGCCGCCTTTAATTATCTTTTACATTTTGTTTATAAAATCCTTTACTATTTCCCTTTACTACATGACAAATCATTATACACATCCCGTCTTAGTGTATCTAATATTTCATTTCCTAATCAATATTTTCTATGTTTTAATTGATTTTCTTTTGTGTTAATAGCACTGAATTTGTATTATCATATTTAATTGAAATTCAATCCAAGGACCCTTTTACTTATTGCCTAGTTTGTTCGATAAATCCTTGAACGTTTGTCTGCTGTCTTATCTGTAATTTTCTCTTACCAGTTTATCTAGGCTAGTTCCCTTGCTATCTTGATTTCTTTTCAGTCAAGTATCTTTTATTCTTGTTCCCTCTCCTTTTAATTTTTTAAATACATTGAACATACTTTATGATCATTTTCTAGATGGTCCTTCCACTTAGTTTACCTTCTTGCCCCACTTCAGTTCTTAGAACTAGATCGAGCACTACCTCCTTTGTTGAACAATTCATGCATCTGATTCTCCACAAGATTCAAAGCCTAAATAAGAAATTGTTACGTTTTGTCTTCGCAGGCAATAAGTCAAAGGCTTACGGCTAATCAGAAGTTTTCTCCAAAAGATCTGATAGCTAAAATCAAAGAGCAGAATGAGGAACTTGGATTAATTATTGACTTAACGTATACAACTCGGTACTATACTGAGAAGGTATGAAATAGACCCAGTTAAATGGAAAACATAATTATGGCTTTCATTGAAATTAAATAGTCAATCTACGTGTCTGTAATTGTTGTTTCATTTAGGATTTGCCTAAAAGTGTGCAGTATCAAAAGCTATACACTGTTGGGCATGAAGTACCAGATGATGCTACCATTCTGCAGTTTAAACGAAGGGTCAGAAAATTCTTATGGGAAAATACAGATAATGGTAAGCATTCATAGTTATTACCATCAACTTCAGTTATTTAGATGGTATGGTCCTTTATGGCCTGGCAGGGAAAGGTGAACTAGCACATTAAAAATATTGGGGGGGAGTTTTAACCTGGAAGAGCAGGTGAGATGTTTGGCAAAAATGACATTTGAGGAGCCAGTTCAAACCTCCACTTCCATGTTTTAACTCTGGCGTGTTAGGCTAGTTGTGCGCAACCCCCTTCAGAGAAACGGGTTGCTAATCTACACGGTAATTGATCAATTGGAGTGAAACACTCTTAAGTTTCATGTTGGATCTGTGGGTTTCTGGGACCTGCTGAAGCTTTCCATTGAAAGCAAAGTGAGAGTACAACAGCTATTGAAGGGGCTGATTATAACTCATGGAAATACCTCAATCAATATTCAGTAGTCAACTGCTTTTGGTACTATTGTTGAGAAAGGGTCTGTTCACAGTATTTTTGTTGAGCGTTTATTTTTGTACACTTCCAGTCTAAAAATTAGCGCCAAATCTTACAGGAATGAAATTGGAAACACTTCTGTATTCAAATGGTGGTAGAAGTTTGGAACTCTCTTCCACAAATTGATAGATCAATTGTAAATTTTGATTTATAATTTTTTTTTATCCGAAGGCCTTAAAGGATATGGGGCAATGTTGGGTATCGGGAGGATAGGTCACAGATTAGCCAAGATCAACTGTTGTAATAGCCTGTGACATCATCCCATTTAGGCTTAAAGCTGTCTGCTCCAACCTCTCTACAAATGGCAGTGTGCTTGGAAGGCTTGTCAGTACATTGTGCGTTCTTTGCTTCTCAAAGATTATCCCTTTCATCAAAAGCTCTAGGGTACAGCATCTGTATCCTGCTGAGCAGAGCTTGGACAGACTTGCACCCTTGTGCTTGCTTGTGAACGGTGAGTCACCAAGTGAAAACCAAACTACCTTTTAACTGGTCTCACCAAAGCGTAAGTCTTTGAGCTGGTGCATGATAAGCATGAGCTCTGTGACGGTGCACCCTCAGAGTGAATCATCTCTTCTAAGGATGCATTATCCACAAGTCCATGGACACCTGCATACTTGAAGGTCATGTCTGAGAAAATACAGATTGGTACTAGCGAAGTAAGAATGTTACAATTTCTCATTCTGAAGGTATTTCACTCCCTACTGAGATCAAGTCAACATGACTAAGCATTGTGCGATTTGTACAGTCTTTTTGATTTTGCCATCAGGTAGCTACAGGGTCCTCATGTCCAATGCCAGGAATCCTGAGACACCACTGATCTCCAGGGCTTCCTCCTCTGCAGTTGTTAATTCTGTGGCCTGTTGAGGCTCACCTCTAGATCTCTCCTCTCCCTTGTGTTTTGTGTTCTTTTCCTAAGCAAAGGGAAGATCTATGAGTGATTGTAATGACATGTATTCACCCAATGGATGGAATGCATTTGGTGAGGGCAAGTGTCAGGGAGAGGCATCAAATTACGTAAGGATGCAGGTGAGTGGCAGTGTTGAATGGGCAGATGTGGGATGTGAGGAAGTGCATAGTATGAGAAGGATACAAATTGAGTGTGTTGTGATGGAGGCAGTGTGTGGGTGAGGTGGTGGTGGTGATGAGCACAGCACAATAAGTTTACAGCTGTACTCACCTTTCTTGGCCTGCTTAAATTATTAAAGCACTTCTTGATCTGAACCCAGGAGCATGACACAGTGCTCCTGCTGTTGACCTTCTGAGCCACCTCCAGCCACACTTTCATTGTGGCAGAAGCAACTTTCTTCATCCCATCATTGGAAGAGTTCTCTCTGTCTGGCTCCTCACTGCTCCTAGCAGTACATCAAGGGAGAAGTAATTGAGCAGGGTGTAGACTTTGATATCCTGAACCCACTCTCGCAGTTCGTCTTCTCTTGCTTTAAACCCCCCACTCCTCCAAATTCCATCTTTGGGGTGGATGTGGTCAATAAATTAAATACCCATGGGATTCAAGGGAAAGTGGCAAGTTGAATCTGAAATTGACTCAGTGACAAGAAGCCAAAGGGTTATGGTTGGCAGTTTTTGTAACTGGAAGGCTGTGGGTTCTGCAGGGCTCAGTACTGGATCCCTTGCTGTTGCGTATAACAATGATTTAGACTTAAATTTAGGGGGCATGATTAAGAAGTTTGCAGATTATCAACCACACAAATAATTTTCAGGTAATGTGGAAGAAAGATGTAGATTGGAGGAAGATATCCAAGGACTGGTCCTTGGGCAAAAAATTAACAAATAGAATTCAATTCATATTAGTGCGAGGTAATGCATTTGGGGAGGACAAACAAGGCAAGGGATTACACAATAAATGGTAGGTTTATGAGAAATGTAGGGGAACAAAGGGATCTTGGAGTTTATGTGCGCAAACCACTGATGGTAACAAGACTGATAGAAATGGTGGTCAAGAAGGCATTTGGGAGACTTTCCTTTACTGGACAAGGCCTAGATTATAAGAGCAGGGCGATTATGCTAGAACATTATAAAACACTAGTTAGACCACAGCTAAATTATTGCATTAAGTTCTGGTCACCACATTATAGAAAAGATATAGTCACGCTAGAGAGGGTCTGGAGGAAATTTGAGGATTTTGCCAGATATGGATCATTTTATCTGAGGAAAGATTGGATAGATTGGGCTTGTTTTCATTGTAACAAGGGAGGAAATTTAATTGAGTTGTATAAAATTATAAGGGACTTGGGCCCTTCCTATCCACCCTATTTCTATGAGCAGAGGGGCCAATGATCAAGGGCATAGATTTAAAGTAATTGATAGAAGGATTAGGGAGGAGTTGAGTAATTTTCCCACCCAGAGGGTGGTGGGGATGTGGAACTCACTACCATGTTGCATGAGATTATATAGTAGCTATCTATTAGAAGACTATTTTACCATGAAACAAGGGGATGGGCACAATGGGGAGAGGGTGGCTGAGATAGATCCTCCTCTCAACCAACATCATGGTCCATACATGTGATACAATGGATGGTAGAGGCAGAAACCCTCATCACATTTAAAAAAAAACACTTGGATATGCACTTGAGGTGCTGTAACCTACAGAGCTATGGACTAAGCTGAAAGGTGGGATTAGGTTTCATGGCTCATTTTCGGCCAGCATGAACACAATGGACAAATGGCCTTCTTTGTGCCTTAAATGTTTTTGTTCTAAATACTGGAGAGGCAATTGTCATCTGGGTCCTCATCATACCTGGTGCCAAGCAATTGTGACCAAACTTGGAAATGAAATGCTAACAAGGTGATTGTATTACCATGCCAATAATAGACACGCTGAACTTAATTCAAGATTTCCCACGCCATATCGGATTCGACCAATCCCATTGTGGCTCCGAGTTATCATCAAGGCCATTTTTTTATTTATCATGGGAGAAAGGGAAAAAGAATAATTCTCCCTTTAGATACAATTTTTAAGGATGTAAAACCTGCATTAAACATGTTAAATGGGCGTGCACTTCTACTGATGACCACCATTCAGGCTATGTGACAGATTTAGAAGCTTCAATTCCACTGAACATTAATATCAGTTTATTTTTGGCAAAGTTAAAGCATGCCATAAATACATAGTTATATATTGAGATATTTGGAAAGTAAAATAGCTCCTTGAGGTGTCAGATTAAAAAGTTAGTGTGTGGCAGCCCAGTGTTGGCCAAAAGATCCTGTGTTTGATTCAAAACTATACTGAGTTATCAAATTTACGTTGGGAGTGACAGTAGGAGTAGTGCAGTTGGCCTTAATACTGCCGAGATTTAAAGGGTCATTCCTGATCATCGTCTATTGACCTATGCTATAAAATTCACAATTATGGATGACAATGTTGGCCGAGAGCAGGATCAATTTCAACCACCCTCTCCCTGTTGTGTCCATCCCCCTTGTTTCATGGTAAAATAGTCTTCTAATAGCTCACTATCTAATCTCATGCATGAATGGCCACATGGGTAAGGTATTGGGAAACAAATATGAAAGCACACTGAATGGAAGTCATCACTTGCAAGGAGAGGAAATTGATAAAAACATGATATGATCTCTCAGCAACTTTATATTTGAAGTATTATGGTTATGATGAAAATGACATATAACATCCATAGTTAAATGCTTGAAGTTTATCAATAAAATATTTTATTGCGTAAATGGGACAATAAACATTTTTATGCTGTGCTGAGAACCTTACAAGCATTGTAGAATTTCCTGTAACATTGTGCATTATTTTGTAAATCATTATTTTTTCACTTTGGAGATGTTTCAATTTTGATTTATTCTTTCAAATTTATTTTTAGATAAAATCATTGGAGTTCACTGTACTAGTGGAATTAATAGAACTGGATACCTTATCTGTCGGTAAATATTGATTAAATCTAGAAAATTTTCTTTCGCGGTCTTCAAGCATCCTGAGAGATTCTCCTTCATGATGGGCCCCATACAAATATGAGGTGGTGATGATTGAGAGTGTTCACGTTTTTATTAATTCAATTACTATCTATACTTGTCCTGATAAGTGTGCAGTTAGGGATGACCTATGAATGAAATATACTAATTGCATCAAATCTATACACACTACCAAGGTAGCTTTACTACTTTACACAGGCACATCTAAATCTATCATCATAATCCTCTGTTCCTTTCTCTCTCATATACTTGTTTAGTTCCCCCTTAAATGTTATAGACGCACTTTAATCACCCCCTGAGGTAGCAAGTTTCAGATTCTCACCGCTCGTTGGGTAAAGAAGTTTCTTCTGAATTCCCTTTTGGATTTCTTGATGATTATCTTATATTGATGGCCTCTGGTTATCCTCGTCCCCACAGTGAGGAACATTCTTTCTGTATCCACTTCATCAAAACCTTTCATAATTTTAAAGACCTCTATTAGGTCACCTTCTGCCTTTTTTTCACTGAAAAGAGACCCAGCCTGTCAATTCCTTCCTGATACTTATTAACATTCATTTTTGGTATCATACTTGTAAATCTTTTCTGCACACTCTCCAGTGTCTCTGTATCCCTTTTATAATATGGCGACTAGAACTCTACATAGCACTCTAACAAGGGTTTTATTCCCTTGCCATCAGTGCCCTCCCTTATTTTATTCTTTTCTATGCTCTCCTTTGCTGCTTTGTTCATATTTAGGTTGCTTGCATTTCTTGTAGATCCTTTCCCCATCTTAATAGCTTAAAACCTTTGTCACTTCCCTATTTACCCTTTTCATTAGGACATGGGTCCTATCCTATTTTGGGTGGAGCCCATCCCATTGGATCAATTCCTTCCTGTTCCAGAGCTCATGCTTGTGTCATAAGAAAATGAACCTCTCTTTTCCCACACCAGCCCTTTAGCCACCTGTTAATTCTCCTGATCCATCTGCTGCCACACCAATTTGCATGTAGCTCAGCAATAATCCAGAGATGAGGTCCTGCTTTTTAATTTTCAAGTCTTTCAGCTGGATCTCCTCCTCCTTCCTACCTATGTTGTTTCTGATGTGGACCATGACAACTGGATTTACCCAGTCCCTTTCCAAGAAGTTCTCCAGCCACAGTGAGATATCCATGACTGACATTGGGTAGGCAACACATCCTTTGGGATTCTTGTTCTTGGTTATAGAGGATGCTATCTATCCCCCTAATTATAGAGGCCCTTATTACTGCCACATTTCCATTCTGCTCCCCCACCTCCATAGCCTTCTGAGGCACAGTGCCTTGGTCTGCATTGTGGTTGTCCTCCAGTCAGTCTTCTTGCAGGTAGCATGCACATTGTAACTGTTAATGGGACTAGTATTTGCAGGACCACCTCCTCAACCTCTCCTAAATTTCCACTACCCAGCTCCCTAACAGTCATACCCTCCCTTTCCTGAACCTCTGTTTCCTCTGTGACTATATTGTTGATAATATTGTCCAAAAATTTCTCATCCTCCCTTATGTGTAAGAGTCTCTGCAACTCACACTCCAGCTCAATGACTGTTAGCCAGAGAGATCTGAGATGGAAACATCTCCTACAGACGTATTTACACAGGACAGCCTCACTGTCCACAAGCTCCCATGTTCTGCAGTCCAGACACACAACTTGCTCTGCCATGTCTTAGTCTTGTCTTATTTTATTTATTTAATTAATTAAAATATTTGTTCAACAATTATTTGTTTTATTATATATTAAGTAGCTTAATTAGTTACGCTATAAATTTAATATAGTAGTCATTTGGTAGCATAGAACTTGAGTATTGCTGAAAAAAGAGACATGTCAAAGCTTTTCATCTTGCACTCATCAGGACAGAATTTGCAAGATTACCAATGCAGTATAAATTGCTGTTCCCTTTACAATTGGCATTCTTGCAAACTCTGTCTTTTTCAGTTTTAATACAGTACTTATACATTCCTGGTCATTGTTTATACCACTGCCCTAGTTTAGACAAAAAAAATCTTAAAACTCAGCAACTATTATCACTTACTTGCTTACCTAATTAATGCCTCTAGACTCCAGCTCTAGCTGTCTCCCGCTCCTTCTCTGGGACCACTCCTTGTTTTATAAAATACCAAAACAGCACATCTTCCCTCAGTGTCAAATTCCCTCATTCACTAAATTATTCCTTCAGTTTCCAAATTAATCAATTTACATCAAGTAAGTTCTATCTGTTTATTTTGCCTGTATGTAGAAAAGTAGCATCATAGAATTGTTAAATGCTGCAGTACAAAAAGAGACAATTCGACCCATGTGCCTGTCTTTCAAAGAGTAATTCAGTTGGACTAATTCTGCTGCACTATTGCCATAACCCTGCAAATTCTTTCCCTTCAAATATTTATCCAATGCCCTTTTGAAAACTATTTTGAATTTACTTCCACCATTGCATTGCACTGTTCTGGCAATGCATTCCAGATCATAACTTGCTGTGTTTAAACAACAGCAATGATAACTTGCATTTATGTAATGCCTTTAACTGAATAAAACGTCCCAAGGTGCTTCACTGGAATATTAGAAAACAAAATTTGACACCAAAACACATGGAGTTATTAAAGCAAATGGCAAAAAAATTGGTCAAAGGTAGGGTTTAAGGAGAGTCTTAAGGTAGCAAGATGGAGAGGTGTAAGGAGGGAGTTCAGAGCTTAGGACCTTGATAGCTGAAGGCACAGCCATCAATGGTGAAGCAATTAAAATCAGGGATTCTCGAGGCCAAAGTGAGAGGAAGGCAGATATCTTGCAAGTTTGGGGACTGGGGGAAATTAAAGAGATAGGGAGGGTCAATGCCACTGAGAGATATAAAAACAAGGGTGAGAATTTTAAAATTGAGGCATTGCTTAACTGGGAGCCAATGTGAGCGCGGAGGTAATGATTGCATGGAACTTGGTGCAAGTAAAGACAAGGCAGCAGGTTTTGGGTATACTGAAGTTTATAGAGGGTTGAATGTGGGAGGCTGGCCAGGAGTGCACTGGTCTAGTCAAGTCTAGGGGTAATAAAGGCATGAATGAGGGTTTCAGCAGCAGATGAGCTGAGACAGGGGCGGAGGTGAGGGATATCACCAAAGTAGAAATTGGCTTTTATGGTGAAATGACAGTGACTGCCCTTGATGAAAAGGGAGCATTTGATTGAGCGTGGCATCAAGGAGCCCTAGCAAAACTGGGGCCAATGGTAATCAGGTAAAGCTCTCTGCTGGTTGGAATTATACATAGCACAAAGGAAGATGGCTGTAATTGTTGGAGGTAAAATCATCTCAATCCCAGGACATCACTGCAGGAGTTCCTCAGGGTGGTGTCCTAGCCCCAACCATTTTCAGCTGCTTCATCAATCACCTTCCTTCCATCATAAAGTCAGAAGTGGAAATGTTCACTGATGATTGCACAATGTTCAGCACCATTCGCAACCCCTCAGATACTGAACCAGTCCCTGTCCAAATGCAGCAAGACATGGGCAATATCCAGGCTTCAGATGGCAAGTAGCAAGTAATATTCACGAACATACAAGTGCCAGGCAATGACCATCAAACCAGGGCCCATCTAACGAGGGAGAATCTAACCATCGCCTCTTGTTATTAAATGGCATTACCATCATTGAATCCCCCACTATCAACATACTGGGAGTTAGTATTGACCAGGAACTGCAACTGGGCTAGCCATGTAAATACTATGGCTACAAGAGCAGGTCAGAAGCTAGAAGTTCTGTGATGAGTAACTCCTCCTGACTCCCCAAAGTCTGTCCACCATCTACAACGCACAAGTTAGGAGTGTAATGGAATAGTCTCCACTTGCCTGAATGACTGCAGCTCCAACAACACTCAAGCTTGACACCATCTAGGATAAAGCAGTCTGCAAAGCATCTCATCCACAAACATTCACTCCTTCCAACACTGACACACAGTGGCAGCAATGTGTACTATCTACAAGATGCTCTGCAGGAACTCACCAAGCCTCCTAAGACAGCACTTTCCAAACACACGGCCACTACCATCTAGAATGATAAGGGCAGCAGACACATGGGAACACCAGCACCTGGAAGTTCCCCTCCAAGCCACTCATCATCCTGACTTGGAAATATATCACTGTTGCTGGGTCAAAATCCTGGAATTCCCTCCGTAACGACACTGTGGGTGTACGTACACCACATGGACTGCAGTGGTTCAAGAAGACAGCTCACCACCACTCCTGGAGGGCAATTAGGAATGGGCAATAAATGCTGGCCTATCCTGTGACACCTACACCCCATGAATGAATAAAATGAAAATGATGGTGAGGTCTATGGTCAGGAGCTCATCTTTCGTTCGCATATGTCATCAAAATTGCAAATAGTCTGGTTAAGCCTTAGACAATTGCCATGGAGAGGGATGGTGTTTGTAATTGGACCAGACAATGGCTTTGATCTTCCCAATATTTAATTGAAGGATATTTTTGCTCATCCAGTATTGGATACTGGACAAGCAGTCTGATAATTAGAGACAGTGGAGGAGTCAAGAGCAGTAGTGTTGAGATAAGAGAAATTGTCTCCCCAGCTCACTTCTTGTTCTTTTGCCAAATACCTATAAATCTGTGCCCTCTGGTCACAGACTGTGCTGATACTGGAAGCAGTTTCTCCTTATTTCTTCTTATCATGAACATCTCTATCAAATCTCCTATTAACCTTCCCTGCTCTGAGAACAGCCCCAGCTTCCCTACTCTCCCTGCATAACTAACGACCCGCAACCCTGTGGTACCATTCTAAATTTCTTCTCTACCCAGTCTAAGCCCTTGGCATCCTTCCTAACGTTGGGTGCCCAGAATTGGACACAATACACAATTTGGGATCCAACCAATGATTTATAAAGGTTTAGCATAACTTCCTTGCTTTTGTAGTCCATGCCTCTATTTATAAAGCCAAGGATCCCATATATTTTCGATTTGTCCTACCACCTTACATATATCTCCCGTTGTCTCTGTTCCTGTGCCTGCTTTAAAGTTATTCCATTTAATTATATTGCCTTCTTCATTCTTCTTATTAAACCCATCACCTTACACATCTTTCTGTTAAATTTCACTTGCCATTGTCTGCCAATTTCACTGGTATGTTATTCGCTCTTGAAGTTAGTTGCTATCCTCTTCATTGTTTACAAAAACTATTAGTTTTGTTCATCTGCAAACTTTGAAATTATGCCCCGTATACACCAATCCAGGTTATTAATGTACATCAAAAAGAGTAGCGGATCTAATATCAACCCAAGGGACACTGCTGCACATAAAAAGCAACCATTCACTAAACAATTTATAACCAATTTTGCATTCGTACTGCCACTGCCCCTTTAATCCTATTATGTGGTACTTAAATGCCTTTCGAAATTCTTAAAAGCTTTTTTTTATAGGGGGCTGCTGTTGGATTTTCTGCAAAAGTTGAAAATACTGCAAATGTAAGAAAATTGCATGCAGCTGGAGAATACAATACTTGAGATTTGGTAGCATAGTGGTAATATTACTGAACTAGTAATACAGAGGCCTGGACTGATAATCCAGAGACACTAGTTCAAATTTCGCCATTGCAGTGGGGGCATTTAAATTCAATTAATTAAATAAATCTCAAATTAAAAAATAGTCTCGGCAATGGTCACAGTCTCACCATGAAACTACCAGATTGTTGTAAAAACTCATCTGGCTCACTAATGTCTATTAGGGAAGGAAACCTGCCATTCTTACCCAGTGTGACCTAAACGTGATTCAGACCCAGAAAAATGTGGTTGAGCCTTAACTGCCCTCTTAAATGGCCTAGCAAGCCACTCAGTTGTACTCAAGAAAGCAGTTCACCACCACCTTCTCAGGGACAATTAGGATGGGTAATAAATGCTTGCCTTGCCATTGATGTCCACATCCTGGGATTGACTAAAACTACTATGCTATAGATTGTAACCAATTCAGAAACACAAATTTTAAGCACTGTAAATGTAGTTGAATACATGTGTTAAAGCTTTTACTCATGATGTTATCCAGGAAACAGTGAAATATTTTTATAAGCTGTTTTGTATTAAAGTGTTATATTTTATAAACTAATTAAAGGTACCTCATTGATGTAGAAGAAGTGGACCCTGAGACAACAATTGAACGTATGTATCTTATTTACTCTAAAGGCTTTCATTTACTTAGAAAAGATAGACCTCCAAGTAACTTTTTTTCATCCTATTTAAATTTAAGTTTTCAATACTGCTCGTGGCCATAAAATGGATGGAAGCGTATACCTGTCTGATCTTCGAAGTGGACCGATGAGAAGGTGATTATGTGGCTTTCAAAAAAAATTATTTGGTTTTATTCTTCTATTTTAAAAGCAATTTGGCTTGCAATTTGATTGTTTTGTTCTCGTGTGGTTTGGCGAGTCTATCCAGTGAGTAGCTGAACTATACATGCCAAGGTCATTCCAGGTTCAATTCTACAGTCACCCAGCTCAGTGAAGAACTACCTTTCGATGCTGTGTCCTCTGGTAAAGAGGGAAAAAGTCAGCCAGGTTTCCCACTCCAGATCGCTATGCAGTAACTCCTGCTGAAATGTGGAAATGTGGAGGTTAGAATCTAGCTCTATAGTATGCTCCTCCAATCAAATAGCCTTCCCAAATACTTTGTCATGGCTCTTTGTGTCAATAATGATAAGTTTCCAAAGGTACTTGCTGGCATGCTACTTATCCAGCAAGGAGATGATAATTAATTGCTCAATTGGATGAGGGTGATAAAAATGCATTTTACCCATGATCATTGTGGCGAGAATGATATTCTTGCATTCGTATCAGATCTTTTACATTTAAAAAAGATTGGAGACATTTCACAGATGGACATGAGGAAAGCAAATGCTGTCCAAGAAGGAGAGAATTAGGTAGGGTGAGTGAAAGATCATTTAAAAAAGGGAATTTGAGAAGGATTTTAAATAAGGTGGGGATGTTTATGATGGAGTTCTAGAGCATAGCACCCAGACAGTTCCAATGATAGAATGAAGGGAGGAAAGGTTTACGAATAATGAAGAGAGTGTTTGGAATAGTTTGCAGGGCTACAGAAGATTGTGGATATAGGAAGGGGCAAGACCTAAGAGAAAATAATAAATTAAGGTAAGTATTTTGAAGTGAATAATTGGGGGATGGCAAACAATATAGATTAGCTATAACAGGGTCATGGGTTAGCAGGGCTCTGTGTTGGTTTAACACGTGCAACAGAGTTATATAGGGTGGGGAATAGGAGGCCAAGTAAAGCTTGGAAATAGTCAAATCTGGAGGTGACAGATATATGGATTACAGCAAATTGAGGTGAAAGTAGGCAGTGTTGCAGAGGTGGATATAATGGTCTTTGTGCACCTCAGTGAAAATGGACTTTGGCCACAGGGTTAAAAGAGATGGGTGACATGGTTTGGTGGAGAATGTAAATGGAGGCACTGAGATCACTTATAAGATTCAAACCTGGAATGGTAGCAATGGAGGAGCTCACTTGAGTTGTAATGATGATTGGGAATAGGAATCAATATGAATTGATGCTGAAGACGGAATCCATGAAGGATATCATGGCCAGTTGAGGGTAACAGGAGGAGAGTAGTGCCAAGGAGGAGACAAAAAGGGGAGATACATGTATAGTCCCAAATTCAACACAACAGCTAAGGTGCACATGTGACTCATTATGAAGAGAATCCTGAGTTATGTAAATATGATAGATTCAGATGAAACCGATAGAGGTCAGAAAAGAAAGAATATGATCAGTCCTAAAGTCGAGGGCCAAGAGGTAGCAGTGGGATGTAGTCTACTTGGGGGTAGGCTGACAGGAAGTCAGCAGTAAAGGGCAATCTGGTTCACAGTTTGTACAAAAGGAGTCACAACAAGAACCACTGACATTGACAAGTAACAGTCACACCATGCAAGTGCCAGTTAATGACTATCTCCAACAAGAGAGAACCTAAACATCGCTCGTTGACGTTCAATGGCATTACCATCACTGAATCCCCCCACTATCAACATCCTGAGGGTTACCGTTGACCAAAAACTGAACTGGACTAGCCATATAGATACTCTGGCTACAAGAGCAGGCCAGAGGCTAGACACTCTGCAGCAATCAACTCACCTCCTGACTCCCCAAAGCCTGTCCACCATGTACAAGGCACAAGTCAGGAGTATGATGAAATAGTCTCCACTTGCCTGGATGACTGCAGCTCCAAGAACACTCAAGAAGGTTGACACTGCCACCCAGGTTAAAGCAGCCCGCTTGATTAGCAACCCATCCACAAACACTCATCCTCTCCACTACCACAGTGGCAGCAGTGTGTACCATCTACAAGATGCACTATATTGACTCACCAAGGCTCCTTAGCCAGCACCTTCCAAACCCGCGACTGCTACCATCTAGAAGGACAAGGGCAGCAGATGCATGGGAACACCACCACCACCTGGAAGTTCTCCTCCAAGCCAGTCACCATCCTGACTTGGAAATGTATCGCCGTTCCTTCAATGTCGCTGGATCAAAATCCTGGAACTCCCTCCTTAACAACACTGGGTGTATCTACACCACATGGACTGCAGTGGTTCAAGAAAGCAACTAACCAACATCTTCTGGAGGGCAATTAAGGATTAGCAATAAATGCTGGCTTAGCCAGTGATGCCCACATCCCATGAGTGAATTTTTTTTTAAATTGCAGAAAGTCAGCCAAAACACTATTTGAAGTTGAACCAAAATGTCTAATGCAGGAATGGAGAGTTTCCAAAAGAGCCAACAGAATTCATCCAACCAAAATCAGTGTCTTTAGAGGCCAACGTAAAGGACTAATGGGTATGGTGGGTGGACATAATGGAGTTGAGGGAAGGATTGCACCTGCACTGGGGATCATCTGAAAATAAATAACAAACTTCAGATGGTTCCGACTGGGTCACATCAATAGCTATCCAGAAAAATTTTGAAGAATTAAAACCTCTTCTAACTTCTGGGTAACTATTGCACAGACCCACACCAACCTCCACCCTGGGCCAGGCCCAATTCCCCCCCCCCCCCCCCCGCAACCGAAGACCCAAGCTGACCCCTAATGCTGTTTTTAAAAGGGTGGGGGGAGGGTGTCATGATCTCCTTTCATCCAACCAAGCTGCTCTGGACCCTAGGCCCAGGGGACGCAACGCTCTGCACTGCCTGGATCGCGCCTGGCTTGAGTCGGGTGGTTGGCCAAGATAGGATCGCAAAAAATTTCTGGTAAGAAAGTAGAAGCAGACTAGCAACCTGACTCTGCCACTTAGAAGAAGTTAAAGATAGAAGGTTGGTATGTGTCTATCTGTGCTTTGTCTTGTCATAATAGAGAATGCTATACTAAGTACCATATACTTGCATGAAGGAAATAACATGTAAATTGCTGTTTTGTTAGCAATGGTGTATGGAACTCCAGACATTGGTGTGGGAAGAGGAAAAAATTGACAGCGAATGGGGAGGAGCAAATGCAAATGATGGTGAAAGAAGGGTGAATGCAAGTACCACTGAGGGAACAGCTAGAGGGGAGAGAAAAGATGTGCTTGGTGGAATCATGGTGTAAATGTTGGTAGAAAATTGTTAAAAGTCGAGGCTTGCAGATGCAAGGGAAGAGCAAGAATGACCTTGTCACATGAAGGACAGGTAAAAGTTATGCATAATAGTAGCAGCGGTCAAAGGCCTTATTAACTGCAACTAAGGGAAACCATAGAAGTTCAAAGTCCACCATAGCAAATTGTGAGTTTCATTTTAATGTATAATATAGAGAGAGTTAGGAAAAAATAAATGTTGTGATTTCCTCCCCTTTAAATAAATACTGATGTAAATAAACAAGCATAATAAAAAAGAAGAAACTACAAATATTGGCCGCTTACAGCAAGTCCATAGCAACTGATTTTAAAAAAAGATAGTGTGACATTTGAAGTGTAGGTCCTTCAATTTCAATGAACCGCCTCTACTCAACCAGCCTCAAATACACATCCCTCCAATCCCATAATATGTGGTTGATTCTTATTGCCCTCTGAGGTAGCCTACCAAACTACTCCATTGTAAATGATTGCTACAGAACACTACAGAGCAATATTGCATGTACTGAAATGTTTCAATTAATATATAATTAACACAAGACTTCTAGTTCCAGTATAATCAACCCTGAAAAGTAATTCCCACTAATGTCTCTGAGCTAGTTTCCAAATTGGGATAGTTGTCCCTTGATTAATAAAGCAACAGCTTGATGTAGTTGTATTATATCTATCAGCCAGCATCCAAACTTCTGATCACATCCCTGGATGTTTCCTGACACCAGCAGGATGCAGGACATAGAACCCACCAGGCTCAACATTGATCCCAGACCCCATTAAGTTTTTCATGGCTTCAGGTCAGCCAAGGCTAAGGAAACCTGATTACCAGGAACTGAATACTTCTCCATGTTGAACATCACTTAAGTTTTCTCTAACAGAATTGACATTTTAACAGAATTGACATTTAACACACAGATGTAAATTTGCTTTTCTTTGGATTTTTTTCTTTGCAGTAATTTAGGAATTGATGTGTTCGATGCGGAACCAGAACCGGAACCAGAACCAGAAATACTGGAGCCTTTCCCCTCGTATTCTTATAAAGGACCACATGGTCCTAGACCACTACTTGATGATTTTCCAGAGTAAGTAACCAAATTTGCTTTCTGTATATGCTCTGGAACTGTAACAGATGCATATGAAATATTTCAACAAGAAATTAGAATTTGCTTTTAATTCAAACTTTTGAATCAAAGCTTTATAGGGTGAAAATAACTACGTTTGTAAGGCTTTTGGGGAAAGAAGTATCTTCCTATGGGAAGTGATCCTGTACTAAATATCTGCTCAATAGCTAGTTGTGACAGGTGTTTTGTAGGAACACATGTACCTAACCGATCCCATTAAGAAGCCTCTCTTGATGTAATTACACAATTTGGCAATTTTCTATGTTTTGACTGGGTGCCTTATCTTAAGGCATAAACATGTACTGGATCAGTTTGCATTAACTGAACCAGTGCAGTTTATGATGTAAATCAGGCAACCCACTCTGGGAGATGATAAATGAATGTTTTCTATTGAAGTACTTCTCTTCAATGTCCTTTATATAATTTTCCTTTTAAACTCTGAACAAGTTACATTTGAATCTTCATCGCAACATTGTGTATAGGTGTATTTTTGCAATATGCATTTGTAGCCGTTTTAAAAAATTGCACTTGACAGACATTTTATTTTACTTGATACTCATCTATTATCTGTGTAATATAATAAGGAAACCAAATAATACCACTTTCTCTCTCTCTCTCTCTCTTTCCCCTCCCCCCTTACAAAAATAAGGCCTGATTCAAGACATGGACCGTCATATGGAGCCCTACCTCTTTCTGCCAGAGACTTTGATGCTCCTCCTTATAATAGGTGGCATGACAGGTAACAACTTTCAGCAGTTTCAGCAGTTTGTTAAACTAAATAGGAACATGGGAACAAGTGTGGGCTGTTTAGCCTGTTTGACTATTCAGTGAGGTCATGGCTGATCTGTGACCAAACTTCATATAGCTGCCTTTGCCTCATAACCCTTAATGCCTTTGGTTAACAAAATCATGGAATTAAAATTTACTATAAAGTTATTTTTATCCACAACACTTCAACTTTTAGATTGCAGACTGGTCCATGGAAATCACAATCTCCCTGGTTCATCTATTTTTGAATTTTTCAAGTTAGAGACAAAGCTACACAAATCAGTTATTTTTATTAACCAATGAAGAATTACTTATTTTTATTGAAATTATATTTTGTGAACAGTTTAATTCTGTTATCATGTCTTCCATTGTCTCTACCATATGTTTTAACTTTATTTTTTTTATCTACCTAATGTATCAACATTTTTAGTACTGGACTTCCAAATGATTAACTGTTAAATGCTTTACTTGTTATTGCTTCTTTCTGGCTTCTGCAATCTACATATAAATTCTTGTGGTCTGGTCTTTCGTGACTGGAGCTAGTTCTATGATGTCATATTTTTGTGTTTTTCTTGTTACTTTTCCTGTCTTGTTGCAAACTAGCACCCAATATGACAAAAATGTTTTATGCAGCATAGATGGGGATGGGGGAAGTTAGCTTTCCTCTTGGATGTAAATTTCTTAAATGGATTTATCCTCTGTTGTCTGTGCGTAGTGGCAAAATTTTATTTATACGTGAGGTTGAATTACTTTAAAAATGAGGCACAACATAAACATGATTGGTATTGTACCTCTTTCGGCATTCTGCACATTACCAAATAGGAGCTAATATTTAACTTTTTAGAATAGTTTTGTCTGTAAAATGCAATTATGGCACACTGCTTCCACCTCACCAAACAGAAATAGTTTAATTTATTAGAATCTTCCTTTTGTTATTCAGTTTACCCACAATTTGAGGTTCTACCACAACCCAGTACTAGATGAGTTGCAATTGTATGTTCCCATTGTGCAAGACCTTAAAATTCAATGTTAACATTTATATCCTTATACCATTTTGTATTTGTATTCAGTATTATCAGTATTTACAGCATGAAGAAACAAACCATTTAGCCAACAAGTCCATGCTGGTGCTTATGCTCCACATGAGCCTCCAACCACCCTTCATCTAACCCCATCAACATATCCTTCTAACCCTTTCTCCCTTGTGTTTATACAGCTTCCCATTAAATGCATCAATGCTAGTCCCCTCCACTACCATTTCTGTAACTTTTTCAAAGAAATTGAATGATAATTTAATGATGTAACCAGTAACTTATAGTTATGAATCAATAAAAATTGTCAGAATTATTTATCTGCAAAGGCATGGCTTCTAATTTGCTAGCTTCAAGCTTATTTTTAAACATGTTCATGGCATGTGGGCATTGTTGACAAGGCTGCATTTATTGCCCATCACTAATTACCCTTGAAGGCAGAGGTGAGCTGGTGCCCTGAATCTCTCTAGTCCTTGTGGTGATGGTACTCCCACAATGCTGTTAGGTAGACAGCTCCAGGAATTTGACCCAGCAATATATTTCCAAGTCAGGTTGGTATGTGATTGGAGATAGTAATGTTCCCATGCACCTGCTGCCGTCGTGGAGGTCACAAGTTTGAGAAGTGCTATTGAAGAAGCCTTGTTAAGTTGCTGCAATGCATCTTGTAGATGGTATAGACTGCAGGCATGTTGCACCAGTGATGGAGGGGGTGAATATTTAAGGTGGTGGCTGAGATGACAATCAAGCAAGCTTCTTGAATGTTGTTGGAGCTGCCATTATCAGTGAACTCTCCACTTCTGATGTTATGATGGAGGGAAGGTCATTGATGTTTGGGCCCAGGATACTGCCCTGACCACTTCTTGCAGTGATATCCTCAGATGATTGGCCTCTCACAACCATCCATCTTTGTGCCTCAGTCAGTGGAAAGTTATCTCTAATTCAGATTGATTTCAATTTTACTGGAGCTTCTTGGTGCCACCTTTGGTCAAATGTTGTTTTATCAATGTAGTTGCTCTTGCCTCGCCTCTGGAATTCAATTATTTTGACCTTGACAATTTTTTTTCCTTTTTCGGGTACATGCCAGTGTTGTACTGGAACAGAAATAAAAGCAAAAAACTACGGATGCTGGAAATCAAAAAAGTGTTGTACTGGAACAGCTTGGCTAGAGTTGTGGCTAATTCTGGAGCAAAGGCCTTCAGCATTACAGCCAGAATGTTACCAGGGCCCATATCCTTGGCTACGTCCAGTGTTTTCAGCCATTTCTTCATATCACATGGAGTGAATGGAATTAGCTAATGGCTGGCATATTTGATGGTGGGCCCTCAGGATAAAACCTAAGATCATCCACTTGGCACTTATGGCTGAAGGTTATTGTGAGTGCATTAGCCTTGCCTTTTTCACTTGTGTTGGGCTTTGCCATCATTGAGGATGAAGATGTTTGTGAAGCCACCTCCACCATTAGTTGTTTAATTGTTCATCGCCTTTGTGCATGGTTGTGGCAGGACTGCATGTCTTTGATCTGATCTGTTTGTACCTCATTTATAGTTATGGCTGGTGCTACTCTTGAATTGCTCTTCTACAGTCTTCATTGAATCAAGCTTGGTCATCTGACTTGATGATACAGATTGTGGTGGATTGTCATCATAAAACTTCTTAGGGGAGCAAGCTGTGTGCAAATTGGCTGCCTTGTCTCCTGCATTACAACAACGAAAGTGCTTAATTGGTGTCTGTGGTCACTCCTACCAATACTTTTATGGATAAATGCATTTGACACAGATTAATGAGGATGAGGTCAAGTAGGTTTCCCCACCTCACACCCTCATATTGGTTCATTCATCACCTGCTGCAGGCGCAGTCTGGCAGCTATGTTGTTCAGGCCTCCAACCAGCTTAATCAATTATGGAGCTACCGAGCTACATTTTATGATGGACCCTCAGTGCTTCTTCCAAGTAGTAAACAACATGAAGTACTGACTCATCAACTGAGAGAGGGCAGTAAGTGGTGAAGAGCAGGAATTTTCTTTGTACTTGTGCGACCTTATGCCGTGGAACTTCATGGACCCTGAAGTTAATGTTAAGTACACCAAGGGTTACTCACTTCTGACTGTTTAACAGTGACATTACCTTTTGATGGATCTGTCCTACCAGTGGGAAAAGACGTACTCACAGATGTAAATTCCACAGTGGTTATTTTCTGCCTATTTTGTTATTGCACTTCATGTATTAGTACTGTCTTATATGCCATTTTTATGAGCTTATTTTTGCCAACCTCTCTCACTTAGGTAGGCGGCAGAGTAGTCCATTTTTCAGAAAGTCTATATTACACAGATCTGTAACACAGTATTTTTGGCATCTTTTTTGATATAAATGTGGCCTTAATGAATTACAAAAATTGCATTTTTCTATGTTTAAACAATTGTCCCATCCTTTTAGTTTGTAAAAGACCATCCAGAAATATTATAGCTACAAACACCATCCCTTCATCCCACCTAGTCACACAGTTTCATGGGAGAGTTAAGAAAACAAAATCCTGAGGCTAATTTAGAGTAAACACTGTAAAATTCCTCTGATTCCCTAAATCAATCAACTAAGCTACAGGAGATCCGGTAATTCGTGAATTTCACTTGTTCCAACTGCAAACTTATCTTAACTTGAAATGTCCTTCACTGCCAGGACTTTATCCTTTTTTCAAGAGTTCAGGGAATCGATACTCTGGTTTGGAAATCTGTTCCAGGGGCCTATGACACTAAATATTTACATCTAACCTAATTCTTTGCCTCATGTTCTGCCACCCCAACTCAATTGAATAGAATCTAACCTCTTCAAAAACCTCAACCATATTACTTCGAAATCTTTATTTTCTAATGGAAAATAAGCTAAACTCATTAGCTAATAATGAACAGTGAATATAGTTTTAGTCATCCATCTTTATACCTCCTCCAAATACTTTCTGTCCCATTCCAGTTGAGGAGACCAAACTATTTCCTACCTTAATAGTACAATATAAAACCCTATTTCTCTTTTAGTGGCCTCTTCACACTGCTTCTGAATCATCAATGAACCATTTTCTCTTGGTTTCTATCTTGTTCTGTAACATTTATTGTGGGTAATATGCATTCCATACATATATCTGGAGTCTTTCAGACCCAAGAGCATAACCCTGCACTTTTCCACGCTCAAGATACCTACTGAAGATACACATGGGCCTATTTATCCTAATTTGTTCTAACTAGTCTTTAGCCTGTTGTTTGGTCTAAATTCCTGACTCTTACATAGATATTGTAACTTGCAAAGTTGTGAATGCCTCATTCAAATCATTTTTGAAGATGATGAATAGCAACAATTACATTGAGCATCTTTATGGGACCTCACTTGAGTTCTAGGTGAATCTTGAAATCTTGAAACCTTGCCTATGAGGGTGTTGTGTATCTCTTTTTCAGCATGTATCCAATTATGAAACACACATGATACAATTTTTCCTGATAACTTTCTATGCATCACCTTATTGGAAACTTTCTAGGAATTCAAGTATACGATATCTACCAGGCTTCCATAATCCACCAAGCTGGTCACTCAAAGTTTTCAATCAGTTTAGTGAAGTAGGATATTCATTTCCTAAAATCCTACTTGTATTTTCTAATAACTTCAAGCTTTTTTATTAACTGGACACTTTTTTTCAGGGCAAATCATCTCTTGATTACAAGCTATTGAAAATTTTCTGAGGTTGATTATAGAGGATTGCTAAGAGTTCTAAACTCCTTTAGGCAAATAAACATGGATTAATTAAATAAATTACAAAGAATAAGCACCATCACCTCCTTTAGCCGGTACCACTATCATTAACGCCCTTTTGTTCTTTTGTCCATGACATCTCTGGCAATCTCTCCTTTGCCTCAACCTATTGCTGGCCTTCTATCCAGCTTCACCTGCTCCACCCCCTCTTAAACAGTATAAATTTCATTACATTTTTACTTTAGCTCTGAAGAAGAGTCAAAATGTTAACTCTGTTTTGTTTTTTTCTCTCCACAGATGCTGTTAGACCTGCTGAGTTTTTCCAGTATTTTCTGTTTTTGCTTCAGATTTCCAGCATCTGCAGTATTTTGCTTTTGACAAAGAATAATATGCCTGTTTATAATGGAAATACAAGAACTTTTACTATCAATCGATATAAAAGAAAAATAATGCTTTTTTCCAATACATATCTCAGTTACTAAAAGCCTTTCTTTAAAAAACAATTTTGTTTAGGCCTCGACCACTTCCTCCTCCACTTCCTCCACCACCACCTTCACTTCTCTATGGTGAACACAGACCACTTTCCCGCTTTGATGACTATGCTCCAGAGGAATTTAATGGACGTTCCAGGTAGTTAATTAATCATTGGAGTGTAAATAAGTAGTTAAATATTGTTTAAAATCTTGTAAAGTGAATTGTTGCCATGGGGTCAGGGGGTTCAATCCTGAACTCCCAGTCTATCACAGTATTGTCATATGAAGTCAAGAGAGAGAGTCAAAGCAGTGTCTTTTCTGAGCTGTTCCAGACTGACTTGTGTTGACAACTGAGGCCTGTGTGTGGATCCTCCTTCCAGTCGATTGCCACTAATTCATTTCTGACTGATGGAGATCGAGGACATTGGGAGAAAATTGAGGGATATACATTATTAAATAAATCGGAAAATATTTCTATTTATGGGTATTATCTGATGTTGGAATCCAGTTAATCATAATGAAAACTGGATTCGGGAAAAACCCTACCATCACATTTGACTGAGTAATTTTTCTTTCTTTTAAAATCTAGGTTT
Source organism: Carcharodon carcharias (assembly GCF_017639515.1). Taxonomy (NCBI): domain Eukaryota; kingdom Metazoa; phylum Chordata; class Chondrichthyes; order Lamniformes; family Lamnidae; genus Carcharodon; species Carcharodon carcharias. Next base: position 94,643,789 of record NC_054483.1, read on the forward strand.
AACCATTTCAGTGAGCATAGAGCAATACGCAGTTCTGAAGAAAATTCCCGTCTGCATAGTAGATATGCACCTTATTCTACAAGACTACCAGCACCTCAAGATCGCTTCAGGGATGAATTTGAAAGAAAACCTTATCCCTTTTCAAGCAGAAGAGAATTAGAACCACAGAGCTCTGCCCCATACACCATTTTTACACGTGATTACAATCATGGCCAGCCACCAGAGCGTGGTCCCAGCCTGAGTAAGCTCGGGGCTGGTTGTTATGATAATTTTGATGGCTTTCGTGAATATGATTGGAACTAAATCACTAACTTTAATGTGTATTCATTTTTTTTATTTTGGGTATGGTAACTGCTTGTATTTTTCATAAAGTTTGCTTTTTCCAAATTTTAATATTGAAGGACCACAAACCCTTCCCTCACTTAATGCCTTTTACTATTTCTGTTGACTTAGAACCGTGTAGTTGTAAAAAAAAAATTGTTAGTTATGACAGCATAAAGTATGATGAAAGCAGAAACATTTGTTTAGGTTTTTTTTTACTTAAATCAGTACGTATGAATATATGCTTATTGTCTTGGTTCCAGGTTTTTTGAAAGTGAATTTCTGAGCACAACAGATTGTAGATAACTTTTTTAAAATAAAATTAGAGACTTTAAATGTATCCTAAAATTGTGAATTGTACACATTGCCTCAAACTTAATTTACCACCACAAATGTTTGATTTTATTTGTGTTCTGCTTATGTACAGAAAGGCAAAATACATCACAGAAGTACACATTCATTTCTTGCTACAAATAAGCTAACTTCCTTGATGCACCATACCAACTAAGACATGCAATTCAATGAGATAGTCCTGTTTGTACCTGCTGAGCTCATAGGTGGCATATTGTGTCAAGTGGTACTAAAAATAAATGTTTCTTTGCTCTAAAATAAAATGTATGTTGAGGTGGTTTCTTTCCAATGGATTTTATTACTCCTTGTTAAATGGACATTTTTTAACATTTTAGTTTGTAGTTATTTTTCAGCAAACCATATTAAATTACACATGGCATACACCTGACATACACCTTAGTTATACACCCATACAGTTAAGGGTGATGGATGGCTTCCTGGTAGTTTGCAGATTTCTTGGCCTTTTTTCACACATACACCGTGAGCATATAAACTATGTGGAATTTTGTTACAGGTGTAGGGTTCTTTTAAGAAAACAAATTCAGGGAAAGAACCAAGACACAAATTGAACCTATTAACAAGACTGAAAACAATGAAGCAAAAACCAAATCTGTTGAGCAACCCTTATTCATGCATTTGTTACTTATAGGCTTGACTGTTCCAGCGCACTCCTGGCAAGCCTCCCACATTCTACCCTCTAGAAACCTGAGGTTATCAAAACACCTTTGTCCTTACTCTCACCAAGCCCCATTCAATCATTACCCATATGCTCATTGACCCACACTGGTTCCCAATCAAGCAACGTCTTGGTTTAAAAAAAATTCCATGCCTGTTTATAAACTTTTCTGTGCCTTTGCCCCTCCCTCTCTCTCTGATTTCCTCCAACCCTTCAAGGTATCCAAATTCCTCCAATTCTGGCCTCTTGAGCATCTCTGATTTTAATAGCTCCAACTTTGGCTATGCCAGCTACTGCTTAAGCCCTAAGCTCTGAAAAACCTCCACACCTCCCTACCCCTCTTTCCTCTTTTAAGGCATGTATAGCTGAAAAAAGAGACATGTCTAAGTCTAGCACTCATCAAGACAATCGCAAGAATCCCAATATAAGGGGGAAACAACTAATACTGTATGTGAGGAGAGTGCTGATTTGTTGGCAAGTAGCATTGCCATTGAGAATGCAACACTGTGACTAGTTAACTACCAAGCATTGTTTGAAATTTAAAATTAAAATTTGAAATTTAAACCAGGCAGCTTGACCCTGATTGGTTAAGGCATTGCCCCAAGGAATGAGCCAGCAAATGGCCACCACCCATCTCCCCAAATTTCGAACAATTGGCAGTTAACTGTCAGTCATCATCACATGCATTCTCCATGGCAATGCCACTTGCCAACCAATCAGTACTCTCCTCACTGTCATGAACGCAGCTGAGGTTACCCCTAGACAAGCCTAATCCCAGAGTGGAACCCAGCTCGATAGATCCTAACTTTGTTTAGATACGTGGAGAGTCACTACTGAACAGAGTCACAGGAGTCAGCTGATGAACTTTTAACAAAAGAACAATATTTATTAAACAAGATGAACTATATTACAATACTCCTTCACCCACAATAACACCTTGACAGAAATGTAAAGATAACACAAGTTATCTTATACTTTAATGTCCACAGTAAGTACAGTCCATGTACCAATAGGCACCCTGTGGTCAGACACAGCACACTTTGAAATGAAGTGACAGATGCCATCGCAACCAGTTGCTATGGATCTCTCCTCAACTCCCCTCCCCACGCCCCCCCCCCCCCTCCCCAATTGCTTGTCACTACCTAAGCCAACCAGTCTCACTGAACTCCCATCTTTCACATGATCTCCATTCTCCAATAACTCGCTTTGGAATCTTCTCCCAAACTGACGCTTTCTCTCAGAGGCCTTCCGCAAGGGTTCATCTCCAAGGTTTTGAATTCTTCTGATGTTCCTCTTCCCTGGGTCACTGCATGGATTCAAGCTGTCTTCCATTTACTCTCACCAATTCAGCGTTAACAGTACACCACTGCTTCATATGTCCATATGTTATGACCATGCAGATGGTGCAGCTGAGTTATTTAAAACTCCTGGAGGGAAACTTTAAACAATTATCATAACATATAATTTTAAGTGTTATGTTTGAGATGCAACTCTAAATTCAGGCATCAGACCACCAGTTCTCGAGAGATTTTATATTAACCTAACTGAAACATTTTATTAAGTTACAACACATTAAACACATATACATGGCTACAAACTACTACTATCATAACTTTTAATAAATTCCCAAACTAATCTCCATTAAGACAACAGGAGCCCATAGACTTAACCAAACACCAGGCAAAACACTTTCACCTTACGAATTCAATATGAGGTTCTTTTCACTTTGGTTCCTGTGGAGACGGTTGGAGGCTTACAGCTGCTTTTGATCTCACATTGCCTCTGCCCTACACACACAAAACGGTCGTCTTGTTATACCCAACATAGCCCATTGAATGTAAATTCTCATTGTATCACCAGTATCTTCTAACAATAAAATCCCTTTCATAGTACTAATTTTATTTGTAATATAAAAGTATTGCTTGGTCTCTGCTTGCCAGAATTCACCCCACTTCTTGAATGTTCTATTCAAAAAATGCAAATGCACTGTATCTCTTTACATATCAAAACTAGTACACATCAAAGCACCCAGACTAGCTGGCTTTAATCCAACTAAGGCACACAATGGACAAAACATCTATTTTAAAAGAAAAATATTTTTCAATATTATATACACTAATAGCTTCATGATTCCCCTCCCCATCAAAAAATGAACCGTCATAATTCTAGAAGATGGCTTCATTTAATAACCCATCTCACACTATCTCCTATACTTATTACACTATTACATTACCAGATGCATGTATTAACATAATATACATACACAAGTCCTTGGTATCAACAGAGATCATGAGTTCAGTGTCCAGGTTTTTTTTAAATGTCCCATTTTCTTTTAAGCTTCAAACTCTTGATAACGCATCTGCGAACAGATTTTCTCTTCCAGCAATATGTGTAATACATAGATTAAATGGTTGTAATAATAAACACCATCTGAAAAGCCTTGCACCTTTGTCATGAAATTTATCAAAAAAAACCTCAAACGATTATGGTCTGTATGAACAATTGTTTCTGATTAATTGTTTGCAACATAAATTTCAAAATGCTGCAATGCTAACACCAAACTCCAGGTCTCTTTTTCGATCGTTGAATATCTTCTCTGTTATGCATTCAGCTTCCATGAAAAATACCCTATTGCTTTTTCAAATCCAATGTCATCATCTTGTAACAGTACAGCCCCAGTGCCTATACTGTTTGTGTCAACAGCCAACTTGAATTGCTTGGCATAATTGGGGACTGCCAACACTGGTGTTGTAGTTAATACAGTTTCCAAACTATCGAATGATTCTGACACTCCAGTTTCCATTGAAACTTGTTCTTTTTTAATAGTTCAGTCAGTGGAGCAACCACTTGGCTAAAATTTGGTACAAACTTCTGGTAAAACCCACTTGTGCCCAGAAATCTCAAAACTTCTTGTTTTGTTGTAGGAAATCCACGGTAGCCTTGATTTTCACATCTCTTAAGAGCCACCTTACCATGGTATGGCCTAGGGATGTAACTTGTACTTTTGCAAATTCACTTTTTGCCAAGTTCATCACCAAACTAGCTTCTTGTAGTCAAGTAAATAATTCTTCCAGATGCTGTAAATGCTCCTCCCACGACTGACTGAAAATGATTAGATCATCAATATAAACATCACAATTGATTATTCCTGCAATTACTTTGTCAGTCTTTGAAATGTCGCAGGTGCATTCTTCATACCAAATGGCATGACTTTAAACTGATGTAGTCCACCTGGCGTTACAAAAGCTGATATCTCCTTTGCTCTCTCCAACAACGTTACCTGCCAATATCCTTTTAGGAACCTTTGTGATAAATTTCGAATGTCCCACTTTCTCAATGCAATCATCCAACCGTGGTATGGGATATAAATCCACTTTTGTCTCCGCATTCACCTTTCAATAGTCCACAAACTTTGTGTTACATCTAGTTTCCGTATCAGTACAACAGATGAACTCCAGTTTCTGCAACTAAACTCAATGATATCATTTTGAAGCATGAAATCAATTTCTTTTTTTACTTGTGATGACTTTGCCAGATTTAATCTATAAGGTTGTTGACTTATTGAAGATGACATTCCTATACATACATCATGTAAAGCTAAATGTGTCTTTCCCAACTTATTTCCACAAATAGGTTTGTGTGACTGAAATTGCTTTTTCAAATCGCTTTGACACTTGCTTGGAAGGTAAATCAATATTTCATTTACATTTTCAAACATCCCCTCATTTTCCAACTTGATTAGCGGAAAATCAATTTCAGAATCCTGCTCTTCTACCTCTTCCTCATCATTCACCTTTACTAATATCTATTTTTGTTCCTCTTCCCTGTCAAAGTACTTTTTAAGCAAATTTACATGACACACCCTCTGCTTCTTTCTTCCATCTGGAGTATTTATTAAATAATTTACTTCACTCAATTTCTTTTCAATCCTGTAAGGTCCATTAAATCTTTCATTTAAAGAATCACCTAGTACTGGTAACAAAACTAGTACTTTCTCTCCAAAAACAAAACTGTGAATTTTAGCCTTCTTATTTGCTTTCACTTTTATCAATTGCTGTGATATCTTTAAATGTTCCCTAGCCAACTCACATGCTCTGTTCAGTCTTTCCCTGAAATTTGATAGCTAATCCAGGAGAGTGGTTTCTGAATTTTGATCCACCAATTTCTCAAGAATCAATTTCAGTGGTCCCCTTACTTCATGACCATAAACTAGTTTAAAAGGGCTAAAACCAGTTGATGCATTTGGAATGTCTCTAATAGCAAATAACAAAAATGAAATTCCTGAATCCCAATCCTGTGCATAATCATGGCAGTATGCTCTTATCATAGTTTTTAACATTTGATGCCATCTTTTCAAAGCTCCTTGTGACTCCAGATGATAAGCTGTTAACTTAAACTGTTTTATCTCCAAACTGTTTATTACTTCCTTAAACAGCTGTGACATGAAATTTGACCCTAGTCTTTTTGCATTTCATTAGGTAAACCATATTGTATGAAAAATTCTATTAACTTCTCCACAATCTTCTTAGTTGTAATATTTCTTGAAGGTATCACTTCAGGAAACCTGGTAGACACATCCATTATTGTCAATAAACACTGATTTCCACTTTTAGACTTAGGGAGGGATCCTACACAATCAATCATGATTCTGATAAAAGGTTCTTCAAATGCTGGTATTGGGATTAATATGGGCGTAATCACTGCTTGTAGTTTTCCTATTATTTAACACGTGTAACAGGTTCTACAGAATTTGACTACAACCCTATGCAATCCTGGCCAAAAAAAAACCTCTGTATCTTTTCCTGTGTTTTCCTAATTTCTAAATGTGTCCCCCAACCCCCCCGCACCCACCACCCCCCCACCCACCCCCCTCCCCCCACCATTGGAATTTCAGGAACAATCCTCAGAATTTCATTTCTATGCCCTAATGGGATAACAATCTGATGCGCCTCCCTCCATCTTTCATATGATGAGACATGATCCGGCCTCCATTTTCTCATCAGAATACCCAAAGATAATAACATACTGGAATACATTTTGCCTCAGTTTCTCAGTAAGCTTTCTTGATATAACTGTTTTAATTGCAAGTAATTTTTCTGTAACTCCACTAACCTCTTTGAGTTAAATACTTCAACTGAACTGTCCTGCATTCCTTCCTCCTGAACAATGTTATCAAATACAGTACCAGCTAATTGGATTTCAATACCTTCTTCTTGCCTTTGAAGTGCCTGCTTATCTTGTTTGTCTTGTTCTTCCTGATGAGCCTTTGATCTTGTTATAACACAATAGGAAACAATCTAGGATGTTTCTTCTGTAGCACTGCTGTTGAAAACACTTCTACAAGCTGCTCAACTACCATAGGCATCATTTGTGATCCAGCTACATCATTACCCAGAATAAATTGAACCCCTCAATGGGCAATTTTTCCACCACTCCAACTATAACTTCATCTGTCTTCCATTTGCTCTTTAAATTTACCTTCCACAACGGAATAGATTTAGCATCTCCATGAACCCCACTTATTATTACCTTCTCCTGCAATACTTCCTTTGAACAACAAATAGAACTATCTCACAAATTAAGGATTGACTAGCCCCTGTGTCTCTTAAAATTTTAACATCTTTACCTACTCCACCCTGTACACATGGAAAGACCTTCCCTTCACATACAAATATTTCTGCAACCTGCTCCCCAGAATTCTCTTGAGTAAACTGTGAGCACATTCTCACTTCCTCACATTTCACTGATTCTCCCTGTTTCACCACTGGTTTCTCCAGCACCTGAACCTGAGAGCCCATAGTACTTTTACTTCCAGGGCTTTTCTGTACCCCTACAATTCCTATAGATTTTTCCTGCAATTTCCAACACACTGACTTCATGTGCCCCACTTTATTACAATGAAAACATCTCAATTTTCAAATGTCACTTCTACCTTCAGCACCTTCTTCTTAATTCTGAGAAAAAAACTTCCTGGGAACTTCCAGCTACTACTTCTCTTCCCTGGCTACCTACCTTCCTTTCACCTTCCCACTTTTTATCCTTTTCCAATTTGAAAAGGTGATGAAAAAAAAGTTTAGCTCTATGAACTAACTCATAATCATCAGCTACCTCTGCTGCTTGTCTTACAGAATCAGGTCTCTGTTCCTCCACATGAGTCTCACTACCAAAGGGATTGAATCTTTAAAGTCTTCCAAAAGAATGACTTCCCTGAGAGTTGTATAGGCTGTCTCTATTTTAATGCCTATATCCATTGGCAAAATTACTTGGTTTTACTCTTTCAAACTCAGTATAAGTTTGCCCAGGTTGTTTTCTCATGTTCCTAAATTTCTGCCTGTATGCTTCGGGAACCAACTCATAAGCATTTTTTCACCACATCCTAATTCACCGACATTTCTTCTGATAGTGAAGCATATACCTTAAGCGCCCTACCTACCAACTTAGACTGTAATAATAACATCCAGTTTTCCTGTGGCCATTTCATCTGTTTAGCTAACTTCTCAAATGAAAAAAAGGATGCTTCAATACCTTTTTCCTCAAACTTTGGAAGAGCTTGTACGAATTTAAATATATCCCCACTGGGTTCTACTCTGGAGATAAATCCTTCCTCACCTACTGATATATCTTCTAACTGCCAACATTTTCAGTTGGAATTCTCTCTCTCTCTCCCTTTCTCTTTTCTCCTTCTCCATCTTCGTAATTTCTAATTCCACTGCTTCTAATTCAAGCTTCTTCATTTGCAACTGAAGTCTCACTAACTCCAGCTGTGGCTCACTATTGTCAGGTTTCACTTCCAATTGTAGATAATGTGCTATACTTTTAACTATATCTGATTTCCTAACTCCTGCAAGTAACTCCAATTTTAACTTATCTGCCAACTCTATTAACTTACTTTTGGTTCTTTTCTCCAACCCAATCAGAGTTATCTCTTCTACTCCCAGACAAGTCTTAGCAATTGCCAAAGTCATCTTGCAGTCTCACCACTTCTAAAAAATCTCACCAACTCCTGAATTCAAATTGCCTCTCATACTCATAAGCTTAAGATTCACCAATTTCAAATCCTGGGCAAGCTCCCAGTTGTTAAGACCATGCAGTTGGTACAGCTGAGTTATTTAACCCAGAGGGAAACTATAAACAACTGTCATAACCTATATTTTTAAGTGTTATGTTTGAGATGCAACTCTAAATTCAGGCATCAGACCATCAGTTCTTGAGAGGTTGTATATGAAACTAAATGAAACATTTTATTAAGTTACAACACATTAAACACATATACATGGCTACAAACAATACTACTATCATAACTTTTAATAAATTCCCAAACTAATCTCCTTTAAGACAACAGCAACCCATAGACTTAACCAAACACCAGGCAAAGCACTTTCACCTTATGAATTCAAAATGAGGTTCTTTTCACTTTGGTTCCTGTGGAGACGGTTGGAGGCTTATAGCTGCTTTTGATCTCACATTGCCTCTGCCCTACACACACAAAATGGTCAACTTGTTATACCCACTACAGCCCATTGAATGTAAATTCATATTGTATCACCAGCCTCTTCTAACAATAAAACCCCTTTCATGGTACCAATTTTATTAGTAATATAAACATATTGCTTGGTTTCTGCTTGCTAGGTGCCAAAATTCACCCCACTTCTTGAATGCTCTATTCAAAAAATTCAAATGCACCCTATCTCTCTTACATATCAAAACTAGTACACATCCAAGCACCCAGACTAGCTGGCTTTAATCCAACTAAGGCACATCCACAGACTAAACCTCTATTTTAAAAGAGAAATATTTTGTAATAATATTATATATATTAATAGCTTCATGACACATAGCAAAGAGTTACAGGCCTTCCGTTGTCTCTTTGGACCTTCCAAGGTGTCCTCACTTTAAACCTGCTTTTTGGAGCTTTTGTCTCTTTAAATCTGAAGCTTGGAACCGTTCTCTGCCCCTCTTAACTTCACTTAACAGGACCTTTTCCAAGTTCCCCCTGTTCCACTCCCCTGGATTTTGGGATCTTTCTTTAGCTTGGGACTGGCTATCTGTCCCTTCCAGATAGCTTCTGTCTGGCAGCTATCTTCCAAACCAGCTGAACTCCAACAGCTTCCAAATCAAACTGCTGTTTCTCTTCTCCTGTATGTGTTTCTGTGGGAGAGGCCTGCCTCTTTGGTCCCCTGTTGCCAAGCAACAGCCCAATTCTTCTACCCTTGTTTGTTTAACTTAGCTACAACAGTCATAAAATACCTCATTAGAAATGCAAGCACCCTCTTAAAGTGAAACTAAAACTCCATCTGACCTTTCTTAACACAGAGATACAGAACTACAAATCAAACTTAAACCTTAAAGCTAAAACTCATTCCTAAAACCCACAAATACCAATATAACTTACTTAAGCTATCTCTATTTCTTAACATCACATACAGTATGAATTGGTGTTTTCCCCTTATATTGGGTATTCTTGTGAGTGTCCTGGTGAATGCAAGATGAATAGCTTAGACAAGTCTCTTTTCTCAGCAATACTCAAGTTCTGTACTATCAAACAACTATTTTAAACCTACTTCTTTGTCCAAAATGGGTTTTCAAAGCTGGCAGATTTTGGAGGGTAATGATTCTCCTAAAGCTTAGATGTTTTCAGAATTTGAAGTGGAGCAGATTAGGTTATCTTGATTCTGAGATGAAACTATTTCATTTTGGAAAAGATTTGAAACAATAGAGTTCTACTTTGTATGCTATATTTTTTCCGCATTGTTACACAACGGCCATCCAGCAGAGCATGGTTCCAATTTAAGTAAGTTGTGGAACGGTTGCTATGACAATTTGGATGGAATTAATGCTTGTAGTGATCACTACCACTGTTCATGTATTGTCCATTCTTGTAGATAATTTATTTTTGGTAAAATACTGAATGAAGTTTCACACAAATATCTGGTGCACAAGCTTAAGGTATTGGGTATCCTACATAAAATTGGATGTTTAAGGATCTGGCTGTTAGGAAGGAAACAGCAAATTACTATTTAGGAGAGTTATACCAGACTGGGGAGAAGTGCTGAGTGGCGTATCCCAAGGATTGCGGATAGTGCTCCTATTGTTAACAATTTACATAAATGTTCTGGATTCAGAAACGACCTGTGCAAATCTTTAATTTTGAAATTGAAATAACATGGTTTGGGCCTGTTTCAAGAATGGCAACAACTCGAATCTGTTGCATGCCCCTACATACAGAAGTACATGGAACAAGAAGCTGAGGAAGGCAATGTCAAGATTGATTTGATGCAGGAAAGGCATTCAGATGACCACAGAACTGACAACAATGAAATAAACTCACTCTGCCCCATCGTCAATGCTGAGCTGACAACGAGAATTTAGTAGTACAGGTCGAGTATCCTTTATCCGTAAATCTAAAAGCCAAGCACATCCAAAACCAGCACTTTTTTGAGCCTCATCGACCTTTAGCATTGGAAGTCTAGTTATTTGCCTGCACTGTTTACCTTGTGATTTTTTTTTTGTAGTGAACATGTCAAAAAAAACTATTACAGGTACCCTGTATTTATTATTCAGTGATACATCTCACTTTTCTAGCCATTTTATTTACTTTAGACTATAGCTAGCCCAGGCTTAGATGATTGTAATGTAAGTTTATATTTGTTATGACCACAGCAGATGTTAGTTGCTGAGCAAACCAAACCCCAGAAGGAAACTTGGCTTATGGGCCATACCTTTTTTGTGTACTCTGAAAACAAGAAGAATGTACTGATCTCAGCAGCAAGAAATCCAGTGACATTTTTGGGATTTTAAAAATTAAAAGTAAAAGCTTTATTAACAAGGAGAAAATAAAACTTAGGCACACAATAATACAGTTACAAAGTTAAAATTAGTCTTACAAAACATTTCCCCAAAAGACTCCCTTCTTGGTCTGACCCACAAGTAAACACCTTTCAGGCAACACTTCCTTATAGGTGTTTAACCATAAAAATCCAATAACCCAAGGCAAGCTGCTGTAGCTTTAACAAAGCATATCACATGACCTCTTAAACTCTCTTCCACTTTGCTGTGGAAATCCAACACTTCAGAACAACACTGCTGTTTACAGCCCAATACTTTTCTGGCTTAACTGGATGGCTGATTCAAACTTTATCTTCCCCCAGCCTGGAGCTGTTTTCAGGAAGTCTTCCTCAAATAGCCAACAGCTAACTGCCAACCCCTAAGGTCTCGACAGTAACTCTAAAATACCTTTTTCCCCTCTTTCATCTCAGGTTCCATTGTTCTCACACCTCTTTGAAACTATAAAATCTTTCATGTTTCTATTTTGTCTCTGCTTTCAGGTCAATAAAATGCAATATACCCTCTCCTGTTTACCCATGGAACTCCTGTAAAATGCAAAAATGTTTCTAGTCGCCTCTGGCTTCCCTTTGATATTCAAATGAACCCGCAACTTATCTAAAAATGCAAATGCTGGATCCAACCTATTTACTTGTACCTCAAACCCACCATAATATCTCATGACAAATGCACACCTAATGCCGTTGTTCTTTCTTGTCTTAACTTCCCAGACAACCTGTCCTTAGTTACCTTTCCCCAGCTTAATTAAATCATTTACACACAATCACACAGCCTTCTTCATAGAATAACACAATATTCCTCAAAAATATTTTTAAAAACACATCCATTCTCACATATGCAGTATTCGAAAACCAAAATGATCTCTAATCTGAAATGCAATTGGTTTCGGATAAAGGATACTGGACCTGTATCAGTAGATAACAATATAAGCAGAATGCTAAACTGTGCCAGTAGAGTATATTCAACACTCTAAGTCAGGAGCCAGGGGTTTAAAGAAGTTGGACAACTGTGTTGTAGGCCTATTTCTGACCTGTGTTTTCCACTTCAAGTGTGATTTCTTCATTGGTGTGTGTAAATTTACCCTAAAGTCTGAGGCCATCATGCTGAAGTTCTGAAACCGGATCAGTATGCACCTTCAATATTGCATTGTTTTGGCCACTGAGGCAGAAGAAAATATTCAAGTCCTAGCAGCAGCGCAGATAATACTGATTCCATGTGTCAAACGACTTTAGCTTTGAGATAAGATAATAATTCAATCGTTAGTCTTGCAAATAGGTGAATGGGAAGGGACTGAGTATAGTGAATATAAAATGTTGAGCAGAGGTATTATTTGAAGGAATGCCATCACTGCTCCAAAAGGGAAAAGTACTAACTGGTAAAACTTAGATTCAAGACTGACAGCATGAAGCAATTCTTCACATGAAGTCTTTATATCTGTAATGATCTTCCAGATGATTGGTGGGGGGATGGTGCAATGCAAACAAATTATTTATGGTCCGTCATCAGTGCCTATCTTTGTAATAACCAGGCAGCTGAAAAAGTAATTTTGGACTGAAGTGCAATTTTGCGACTGGATTCTAAGGGTCAACTATCATCAAGTCCTCATGCCCTAGTAACATGGTAATGTTACTGGATTCCTGAACCAGAGGCCAGAGAGATGAGCTCAACTCCTACCATGGCAGCTGAGGAAATTTAAATTCAATTAATAAAGCTGAACTTAAAAATTTAGTCTCAGTAATGGTGATCATTAATGGTGGAAACTACTGGCTGCTGTAAAAATCCATCTGGTTCACGGATATCCTGACTCCAGACCCACAGCGATGTGGTTGACTTAACTCCCTCTAAAATGGCATAGTAAATGACTCACTTGTATCAAACTGCCACAGAAAAGATAACGCTATGGGTGTACCTACACCACATGAACTGCAGCAGTTCAGGAAGGCAACTCACCACCACCTTCTCAAGGGCAATGAATGCTGGCCGTGCTAGCAACACCCATGTCCTATGAGTGAATTAAAAAAATATAGAGACCACTAACTGGATGGTGATGAAGGAATCCTTTGTGGTCTCTGCGTCTTTGAAAAGAATGAAACAGGTTAAAAGGTCTATCTCAAACTCATTATCTGACTTTGATCCATAGCCTTTGGTACCCTTGCTTAATTAAAACCTGGTGACTTCGTTCTTGAAAATTTTGATGAAGCCAGCAACCACAAGGTAGAAATTTGCATTGCAGTGTGTGATGGAAAAAAATGCTTCTTGATTTTACTCCTGAATGGATTAGTTCTTTGATTTACCCTTTATTCTGGATTCCCCCACCAAAGGAAATATCTTCTCTGTATCTATTTAATCAAATCCTTTTATCATTTTACAGGACCATAAGAGTCACAATGGCACAGAAGGAGGTAATTTGTTCCATTGAGCCCATGCCGGCTCGATCCAGTAAGTCCCATTCCCCACTCTATTCCTATAGCCTTGCACATTTATTTCTCTTATTATCCAATTTCCTTTTGAAATCTTTGACCACCTATGGCTTCCAACACCCTCGGAGGCAGATAGTTCCAGGCCTTTACCAACTGCTGCGTAAAAAAGTTCTTCCTCACATTCCCCTGATTTTCTTGCCCAAAGTCTTAAATCTGTGTCCTCCATTAGCTAACAGGAACATCTTTTCTTTATCTACCTTAGCTAAACCTTGTAATCTTGTACACCTCTATCAAACCTCCCCATAATCTCCTATGTTTCAAGGGGAACAGCCTCAGCTTCTCTAACCTAACCTTGTAGCTAAATTCCCTCAGCCCTGGAACCATTCTGGTAAATCTCTGCATCACCTCAAGGACCTTCACATCTTTCCTACAGTGCAGTCACAAGAACTGGACACCATAATCTGGTTGTGGCCTACACATATTTTTTGAAAAAGTTCATTAAGTTCCTTGCATTTAGAGTTCAAAATGAAGATGGATTATGGATGAGGAAGGAGGATGCAATTTATGGTGGAGAAAAACAATCTGGAATTGATTCTGCTTTCCACTATAGTACTTGGGGAGTAAACAACCTGGAAACAGCTAGAGCAACTAGCTAAACATTAAAGGCCATCTCAACCAGAACTCCAACAATGGGGTCATCCACTGTTGCTATGATTGGAAAGTTTGGAACATCATGGTCACCTATGCCACTCGGCATGGCACTTAGACAATGATGAGTAAACAATTTGACCATGGAGAAAGAGGGTATACAATTGTCATCAAGTGTATTTAAACTTACAGCTTTTGAATTTGAAGGTGTGGGGTGGGCTGTCATACCAGTGAAGGCAGAAGAACAGTGAAGTGAGGATCATAAGAAAATTATGAATTCAAGGTGGAAACAATATGGTTGTGGAGAAGGCAACAGGTATCTGTGGGATGGGTGTCCCTACTCACTAGAGAAATTGTTTCTTCTTGATAGGAGAGCAGGGAGGGCAGAAGGCATGAGAGAGCAGGTACCTGTAGGAAGGAGAATATAGAGAGCGTGTTAGGGAAGCATGAAGAGAGCAGGGTCAGTGGGAAGCACAGCATAGAGAGAACACATGAAAGAACAGAGCCTGGAGAAGATAGGGGGCTGGTGAGGGCAGGATCATGGTAGGATGCGAGACCAGAGGAGGTGGGAGGCTGCAGAGACCACAGTTGCAGAGAGCAGAGCATGGAGAAAGCACTAGGAAATCAGGAGAGCAGGAGTACGGAGAGCAGCAGCACATTGGGGAGGGGTGGGGCTGTGGTGAGTGTGGTGCAGAGGGGGGAAACAGCATGGGAGAGCAGCAGCACAAGGGGAGCAGTGCTTGGGAGCAGCTTGAACCTGAGGTAAGAAGAGCATGCCTCTGAACCCTGTTCCCTCGCTTTCTTTTGACGACAGCAGCCTGGGTGGCTGCTCATGTCAACTATCTGTAAAGCTGGCCCTGCATTTTGGATTCCTATAAGCTCTGGACCCCAATTTGAAAGCTACAGATCTAAACAGAGGTGGTAACAATGGTGCTACAACTAACTTCACTGTTACTGAATAAGGGTGGGGAAAAAAAAATCAGCCAAGGTTCCTCTTCCTGAAGTGATTCCTGCTGGGAAGTGTACGCATGTATGTTGGACGAGAAGATCAGACCCAGCTTTGATACTTTATGTAGTGTGGGTGTCGCTGGCTAGGCCTGCATTTATTGCTCATCCCTAATTGCTCTTGAGAAGGTGGTGGTGAGCTGCTTTCTTGAACTGCTGCAGTCCATGTGGTGTAGGTACCTCCACAATGCAATTAGGAAGGGAGTTCCAGGATTTTGACCTATAAACTTGAGCTGCTCCTAACAGAAAAAAGTTAATATTTTAAATTTGAATCTTCTGAAATAATTCTTTGAGAAATCAATCTCCAGTTTGTTAGGAAGTCTTGAAAACAACGATGCAACACAAATCCTCAGGTTGAGGGCAGATACTCTTCTACTTCAACATGGAGAACTATCTACCACATGCTGGGAATGTACAAGATGTACATGCTCAGAATCTACAATGTGGTTGGTGAAACCCTTCAAATGCCATGGCAAAGCATCCATTCAAACATAGACTTTTAAGACACACTGAGGTCTTGAAACTAAACAAGGTAATAAAAGCTGCAAAAAAAGCAATTCAATGGGTAAATTTAAATAGATTGTGAAATATGAAGGGTTTTATGTCTTTATTTGCTTTAAACTATTATTTTGGGTATTAACAATATCAGTTACAGGGTGGGGTAAAGGGTCAACAGAAAGCTCTTCAACAATAATTTTTAGTGAATCTATTGGTTCACCTCATTTTCCTTTACTGAAGATTTTCCTAACTTTTAAAAAAATCATTCACAGATGTGGGCTTCTCTGACTGGGCCAGCATTTATTGCCCAAATATAGTTGCCATTGAGAAGGTGGTGGTGAGCTGCCTTCTTGAACCGCTGCAGCTCATGTGATTTAGGTACACTCAAGGTGCTGTTAGGAAGGATTTTGACCCAGCGACAATGAAGGAACGGTGATATATTTCCAAGTCAGGATGGTGAGTGACTTGGAGGGGCACTTCCAGGTGGTGGTGTTCCATCTATCTGCTGCCCTTTTATTTCTAGATAGTACTGGTTGTGGGTTTGTAAGGTGCTGTTGAAGGAGCCTTGGTGAATTCCTGCAGTGCATCTTATGGATGGTACACACTGCTGCTACTGTGTGTCGGTGGTGGAGGGTTGTGGATGTGGTGCCAATCAAGTGGGCTGCTTTGTCCTGGACAGTGTCAAGCTTCTTGAGTGTTGTGGGAGCTGCACTCATCCAGGCAAGTGTTGTATTGTGGCGACAATCACTGTGGAGATGAGGTCCTGCCTTCACAACGAGGATACCCTCCATCGTGTTATGTGGCACCACCACCATGCTAAATGGGATAGATTTCGAACATATCTAGCAACTCAAGACTGAGCATCCATGAGGCACTGTGGGCCATCAGCAGCAGCAGAATTGTACTCGAACACAATCTGTAACCTCATGACCCGGCATATCCCCCACTCTAGCATTACTATCAAGCCAGGGGATCAATCCTAGTTCAATGAAGAGTTCAGGAGGGCATGCCAGGAGCAGCACCAGGCACACCTAAAAATGAGGTGTCAACTTGGTGAAGCTGTAAAACAGGACCACTTGCGTGCCAAACAGCATGAGCAGCAAGTGATGGACAAAGCTAAGCGATCCCACAACCAACGGATCAGATCTAAGCTCTGCAGTCCTGCCACATCCAGTTGTGAATGGTGGTGGACAATTAAGTAACTCACTGGAGGAGGTGGCTCCACAATCCTCAATGATGGAGGAGCCCAGCACAGCAGTGCAAAAGATAAGGCTGAAGCATTTGCAACAATCTTCAGCCAGAATAACCGATTGGATGATCCATCTCGGCCTCCTCCAGAGGTCCCCAGCATCACAGATGCTAGTCTTCAGCCAATTCGATTCACTCCACGTGATATCAAGAAATGGCTGAAGGCACTTAATACTGCAAAGGCTATGGGCCCTGACAACATTCCGGCAATAGTACTAAAGACTTGTTCTCCAGAACTTGCTGCGCCCCTAGCCGAGCTGTTCCAGTGCAGCTACAACACTGGCATCTACCTGCCCAGGTATGTCTTGTACACTAAAAGCAAGACAAATCCAACCCAGCCAATTGCTGCCTCATCAGTCTACTCTCTATCATCAGTAAAGTAATGGAAGGGGTCATCAACAGTGCTATCAAGAGGCACTTGCTTAGCAATAACTTGCTCACTGATGTCCAGTTTGGGTTCTGCCAGGGCCACTCAGCTCCTGACCTCATTACAATCTTGGTTCAAACATGGACAAAATAACTGAACTCTCAAGGTGAGGTGAGAGTGACTGCCCTTGACATCAAGGCAGCATTTGACAGAGTGTGGCATTAAGGAACTGTGGCAAAACTGGAATCAATGGGAATCAGGGGGAAAGCTCTCCGCTGGTTGGAGTCATACCTAGCACAAAGGGAGATGGTTGTGGTTGTTGGAGGTCAGTCATCTCAGCTCCAGGACATCACTGCAGGAGTTCCCCTGGGTAGTGTCCTCAGCCCAACCATCTTCAGATGCTTCATCAATGACCTTCCTGCCCTTTTCCTTCTAGATGGTACTGGTCGTGGGTTCGTAAGGTGCTGTTGAAGGAGCCTTGGTGAATTCCTGCAGGGCATCTTATAGATGATTGCACAATGTTCAGCACCATTCGCAACTCCTCAGATACTGAAGCAGTCCATGTCCAAATGCAACAAAAACCTGGACAATATTCAGGCTTGGGCTGACAAGTGGCAAGTAACATTCGCACCACACAAGTGTCAGGCAATGACCATCTCCAACAAGAGAGAATCCAACCATCGCCTCTTGATGTACAATGCATTACCATCACTGAATTCCCCACTATCAACATTCTGGTGGTTACCATTGACCAGAAGCTGAACTGGACTAGCCATATAAACACTGTGGCTACAAGAGCAGGTCAGAGGCTAAGAATCATGCTACGAGTAACTCACCTCCTGACTCCCCAAAGCCTGTCCACGATCTACAAGGCACAAGTCAGGAGTGTGATGGAATACTCCCCACTTGCCTGGATGACTGCAGCTCCCACAACACTGAAGAGGCTGGACACTGTCCAGCTGTCCGCTTGATTGGCACCTCATCCACAAACATTCACACCCTTCACCACCTACACACAATAGCAGCAATGTGTACCATCTACAAGATGCACTGCAAGAATTCACCAAGGCTTCTTAGACAGCACCTTCCAAACCCATGACCACTACCACTTAGAAGGTCAAGGGCAGCAGATAGTTGGGAACATCACCACCTGGAAGTTCCCCTTCAAGTCATTCATCATCCTGACTTGGAAATATATCACCATTCCTTCACTGTCACTGGGTCAAAATCCTAGAACTCCCTTCCTAACAGCACTGTGGGTGTACCCACACCAAGTGGGTTGCAGCGGTTCAAGAAGGCAGCTCACCACCACCTTCTCAAGGACAACCAGGGATGTGCAATAAATGCTGGCCCGGCCAGCGAAGCCCACATCCAGTGAATGAATTTTTAAAAAAATTACACTCCTAACTTGTGCCTTGTAGACGGTGGACAGGCTTTGGGAAGTCAGGAGGTGATTTACTTGTCGCACAATTCCTAGCCTCTGACCTGCTCTTGTAGCCGGAGTATTTATATGGCTAGCCCAGTTCAGTTTCTGGTCAATGCTAGCCCCTAAGTTGTTGTTAGTGGGGGATTCAGTGATGGTAATGCCATTGAACATCAAAGGGCAATGGTTAGATTCTCCCTTGTTGGAGATGGTCATTGCCTGACACTTGTGTTGCATGAATGTTACTTGCCAAGCTGACAAGTGCTTATTGAAAAATTGTTGTTTTTATAAGCTTTAATGTTGTTTCTTTTTGGCTGTTTATTAGGGCATTCCTTGTTTTTGTTTGCTATATGCCCTACCTCTTCAGTTCTGATTTGTTGCTGTTTGACTTTAACACTTTCTACCTTGATAATTCACTTTTCAAAAGCAAGTGAAAC
The DNA here is from genome assembly GCF_017639515.1 of Carcharodon carcharias. NCBI lineage: Eukaryota > Metazoa > Chordata > Chondrichthyes > Lamniformes > Lamnidae > Carcharodon > Carcharodon carcharias. The sequence goes on from NC_054483.1 coordinate 94,663,026, forward strand.
TCACAGGAAGCATATGCTACATGCAAGATGATTATATACTAGTCAGTCTCCTATGGTGCTACACACAGGGATCAGGTGAAACATGGTTAGAGCGCAAGGGATAGAATCATAGAATGGTTACAGTACAGAAGGAGACCATTTGAACCATCATCTCCACATTAGACCTAGCACCACTCCCCTGCTTTTTCCCTGTAGCCCTGCATTTTTCCTTTTCAGATAATGATCCAATTCCTTTTTGAATGCCTCAATTGAACCTCCCTCCACCACACTCTAAGGCAGTGTGTTCCAGATCCTAACCACCCACTGCGTAAAAGGTTTTTCCTCCCCATGTTCCCATTTTAAAATCATAGAATGCCCTTACTGTTATACTTGTTATAAATTCCTATGCCCACCTTTATAATAGCATAGAACTGACCACAGAAATTTGTCACATTGTAGTTTCATGTTGCTGCCAGTGGAGGTGGTGTGGTGCCACCACCGTCAAGAAGCTGTAATTGCACATTACAGTGACAAGTTTACATTGGCAACATCCACTCTAAGTACAGATACAAAAGTTTAAAATGAAAAAAGGCGACAGGAGGTGCATGCAGGCACAAAAATAAACACATTGTTAGTGGATCTCACACGTTAAGTCGAGACAGGTGAAGCGGTGTCGGAGGATAAGGGAATAATTTGAGCAGACCACGCAGACTTCATTCACTTCCTGTTTTAAAATCTTTCCTTTTATATTGTTCTAGGTGGATGCTTCAGTTAACTTTATGAGCCGTTTCAAATCACAATTTCTGGTGAGGGGGCGGGAGGGGAGTATTAAGGAGAATCCACTTCTTGAGAAACGTCTCAGCTTCACATTTCTTTCAGAAAAGCACTTCGGAAACCGATGTTACATTTTCCTCCTGCCCCACGTATTACAAGGCGTCGCCCTGGTGAAAGAGGCCGAGGTAAATCCTGAAGCAGGTCCCCTCGTCCCTTCAGCAGGAAGCGCTTCTCCGCCCGGACCGAGAGGCTGCGAGAGCGCAAAGAGTCTGACTGGGATTGGCTGCCGGAAGACGGAGGAGCCAATCAGGCGGCGGGATGCATCGGGGTGACAATAAATGCAAGATGGCTCCTCATATAAATCCACGCGCCGATAGCAGCTTTCCTGTTCGCAAAAAACTTGATTTTCCTCAGTTTTTCACGCGATCTGTCTTTCGGCTGTGTCCCGAGGGCTAACGGGGCTGTTATATATTATAAAACACCCGGTGATCGACCATCGGACACTGATTGCCGTGTGTAATTAAAGGGTTTTTTTTTGGGTCTCCGGCGACGAGGCGATGAATTAAATCCCCTCTCCCGGTTGACAACGGCGCGGCTTTTCGGCGTTTGCTGCTGGGATTTGGCGATCCCGGGGTCACCACTGGCCGATAAATGGTGGAATAAAGCCGCAGATATATTCAACATAGAGAGGGCGACGAAATTTATGCCACAGATTCCTCATGGCGGTGTCGAGGTTGGTGATGTTTCAGTTCCTTACATTAAAATAAAACGCGAGGTGTGTAGTCAGAAAGGCCCATTTATATCGAGCCGAGCGACGGGGGGACAGTTTGAACGATTTAGGGTCCGCTTTTCGATGGTAAATAATCAACCCAGCTGAGTGTTATAGTTGACCTCGACCCTTTTTGAATGATTGTGAAACTTTTTGTGCGCCTATTCGGAGAGTGGTTGTAAATCGCACATCGTTGAGGCCTATCCCAGATCAATGATGAGTGATGGTTAGGCCAGCGGAAGATGTTTACTTTTGCGTTCCATTAACTACCTTAAGTGGGTTTTAAATTGCCTTCACCCATGGGGAGTATGCAGCAAATCTTATGTTCGTAAAACCGATGTGCTTGGACAGATTAGATTAATTTGGTTGGATGTTTCATTTGTCTTGACACGTATTGAATCGTGAGTAGCTTTGAATATTTCTAGTTATTAAGATAAATCTATTTTATAGTATTCATATATTATAATATAGCTTCTTAATTAAGGGTATTGTAAGGCTTCACTATTACTTTTAAATTTAAACTACTTCAATACTGTTCACAAGATTTGGCCCATCTTAGTTCAACCCCTGAGAAATGCTACTCGGGTCCACCGTCTTTCAAGGCAGGAAGCCCAGAACTCATCCTTCCGGATAACCCCGAAACTAGGACGCCCTTGTGTTTTGGTGACCAGAACGGGATACTGTACTGAAGGGAATGAAGCAAAAAATGCTGGAAACACTCGGGTCAGACAGCATCTGTGGAGAGATGATGTTTTAGGTTGAGCCCTTAGTACTTAATGTGTGATCTGACCAGAACTCAATAGTTAGATAAAAACAAAAACAAAAAAAAACTGCGGACGCTGGAAATCCAAAACAAAAACAAAATTACCTGGAAAAACTCAGCAGGTCTGGCAGCATCGGCGGAGAAGAAGAGTTGACGTTTCGAGTCCTCATGACCCTTCGACAGAACTTGAGTTCCAGTCCAAGAAAGAGTTGAAATATAAGCTGGTTTAAGGTGTGTGTGTTGGGGGGGGGGGGGGGGGGTGGGGCGGAGAGAGAGAGAGAGAGAGAAGTGGAGGGGGGGTGTGGTTGTAGGGACAAACAAGCAGTGATAGAAGCAGATCATCAAAAGATGTCAACAACAATAGAACAAAAGAACACATAGGTGTTAAAGTTGGTGATATTATCTAAACGAATGTGCTAATTAAGATTGGATGGTAGGGCACTCAAGGTATAGCTCTAGTGGGGGTGGGGAGAGCATAAAAGATTTTAAGATATTTAAAAATAATGGAAATAGGTGGGAAAAGAAAAATCTATATAATTTATTGGAAAAAAAGGAAGGGGGAAACAGAAAGGGGGTGGGGGTGGGGATGGGGGAGGGAGCTCACGACCTAAAGTTGTTGAATTCAATATTCAGTCCGGAAGGCTGTAAAGTGCCTAGTCGGAAGATGAGGTGTTGTTCCTCCAGTTTGCGTTGGGCTTCACTGGAACAATGCAACAAGCCAAGGACAGACGTGGGCAAGAGAGCAGGATGGAGTGTTAAAATGGCAAGTGACAGGGAGGTTTGGGTCATTCTTGCGGACAAACCGCAGGTGTTCTGCAAAGCGGTCGCCCAGTTTACGTTTGGTCTCTCCAATGTAGAGGAGACCACATTGGGAGCAACGAATGCAGTAGACTAAGTTGGGGGAAATGCAAGTGAAATGCTGCTTCACTTGAAAGGAGTGTTTGGGCCCTTGGACGGTGAGGAGAGAGGAAGTGAAGGGGCAGGTGTTGCATCTTTTGCGTGGGCATGGGGTGGTGCCATAGGTGGGGGTTGAGTAGGGGGTGATGGAGGAGTGGACCAGGGTGTCCCGGAGGGAGCGATCCCTATGGAATGACGATAGGGGGGTGAAGGGAAGATGTGTTTGGTGGTGGCATCATGCTGGAGTTGGCGGAAATGGCGGAGGATGATCCTTTGAATGCGGAGGCTGGTGGGGTGATAAGTGAGGACAAGGGGGACCCTATCATATTTCTGGGAGGGAGGAGAAGGCGTGAGGGCGGATGCGCGGGAGATGGTCCGGACACGGTTGCGGGGCCTGTCAACGACCGTGGGTGGAAAACCTCGGTTAAGGAAGAAGGAGGACATGTCAGAGGAACTGTTTTTGAAGGTGGCATCATCGGAACAGATGCGACGGAGGCGAAGGAACTGAGAGAATGGGATGGAGTCCTTACAGGAAGCGGGCTGTGAGGAGCTGTAGTCGAGGTAGCTGTGGGAGTCGGTGGGTTTGTAATGGATATTGGTGGACAGTCTATCACCAGAGATTGAGACAGAGAGGTCAAGGAAGGGAAGTGTCAGAGATGGACCATGTGAAAATGATGGAGGGGTGGAGATTGGAAGCAAAATTAATAAATTTTTCCAAGTCCCGACGAGAGCATGAAGCGGCACCGAAGTAATCATCGATGAACTGGAGAAAGAGTTGTGAAAAGGGGCCGGAGTAGGACTGGGACAAGGAATGTCCCACATACCCCATAAAGAGATGGGCATAGCATGGGCCCCAGCTATGCCTGTCTCTTTATGGGGTATGTGGAACATTCCTTGTTCCAGTCCTACTCCAGCCCCCTTCCACAACTCTTTCTCCGGTGCATCGATGAGTACTTCGGTGCCGCTTCATGCTCTCGTCGGGACTTGGAAAAATTTATTAATTTTGCTTCCAATCTCCACCCCTCCATTTTCACATGGTCCATCTCTGACACTTCCCTTCCCTTCCTTGACCTCTCTGTCTCAATCTCTGGTGATAGACTGTCCACCAATATCCATTACAAACCCACCGACTCCCACAGCTACCTCGACTACAGCTCCTCACAGCCCGCTTCCTGTAAGGACTCCATCCCATTCTCTCAGTTCCTTCGCCTCCGTCGCATCTATTCTGATGATGCCACCTTCAAAAACAGTTCCTCTGACATGTCCTCCTTCTTCCTTAACCGAGGTTTTCCACCCACGGTCGTTGACAGGGCCCTCAACCGTGTCCGGCCCATCTCCCGCGCATCCTCCCTCCCAGAAACATGATAGGGTCCCCCTTGTCCTCACTTATCACCCCACCAGCCTCCGCATTCAAAGGATCATCCTCCGCCATTTCCGCCAACTCCAGCATGATGCCACCACCAAACACATCTTCCCTTCACCCCCCCCCCCATCGGCATTCCGTAGGGATCGCTCCCTCCGGGACACCCTGGTCCACTCCTCCATCACCCCCTACTCAACCCCCTCCTATGGCACCACCGCATGCCCAAGCAAAAGATGCAACACCTGCCCCTTCACTTCCTCTCTCCTCACCGAGCAAGGACCCAAACACTCCTTTCAAGTGAAGCAGCATTTCATTTGCATTTCCCCCAGCTTAGTCTACTGCATTCGTTGCTCCCAATGTGGTCTCCTCTACATTGGAGAGACCAAATGTAAACTGGGCGACCGCTTTGCAGAACACCTGCGGTCTGTCCGCAAGAATGACCCAAACCTCCCTGTCGCTTGCCATTTTAACACTCCACCCTGCTCTCTTGCCCACATGTCTGTCCTTGGCTTGCTGCATTGTTCCAGTGAAGCCCAACGCAAACTGGAGGAACAACACCTCATCTTCCGACTAGGCACTTTACAGCCTTCCGGACTGAATATTGAATTCAACAACTTTAGGTCGTGAGCTCCCTCCCCCATCCCCACCCCCACCCCCTTTCTGTTTCCCCCTTCCTTTTTTTCCAATAAATTATATAGATTTTTCTTTTCCCACCTATTTCCATTATTTTTAAATATCTTAAAATCTTTTATGCTCTCCCCACCCCCACTAGAGCTATACCTTGAGTGCCCTACCATCCATTCTTAATTAGCACATTCGTTTAGATAATATCACCAACTTTAACTTTAACACCTATGTGTTCTATTGTACTATTGTCGTTGACATCTTTTGATGATCTGCTTCTATCACTGCTTGTTTGTCCCTACAACCACACCCCCCCCTCCACTTCTCTCTCTCTCTCTCTCTCTCTCTCTCTCTCTCTCTCTGCCCCCCCCACACACCTTATATTTCAACTCTTTCTTGGACTCGAACTCAAGTTCTGTCGAAGGGTCATGAGGACTCGAAACATCAACTCTTTTCTTCTCCGCCGATGCTGCCAAACCTGCTGAGTTTTTCCAGGTAATTCTGTTTTTGTTCTCAATAGTTAGATCATGACTTCCTCGACTTGTATCCAATTATTTTTTGGCTTTGTTGATTGTGACTATTGATTGATGCATTGAGTTGGAAATTCTTGTTTCTTTCAACTTAAGCTTTGCATATTTCAACAACATTCATGGAACACGTGTCAACAATTACTTGTACTTATATAGTGTCTTTAATATAACACTCTTGTGAAGCTCTTTTGGATGTTTTATCAAACAAACTTTGATGCCAATCACCTAAGTAGATGTTCGGGCTGTTGACCATAAGCTTGGTAGGACGGTAGACTTTCAGCAATGTCTTGAAGCAAGAAAGAAGGAAAGCAAGACAGAAATATAGAAGGGAATTCCAGAGCTTCTGGCTTTGGTACACTGCCATTGGTGGAGTGATTAAAAGCAGTGATGCTCAAGAGGACAGGACTGGAGAAATGTAGATATTTTGGAGGGATGTAGAGATGGAAGGGATTATAGATAGCAAGGGAGAAGGCCATGGAAGGAAAACAAGGATGAGAATTTTAAAATTGGGGCATTGCTTAACTGGGAACCAGTGCATCAGTGAGTCTGTGGTTGATGGGTGACCAGGGCTTGGTGTGAGTTAGGATACGGACAGCAGAGTTTTGTTTAAAACTTTAAGTTTTTTTACCAAGGGTGGAAAATGAAAGGCCAGCCAGGGGAGTGTTGAAATATACTAGTCTCGAAGTAGTAAAGACAGGTTTTCAAAAGATGAGCTGATACAGAGGTGGAAGTTGGCAATATTACAGAGGTGTAAATAGGTGGCCTTAGTGATTACATAGGACACATGGCACAGAAAAAGGCCATTTGCCACAACCAGTTTATGCTCAATTCGAGTCTCCTCACACCTTTTCTCATTTAAATCTACCATTGTAACCATCTATGCCCTTCTCCCTCAAATTCTTGTTTAGCTTCTCTTCCTTAAATACATCCATACTGTTTGCTTCAACTATCCTTGTGGTAGAGGGTTGCACATTTTTACCATTTTTGGGTAGGTAAGTTTCATCTGCATTCCCTTTTGGATGTTTTAATGACTATCTTGTATTGATAGCCTCTAGTTATGATCTTCCCCACAGGAGGAAACATTCTTTCTGTATCCACTCTATCAAAACCTTTAATTATTTTAAAGGCCTCCATTAGGTCACTCCTCAGCCTTCTTTCTCAAGAGAAGAGACCCCAGCCTATCAATCCTTCCCTGATGTGTATACCCATGTATTCTGGCATCAGCCTTGTAAATCTCTGCACCCTCTCCAGATTCTCTATATATTTTTCGTAATACGGCAACCAGAACTGCACAGTACTCAAACAGGTATGTGGTCGGTAGCTCCTCCCCGTCAAATATTACTCCAAGATTCAGCCTCACAATTTACAGGGAGAGGGTTATGTCAGTAGCGATAGTGCTTAGTTTATGGAAGGGGCCGAAGTCAATGGTTTCCATGTTCCATCTGGTGTAAATTTCTGCAGATCCAGTATTGAATGTCAGACAAGCAGTCTGACAATTTAGAGATAGTGGAGGGGTGAAGAGAGGTGGTGGTGAGGTAAAGCTAGATGTCGTCAGCATGCATGTGGAAACTGAAGATGTTTTCAAATGATGTCACAAGGGACAGATTCTTGGAGGACACCAGATGTGGGAATGAGGAGAATTCGTTGCAGATGATTTGCTGGTTGTAATTGATAATGGGCCCAGGTTAGCGCAGTCCCACATAACTGGATGATGTGGTGAGGAGTTTGGGTAGACCATGTTAAAGCCTGCAGACTGGTCAAGAAGGATGAAGAGGGATATCTTTGACACAGTTGCATAAGGTGTTGTTTGTGACTTTGAGGGCTATTTTGGTACTGTAGCAGCAGCAGGAACCTGACTGGAGAGATTTAATCATGGAGTTTTAGGAAAGATGGACATGGATTTGAAGGGCAACAACATGTTTAGGGACTTTGGAGAGTAAGGTAGTTTATAAGGAAGGTGGAGGTCAAGGATTGCTTTGTTTTTGAGGTGGGAAATGATGTTGGCAGATTTAAAGGAGAGGGTGACAGTACCTGCGGACAGAGAACTATTAACAATATCAGATAACATGAAGTTGGATGGTCAGCAGCTTATTGGGATCAGGAGGTGGATCAAAGGACAAGGTGAGCTCCAAGAAGGCACAACTGGAGATAGGAGGGAAAAGATTTGAGGTCAGAGTGGAAGCTTAGAGGATGTTTGGCCTGGTGGGCTGGATGAAAGGAGGGAAGCAGTTGGTTGTATGATTACAAACATGGTGACAAAAATCCCTGAGGTGTTCATTGCTATTGGGACCACAAGATTTGGGATCAGAGTCAATGGCGAGTCCAAAGGCTGGACAGTTGAAAATTTGAAAGGCTGGTGCACATGAATTTGGGAAAGTTTTTCCAGAGTGACACCAATTTAGAGTACTGGGTACAGTATTGCTCCCTTTTTTAAAGAAAAATGTAAATGCATGTAAAAGCAGTTCAGTGATGGCTTACTAGGTTAATATCTAGAATGGGTGGGTTATCTTAGGAAAGGCTGGACAGGCTTGGCTGTGCTGCAGTTTAAAAGAGTAAGAGGTGACTTGATTGAATCATACAAGATTCTGAGGGGACTTAACAGGGTGAATGTGGAAGGGATGTTCTCTCTTGTGAGAGAATCTAGAACTCAGGGTCACTGTTTCATAATAGGGGGTCACCCCTTTAAGACAGAGATGAGGAAACATTTCTCTGAGGTTTGTGAGACTTTGGAGTTCTCTTCCTCAGAAGATGGCTGAGGCAGAGTCCTTGAATATCTTTGAAGGCAGAAGTAGATAGATTCTTGATGAGTAAGGGAGTGAAAGGTTATCGGGGTAGGCAGGGATACAAGGTTTAAAATCAGGTAAGCCATGATCTTATTGAAAGGTGGAGCAGGCTTGAGGGGCTGAGTGGCCTACTCCTGCTCCTAATTCATATGTTTGTATGTTCTCCTTTATTCAGCACATTATGCTTGTCACTGCCCTGAGTGTCATTCATCAGTTCACCCACTTATTTTGTTTAGTCTTTTTTTAAATATAGTTTTGGGCTGCTTTTTGCATTTCCACTTCCCTGTAAATTGCATTGAGTTTCTGAATCAGTCATTGATGTAAATTAGAAACCATGTGGTCCCAGCATAAGATTCGTGGCAATCCAGTTTAACACCACCTCGTCATTCCTCACCCACTATCCCCCCCCTCCCCCAACCACTAATACAGCATACCTCTTCTATCAAATACCTCTTGTTTTCTTCCCTTCAGCCAATTAAGGCTTTTCCTGAATTTCATGAGCTTTGAACTTAATAGCTTTTCATGTAGCATGGCATTTAGGATGTCACCTCTTCAGAGAAAGCTGGTTTTAAAAGATGAAGAGCTATGATTTCATTGGAATTTCTTAATACAGATATAAAATAGTTACGGGCTGGTGGGAGAAGATGAGAAGACACATTGCTAAGTATAAATTTTCCTCTAATTCTAGATATATTAGCTGTTTAGTAAGGAGGGTTTTTTTGTTTTTTCAGTATTTCAATCATGAAAGTACAGTGAAGCTCCTAGTCATTTTAGCATTCAAATAATTGTTCTTATTAGTCGTGGAGTAATTTTTTACACTTTCTAAAAATCATTTGGAAACCCTTAACCTTCATAGTAGATTGATCTCCAATTTAAATTTTAAAGCTGCACTCCCACCCTTGCCATCTGCTGGAAAAGTATTGGGGAAGAGTAAGGTATAGGAATCTTAAGACCATATGTGCCTATGACTTAGGAGCAGGAGTAGGCCATTCAACCTCTCATGCCTGCTCTGCCATTTGATAAGATCTGATTGTAGCCTCTACTTTCCTGTCTACCCCTGTACACTTTGATTCCCTTGTCAGTCAAGAATCTTATCTAACTCGGTCTTAAAAATATTCAATGACCCTATCTCCATTGCTTTTTGGGGAAGAATTGCACAGACAAGTGACCCTCTGAGAAAAAAAAATTCTCCTCACCTCCATCTTAAATGGGAGACCTCTTATTTTTAAACTATGTCCCCTGGTTCTAGTCTCTCCCACAAAGGGAAATATCCTTTCAGCACCCAATCTGTCAGGTCCCCTCAGGATCTTGTGTTTCAATAAGATCACCTCTCATCCTGTCCAGCCTTTCTTCATAAGACAATCCCTTAATCCAAGGAATCAGTTAAATGATCCTTCTCTGTACCACTTTCAATACAGTTGTATCCTTCCTTTAAATTAGGAGACTAAAACAGTACTCCAGATGTGGTCTCATCAATGCCCTGTACAACTATCAAAACTACCCTACTTGTATACCCCATTCCCTTTGCAATAAGTAACAAACATTCCATTTGTTATGTATGCTGAGTGCTTTCACTTAGAGTCTTTAGCACTGTCCTTTTACAACAATTTTTGCAACCTCTAGCCTAATCTGCTGGCGTACTCTTAAGTTTGTACACTGTCCCTTCCTGCCATGCTCTGATTATCATTACACACATTGCTGTCTTGTCTTGTCCTCTCTCTGTAATTTACCACATCTTCCCTCACTCAATCCCTCGTCCCCTTCTATTTAGTTTAAAGCCCCCTTTACCACCCTAGTTACATGACTCGCCAGAACACTAGTCCAGCATGGTTTAGGTGAAGACAGTTCCAACAGTAAAGCTCCCACTTGCCCCAGTACTGATGGCAGTGCCCCATGAATCAAAACCCATTTCATCTATACTAATCTTTGAACCATGCAATCAACTGTCTAATCTTATTTACTCTATGACAATTTGCTCATGGTTTAGGTAATAATCTAGTGATTATTACGGGTGAAATTCTGCTTTTTAACTTAGCCCCAGCCACCCATGCTCCTTAAGCAGAACCTCTTTCCTAGTCTAAAAGCAAAAAACTGCGGATGCTGGAAATCCAAAATAACAACAAAAATACCTGGAAAAACTCAGCAGGTCTGGCAGCATCTGTGTAGAGGAACACAGTTAACGTTTTGAGTTCGTATAACTCTTCAACAGCACTAAGTAACAGAACTCCTCTTTCCTAGCCCTCTGTTTTTGGTGCGTACATGAGTTATGACAACTGGATTTCCATCCCCCCCGCACTCCCACTACAAGTTCTTCTCCAGTCCAGAGCAGATATCCTGAACCCTGGCACTGGGCAGGCAGAAAAACCTTCTGGATTCTCACTCTCGGCTACAGATATATGTCATTCCTCCTGACTGTACTATACCCTACTACCACTAAATTCCTATTATTTCCAACGTCCAACTTCTACCCCAGTGCCATGGTCAGTTTGCTCATCCACCCTGCATTCCCTGCTTTTGTCCATATAAGCTGCAAGAACCTCCAACCTGTTAGACAATTGCAAAGGCTGAGGGTCCTCCACTTCTACCATCTCAATGCCCATAGCTGCCTCACTCGCAGTCACACGCTCCTGTCCCTGACCGTGGACTACCTCAGATCTATAATATTAGATCCTCGTGATTTGCATTTTAAAGAAATACTTTGTATTTAATTGGAATCTTTTGTTTCCTTGACTGCTCAGAAGCTACTTCTAAGGTGTAGTCACCATTTTACAGAAAAACATGGTAAACAATTTGAGGACTACAAAGATCCCAAAAACAGCAAATTAGATATGTGACCAAATAATCTGTTTTGGTGCTATTGGTTGAGATGAATGTTGGCCAGTACCCTGGGGAAAACTTCTTGCCATTTTTCAAAAGTCCATGTAATCTTTTACATCCACCTGAACAGGCAAATAGGAACTTAATTTCAGCATCTTATCTGAAAGGCAGTAGCTCCAAAATTGCTGCTTTCCCTTAATACTGCACTGAAATGTCAGCTTATATGGTATGCTCAAATGCTAGAGTGAGGTTTAAACTCTCGACCTTCTGAGGTGCTGAGCCAAGCTGTCATTTTAAAACAATGCATTTGTCTTAGAAAAAGTATTCCCAAAAATTATGTATTAACACTTTATTGAAAAGCCATAGACTAACAAAAATGCACTACCACCATAATTTTAATATTTATCAGTTTGGTATCGGCTGTAGGAAAATAGAACATATTCTCTAAGCTACCATAGTGTTCCCTGGATCCACTGCTAAGGAGAAATTAGTGTTTATAAAATGTGCTTTGCTCAGTCAAAAGCTACTTTTGAAATATCCGTTGTGGTAGCAATTTAAGCTTGGCATTCTTTGCTTTGGGTGTTTGACTGGTTTTCCATTAGAGGGAATGAATTGCTGATACTGGGAAAAATGTTTTCTATCCTGTCACAAGTCTCACCATTGAACATGCTCGGGTTCAAGTATAAAATAGATTGAATACACCAGTATCACCTTATCAAGATTAGATTGCTAAGTGCTTGAATGTTATTTTCCAATAGATTTATATTCATGAAGCACAAATTTCATTTAAGAACTGGTAATTTCAGACTTTAGAATCTAAGGCTTCCTTGAAACTGTGACAATCCTAGATTAAAGAACTGTAAAGAGGAAGGGCATTGCTGTACCCAAGTCCCATGCATTATTTGCAATAGAGTGTGATACTCAAAAGCTAGAAGCAGTGTTCGCATATGCGTTTTCACTTAGGCGACGTGATTTTCAGGACATTTTCTGGCCACGGTTGCACTTTGAAAATGCCCGGAGAAGTGCGAACTCCGAGTTGCTGGCTGAGAGTAAGCCTACGGCCATACTAGTCTGAAAACGCCCAATTTCGTCTCATCTTGGAAGCTAAGCAGACTCAGGCCTGGTTAGTACTCGGATGGAAGAGCACCTGGGAATACCAGGTGCAGTAGGCTTAGCTGTATATCTGGACGAACCGAGTGTGCCTCATTCTTTTGGTTTCTGGGATTTTGAGATCCTTGTTGACATGAGAGCTAAGTGGCGGAAGAAGCGTATGCACAGGCTGAAGCGTAAAAAACGAAAGATGAGACAGAGGTCCAGGTGAACAGCTGCTGAAGATTCAGTACTGATCAGGCTTTGTTGAATCTTACATGGCAAATGGACTTTGACGCTTCTGTTTATACATCTTTTTCTAAGACCAACAGTTTAGAGGCACTTCAGATGCTGGTCATGAGAAGATCTTGGTCTATTGTGGTACTGTGCCTTTATGTACAGTAGTTGCAAAATAAAATGTGAAAACTCAAAAAAAATGCTTTGTCCTTGTAACAAAAGGAGCTCATAGCATGCAGCATGAAACCTTCCTGCAGATGGTGCTCATTTGGGTTATCCATAATAACTTGTTCTGGGTGATACTTTGTTGCCTTGAGCAAGAGCTGCCTTTGGTAACCAAGCCCCAAAAGCTGGAACCCTCTGGTTTAATAAATGGACCATAGATGGAAAAATACTGACGGTTGGGTCAAAAGTAGCCTATTCCTAATTTAATAAAAACAAAAAATGCTGGAAATAGGTCAGGCAGCATTTGTGGAGAGAAAAACAATTAATGTTTCAGGTCTGTGACCTTTCATCAAAACTGAGTAAAGTTAAAAATGTAATTGGTTTTCAGCAAGTGAACTAGGGGAGGAAGAAGATAGGGTAGTGAACAGGAGCGATTACATGATTAAAAACTTTCATGGTTCAAAAAGTCAAAGTCAGTGGTAAAGGGTACATTAAAGAAACAAAAGATGTGTCAAGATGAGATGTGAACGTCTAGCAGTAAACAAAGTAAAGGGCTTAAGAAAGTAACGAGAGAAAACTGAACTAGCAATAAAATGGGACAAAGGTTATCATCTAAAATTGTTGAATCCAGAGGCTGTAGAGTCGATAAATAAGGTGCTGTTCCTTGAGCTTCATTGGAACACTGTGACAGGCCAAGGACAGAAAAGTTAGTTGGAGCAAAGTAAAGATTTGAAATGACAAGTGACAGGAAGTTCACGGCTTCATTTAGAAGGTGTGTTTCGGGTCTTGCATGATGAGAAGGGAAAAGGTAAAACGGTAGATGTTCCATCTCCTGTTCTTGCATGGAAAGTGGCTTGGGTTGGAGGTGCCTGAAGAGTGTACCAGGGTATTGCAGAGGGAACGTTTCCTTCTGCATACAGAAAGAGGGCAGGGGAAGATGTGTTTATGATGACATCATGCTGGAGGTGGTGTTTATGATGACATCATGCCGGAGGTGGTGGAAGTGTTGGAAGATGATCTGTTGAATAAACAAGCTGGTGGGGTGGATGGTGAGGACCAAGGAACCCTATCATAATTCTGGTAGGAAGGGGAAGAGTTGAAAACAAAAGTGTGAGATATAGATCGGATACAGTAGAGGACCTTGTCAACCAAAGTGGGGGAGAATCCTCAGTTGAGGAAAAAGGTAGACCTATCAGAAGTGCAAGCACTTTGTTTTTATTTCAGATTTCCAGCATCAGTACTTTGCTTTTGCACTATTCCTGATTAAGCTGTATTTGTGCTTCAAAAATTGTTTGAATTAAGTGATGTAAATAAAGTGGGAGCTGATGTTTGCTTTTCACATTAAGGTGCTCAATTCATATTATCTAGTAACTTAAAGTTAAAGGGTGACTCAGTGAGCCAAGGCCCCAAGGCTAGATGGTTTGGATTCTATGGTACTGAAGCAGCTAGTGAAGTTGAGTATGTTCTAGCGGGTATTTTAAGGAATTCCTGGAAACTGAAGTGATAATTGTGCTTTTGGATGGGAGAAAGGGAAGTATGATAATCTATGAAAGGGCAATTAGAAACCTAGGAAGCTAGCTGCTGAGTCTGGCACCATAGTAGGGTGAGCTGAGTAATGAATATTGAATCGCCTGGTTAAATATATAACCATGGAGAAGAGCTAAGTATAAAAGCAGCCAGCATGGTTTACATGGGGAAGAAGGAACATTTCTGGCAAGTTTATAGAGTCCTAGAGGTCTATAGCAAAGAAAAAGGCCTTTCGGCCCATCGAGTCTGCACCGGTCGAACAAGCACATAACTTTCTAACCCCATTTTCCAGCACTAGGCCCATAACCTTGTATGCCATGGTATCGCAAGTGCACATCCAAATACTTCTTAAATGTAAAGAGAGTTTCTGCCTCCACCTTTCAGGCAGTGAGTTTCAGATTCCCACCACCCTCTGGGTGAAAAAATTCTTCCTCACATCCCCTCCTGCCTCTTACCTTAAATCAATGCCCCCCTGGTTATTGATCCCTCCACCAAGGGGAAAAGTTCCTTCCTGTCTACCCTATCGATGCCCCTCAATCATGTACCCCGTCAATCTCCCCTGCTTCAAGGAAAATAACTCCAGTCTACCCAATCTCTCATAACTAAAACTCTCCAGCCCAGGCAACATCCTGGTAAATCTCCTCTGCACTCTCTCTAGTGCAATCACATCCTTCCCATAATGTGGATTCCAGAACTGCACGCAATACTCTAGCTGTGGCCTAACCAGCGTTTTATACAGTTCCAGCATAACCTCCCATTTCTTATATTCTATGCCTCGGCTAATAAAGGCAAGTATCCAATACACCTTAACCACCTTATCTACCTGTCCCGCTACCGTAAGGGACTTGTGGACATGCACACCATGGTCCCTCTGATCCTCAGTACTTCCCAGGGTCCTACCATTTATCCTGTATTCCCGTGCATTGTTTGTCCTGTCCAAGTGCATCACCTCATGCTTATCTGGATTAAATTCTATTTGCCTCTGACCAGTCCATCTATATCCTCCTGTAATCCTCCTCACTATTTAGCACCCCATGAATTTTCGTGTCACCCACGAACTTATTGATCAACCCTCACACGTTCAAGTCTAAATCATTTATATATACCGCAAACAGTAGGGGACCCAACACCGATCCCTGTGGAACCCCACTGGACACAGGTATCCAGTCACAAAAACACCCCTCGACTATCACCCTCTGCTGCCTGCCACTAAGCCAATTCTGGATCCAATTTGCCAAATTGCCTTGGATCCCATGGGCTCTTACCTTCGTTATCAGTCTTCCATGCGGGACCTTATCAAAAGCCTTGCTGAAGTCCAAGTAGACTACGTCAAAATGCATTGCCCTCATCTACACACCTGGTCACCTCTTCGAAGAATTCAGTCAAATTGGACAAGCACCATCTCCCCTTAACAAAACCATGCTGACTGTCCTTGATTAATCCCTGCCTCTCCAAGTGTAGATTAATTCTGTCCCTCAGAATTGCTTCCAATAGTTTGCCCACCACTGAGGTTAGACTGACTGGCCTGTAGGTGCCTGGTTTATCCCTTCCTCCCTTCTTGAACAATCGTACCACATTGGCTGTCCTCTGGCACCTCTCCTGTGGCCAGAGACATATTGAAAATTATTGCCAGTGCCCCTGCAATCTCCTCACTTGCCTCATTCAACAGCCTGGGATACATTTCATCCGGGCCTCGAGATTTATCTACTCTTAAGCCTGCCAGACCACTTAAAACCCCTTCCCTTTCTATGCTAATTTATTTAATTATATCACAGTCCATCTGCCTGATTTCCATACCCACATTGTCCCTCTCACTTGTGAACGCCGACACAAAGTATTCATTTAGATCGCTACCTACGTCTTCCGGCTCCACACACAAATTACCACTATGGTCCTTAATGGACCCTACACTTTCCCTAGTGTATCCTCTTACTCTTAATGTACTTGTAATAACTTTGGATTTTCCTTTATTTTAGCTGCCAATGTTTTTTCATGCACCCTTTTTGCTCTCCTAATTTCCTTTTTTAAGTTCCCACCTACACATTCCATACTCCTCTAGGACGTCCACTATTTTGAGCCCTCGGTATCTGTCATAAATCTCCCTTTTCCTCTTTATCCAATCCTGTATATCCCTCAACATCCAGGGTTCCCTGGATTTTTTGGTCCCACCCTTTGTCTTTACTCTCTGTTTCCTTCTTGAATGAGTCCCACTGCTCTGACGCAGATTTACCAACAAGTAGCTGCTCCCAGTCCACTCTGGCCAAAATCATATCTGATCTTATTAAAATCGGCCTTCCCCCAATTTAAAACTCTGATTTCTGGCCCATCATTGTCCTTTTCCATAACGACCTTGAATCTAATGGAGTTATGGTCACTACCTGAGAATGCTGCTCCACCGATACCTCTACCACTTGCCCGGCTTCAATCCCTAAAATTAAGTCCAAACAATAGGGTAGACTCAACTGCAGTTATTTTGAGGACGTAAACCTTTCCGGAGTTTGGGGGGGGGGATAGTGGGGGAGCAGGGATGGGTGGCTCTGAATGTGGCTTATTTAGGTTAACGTTTGAGACTTCCCTTTCAATGACACAATGTGACTCTCCCTTTGATCTCTTAATTAAACTGTCAGACGGACTCTAGTCTAGGCCACATGATTCTTTTCATTTAACCTACATTTAAAGATACATTTCTAGATTAAAATAATTGTATAAATATAATCCTATAAACTTCACATTTGTAACAATGTATCTTTGGAAAAATGGTTTAGCTGCAAATACTAGGTTACCCTTTTGGTGAAACCACTGGTTTTTAAGTAACATGATTTGAGACAGCTGCAGGCCTGAAACCCTCACTGCTGCAGTGCAGACTCCACTTCGAAAGTATGTCCAAATAGCACAATCTCAGCACAAGTTTCGGTTGAAAAGTGGAACTTGCGCCCTCTTGGCTGGAGCTAATTATGGATGCCTAATGGCTCTTTCTGTCCTTCTCTGTTACCTTAATAGGACCTTGCTAAGTGGTGAATAAGTAGCTTTCAGACTCTAATTTCAGATTATGGCTTTGGCTACAGAGGTATATATTTTTTAAAAAACCCATCGGCTACAACGCCAGCCTTTAAGTCTACCCTATTGTTTGCCCCACAGAAGACCTTTTTTAACTTTTTTCTAAAAAAACTTTGCTCAAATTTGTGTAAACTGCACTAGTATTTTGAAATTACCAGTATGTTGAATTGAAATGCTAAATAACCACTTTTTTT
This sequence comes from Carcharodon carcharias, assembly GCF_017639515.1. Taxonomy (NCBI): domain Eukaryota; kingdom Metazoa; phylum Chordata; class Chondrichthyes; order Lamniformes; family Lamnidae; genus Carcharodon; species Carcharodon carcharias. Next base: position 94,680,594 of record NC_054483.1, read on the forward strand.
CTTTTCAATAGGCTTGATCGTCTCTTTATTTTACTGGATACTGGGACCACGCCAGTAACTAGAAAAGCAGCAGCTCAACAGTTGGGCGAAGTAGTTAAACTTCATCCTCATGAACTGCACAACCTGTTATCCAGAGTAAGATCAATTATTTTGGTCTAAAATGTGTATTTAAATATGTCTTCAGTTTTGGCATTTCACTTTTTGTTTTACAGTTAAAATGTTTGGCTGACCTACAATGAATGAAAAGCGTGCTTCTACAAAAACTACTATATTATGAACTTACATACCATCCATTGTGCATTTTGCAGTAGTAGTATAAAAAATATTCTGCTGAATATTTTCAATGTTTGTTTGACAGACTAGAGTGAAAGTGATAATTATGCAGTAGAAGAAAAAGAAGACCTGAGTTTCTGCTGCACAATTCCCTTCCTGGCTCCATCTTTTGTGAAACTTTTCAAGTTTTAAATCTAAAATTGCCTTTGCAGTCTTGATATTGTGCTAGTCCAAGTCAGCATTCATGGTAAAAGTAAGAGTCCATTTAATATAAACTTAATATACTGTTTCAGAAATGGGTCCTTACATCATAAAGGATTTTATTAGGGTGAAAATGTTTCAGATTACCCCTTTTTCAATATGTTGAAATTATGGGTCACTAGCTTTGACCAGGATGTTGAGTAAGGGTAACTGAGAGTCTACAGGTGCTCACTATTATTAAGGGTTAAATTGGCCAGCAATTTCTGGCATTGTCACATCCATAATTAAATGCTGTTCCACAAGCTTCACTACATTGAAATGTCACCAAGAGATACGGCATTCAAACACATGAAAGGCGTGAAGTTGCAATACTTCTAGATATCCACTATCTTGCCAGGAAAGGTTGGGGCTTGTCCACTGAAGTGAATTTTTAACATTCTAATCAGTGCTGAAGAACCTCCCTGGTAAGATGTGAATTTAATCTTACAAGCATGGAGTGTTATTCCTTCAGAATTTTAATTATTCTTAGAGATATTCCCTTTGCAGCTCCTCAAGTGCAACACCTTCTCTGGTTTTATCATTGTACCATTTGAAAGAAGCGAATGGCCATAAATTGGTACCTTTTCTTCTTTTCAAAGTCGATTCTCCGCCAGCTCCCGAGGATACCACGCTCTGTAGATGTAAATAATTTGGACAAGTGCCTCCCCACCTTCCTGCTGCCCATTTTCTGCCCACCTCACCCAGAAGTGCTTTTCATGTGTTATCCAGAAATATAATGTTGCACTGCAGGGAAAAGTGGCACACTGTGGGGCAAACTCTGACCACGGGCCAAAGGCTCATTCAAATGGTGCTGTCTTTGGGGCAAAGCGACAGATATAGGGCACAAGAATAAACCTAAATTCTTCAGTTCAAACTCATTCCGCTCCAGACTAAATTGGAAAGCTGAAAACTGGAACATTGGAATCGTTTTGAGGAAATTGTCGGAACACCAGAGCATTTAATCAAAATGCATAACTGTCTGGCAAAACCGTGATGTCTGGTCACCCTATCAGTGACGTGTGTGTGTTTTTCCATAATTTGCATTAAGATATGTTACAGTAAAATGGAGGAAGCTTTGCTTTGCATCTGGTTTGTTTGTTGCATTCATGAAAGAATTACATAGAAATTCTAACACCTAATCAGGTTTGTTCAACTGAACTAGTCAGTTTGTGTGTATCCCCCACGTGAATAGGAGTCCAAATCCCATGAGCCTGCCTTGCTTCCACATTCCTTTCATTCCCTTTCCTTCCACCGTTCATCTACCTTGTCTCATTTTTTGTTTTATTCTTCATGGGATGGAGCATCACTGGCAGGGCCAGCATTAATTACCCATCCCTAGTTGTCCTTGAAAAGATGATAGTGAACTGTCTTACTGAACTGCTGCAGTCCTTGTGTTGTAGGTACACTCACAGTGCTGTTAGGGATGGAGTTACAGGAATATAAGCTAGTAACATTGAAGAAATGGTGATATATTTCCAGTTTAGAATGGGGTGTGTGACTTGAAGGAGGACTTGCAGGTGTTGGTGTTCCCGTGCGCCTGCTCCCCTTGTTCTTCAAGGTGCTAGAGGTTATGGGTTTGGAAGGTGCTGTTGAAGGAGTCTTGGCAATTTTCTGCAGTGTATCTGGTAGTTCTGGAGCACAAGTCTTCAGCACTACAATCAGGACGTTGTCAGACCTTTGCTGTGGCCAGTGTAGTCGGCCACTTCTTGATATCACATGGAATGTATCGAATTGGCTAAAGACTGGCATTGGTGATGCTGGGGGCCTCAGCAGAAGGCCAGGATAGGTGTGCATTTGTCATAAATCGGATAGAACAATTGTTCGTTTTAAATCTGAGGAGCAAAGGTGTATGTATGAAGTTAGGTCACAGATCAGCCATGATCTCTTTGAATAGCAGAACAGGCTTAAGGGGCAAAATGGCTTACCTTCTGTTCCTCCATCTATCCCTAGAAATCCCATAATGAACCAACCATTCACATATTTCTGCTCTACTTGAGACAGGATAAGCAGGTTTTTAAAAAATGAGTCCTGCAGCTGTACTTGATCCAGATACAATTGCACAGAACCTGCTGGAAAAAGCACTTGGTGCTTGCATTTGTGCAAACGTATGACTGGTTCTTATGCACAGAACTTCTTTGTTAAGATGCAGGAATTGAAAACCATATATTTACTGTCTGTTTCATTATTGAATTTCTCAGGCAGCCACGTTTAAAACAGGTTGGGAGGAAAAATCACAACATGCATAGCATGTCTCTGTGGGTATCATCACAAGAAGAATAACTGGATGTCCATGCTTTAAACTAAATAATCTGTGGTCCCTTAGCCTTGGAAGCCTGTCCTCGAAGCCCAATAAACTTCACCCTGTTTTCACCTGTGTTTCTTATTTGTGTGTTCTAATTGAATTTTGTGTACTGAAGGCTTGGAAAATGATGTTCTTGATGCTGCGAATAAATCCTAGAACGTGGAGTTAAGCTTGTCTTCAGGGCTCCATGGTACACACCTAAATAACCTATGGAACACAGACCGATGTCGTTTTAGTAGTAGTGCAACATCAAAAACATCCCATTATGCTTCACAGAGGGATGATTTTAAAAAAATTAAAAATGCCAAGCCAAAGATGGTGACATCAGGATGGTTCACTCAAAATCTGGTTAGAGATCTACCCTAGAACAGTATTGGGAGATAAAGGTGGAGGGACTCAGGGTGGGAAATCTAGGCCCTGGCAAGTAAAGTCACACAGTAAAGAGTGCGATGAAAAAAGGAGTTCAAGAAATGGAGTTGGTGGCAGGTGGAGCAGGACCTGTAGGGCTGGATAAGATCACACAAATGGGGAGCGGTGAAGACTGAAGAGATTCAGACTTGAATATGAGAGCCCCTAAGTTTGAACCAGAACAACAAGGTCTCTATCAGTTTGTTCTGCACCAATAATTATAATTTATATTTTAAAATGAATTTCCTTAAATGCTATTGCATTTTTTTCTAAGCAGAATATCTTTGTCTTTGAAATTACCACATATAATCTTTATTCGCTGATTCCAGCTCCTTTTTCAGATGTCTTGGTATTTGATGAGTACAAATCTCAATTTTCTAGCTGCTGTTTCAAAATGAGTGTCCTTTTTTTAAAAAAAGAAGCGCTACACACTGCTTTACATATATGGAAATTAACACAATTGCTCTCTGGACATAGTTCATACTTGTATATCAGTAAAGGTTTCAGAATGCCTGTCAGGTCGTTGTCTATTCTGGCAGAGGTCTTGGTGTTTAGAAATAAAAACAGAAACAGCTGGAAAAACTCATCAGGTCTGGCAACATCTATGAAGAGATAAACAGAGTTAACGTTTAAGTTGAATGACTCTTCAGAGTTCCAGACCTGAGTTTTTCCAGCACTTTGTTTTTATTTCAGATTTCCAATGTCTGCAGTATTTTGCTTTTATTTGGTTCTGCCTTGCTGATTAGGTTACTTTACAATCCCAGGAGCAGGTCATATTCCTATTATCCCATCTTCCCTATTGTGTGAGCTTGCTTTCTCTGTAGTGTTTGTCAATAGATCCTCACCTAGAGCAATCACCCACAATGAATGATAGTTTAAAAATCATTTGAGGTCTGCTTACAGCTATATTAATTTAAAACAGAAGCTTAAAAATAATTCGGAATGGTTTGTCAACAGGTTTGCCTGTCTACTCCCTTCAAAATTGGGCTTAGTGTTAACAATCGAAGCAACATAAATAGATCCAATAAGTAGGAATTTAGCACTTTTTTTTGACTTATTAGAAAATTTAAATTATGGAACCTTTAAAATTATACCAACTCTTAACCAATATTGAGTTGGATGACTGAGGATTGATCTTGTGGAAAATGGTAAGTTTATTCACCTGACCTGTGACAGAATGATCAGTTATTAATAACTTAAATGAGCAATATTGTTTTAAAACCTGTGTGTTGAATAGAACAACAACCCTAGAGGGCTCAGCAGAACTTTTGCATACTTATTCAATTAGTTAGTAGTAATTTCATTTAAAATATAGAAGAGAATGAAAAAGGGAAAGCTCTGTGACTCATGAAATATTGTGGGCGAATCCTTCTAAAAATATTCTTAAAATTCCAAATATCTTGGATTTTGCAGTCAGTAGTGAAGCAAGAACACTCACTCTTAATCTCTAAGAAAGCCTTGCTGAGATTTCTCACCATCTTTGTGCTGAAAATTTTGCTCCTTTTGCCATGGGGATTTCCATTGTAGAACTGCAGTGATGTTGTGAAGTTGTCCAAGGAGCCAATCACATTAAAGAATTCCCAAAGACAGCCAGCCAGGAAATGAAAAGCACTGAAATCAGATCACTTCTTCAATATTTATCAGATCAGAATAAAGATTGGGACATACAGATGGGTTGAAGGGAGAAACTGACGTGAGGAGGGGGGTGGGGTGGGGTGGGTGGGGGTGGGGGGTGGGGGGGGTAGTGGTTCCACAGAGCAGCTTGTGATGGAGCAGTATGTAATTGACCACAACTTCAGGATTTTTACGCTAATCTGTTCATTCATTAAATCTTGAAGTTGCAGTCAGTTTCAGAGAGTAATGATGGCAAACACTGACAAAATCCTGGCCATAGTTTTTGGAAATCAGAGACACAACTTTAGGTGCATTAGCTTTGTTATAATCTCCACTGCCAAACCCCACCCACCTATATCATCCTGTTTGCACTAACTTTTGTCAGAGTATAAATTTTTTTCTTTGCTGAGTTTGTCCAATAACTTGGCCACATAACTGCTTTGAGATGTAAGCCTAATTTGAGTGTTAGAATCTGCTCAACTGTGGATAGCAGGTCAACACTCGCTAATTGAGGAATCAAACCTTAACCAGGAGTCTGTCTTCAGGAGAGGAAAGAAAATTGCTATAAAGATCAAATTTTTAAAAAGTTGCAAACAGATGAAGAGATGCAGAAAAGAACTTACTGCTTTTCATGCCACCCAGATGCTACAAAGTGCTTTACTGCCAATGAAGTGCTTTTGAAGTGTAATCATTATAACATAGGCAAACATGGCAGCAAACCTGTGCACGGCAGTGCTCCTCAAATGGCATTAATTGTTTTCAACATTAGGTGACCTTCCTTCAAATAGTTCAATGGAAACTTTAATATCTACCCGGGCGGCCAGACTGGGCCGCTGTTTAATGTGCTCTATGAAAGGTGGCACCTCTTACGATGCTATAATCCTTCAGTATTGCACTGAAATGTCACTTAGATTATGTGCTCAGATTTCAAGGATGTGATGTGAAAAGAGTCATATTGGACTTGCAATGTAAATTCTGTTTCTCTCTCCACAGAAGCTGCCAGACCTGCTGAGTTTTTCCAACATTTCCTGTTTCTTTTCAGATTTCCAGCATCCATAGTATTTTACTTTTATTTTGATTGCTTACTCTGCTTGATGACATCACTGTTGCTGAACATCTTGGTGATCTCCTTGACCAGACATCAGATTGAAAGTAACACTGGGAATTGGGAAATCCACACCATTGAGATCACTAGGTCTTTATGTGCTGCTTTCTTCAAAGTCAGCAGAGAGCATCTTTGCTTCAGGTGGATTGAAATCTGGGTCAAGATATGACCTGAATTTCTAGTTGTAAAATTTGTTGGTCTCCATTGTTAAAACCCTTTCTGACATTGTATTAGGTGTTTTTATTTCCAAAATTGCATTCAGATGCAGAGTATTTTCAATCCTTTAAAAAAAAACAGTTCGCAATGTGAATGGAAATTGGATTAATGATGTATGTAATACAATTTGCTCAGATCAAAGTGTACATTTTCAGTTGGACGGGCTTCGTTTGTTGGGTGCAACCCAAAAGGGGATCATTTGTGAGACACACTCCTTTGGAATCCAATGTGTATAGGAGAAATATGCAGACTTTTGATTTTTTTCCTTTTCATCTCTGCTATGTTGGAGTTGTGCAGGAGGAAAGAGAGACTTTTGTACCTATGAGAAATAATTAATTTATGCTTATCTCATGAACTAAATTTAAATAAATGTTCAAATATTCCTCATTTTCTTTGCTTTCTGCAAAGGATTTAATAGGGTTACCAACTTTGATATATTCATGGAAGTTTCATCATGTGGCATTCAATCATGTGACACTCACTGCAGTTTCAGATGTGATTTGCACGTTCCTAAGAATAAGTCTCCTGTAGTTGAATGTCTTTTTCTTTCTTGAACCAATACTTAAGTTGCCTTGCTGCTATCAACAATTCAGGATACTGTTGACATAATTACAAAAATAAGCACAATTACTGTTGCAAAATCTGAACATGTTCCTTGAAGTTTTATCATATGGTGTTCAATCACAGTTTACATTTACCTTTGTGTGTATCAGTATCACCAAGAATAAAACATTTCAATATTTTTGTTCAATAGAGTTCTAAAAATTCAAAAGATAAAGTACAAAATTTTAAAATAAAAGCTACAACACTGTAAAAGGTATGAAGATAAGTAATTTTAAATAAAAACTACTCATGTTTCAGCAGTATTGACTAATGAGAAACACCAAGCAAATTCCACTGATTTGAACAATTCAAAGTTCAGGCTCAAATTTCTCATTTATTAATTTTTTAAATAAAAGCAAGCAGCTCAATGCTGTGCATATATTGATATTTTTGCATAGGATTACATAGGATATTGGGGCCAGTTAACTCAGTTGGCTAGTATGTGATTCAGAATTAAGCCAACATCACAGGCTGAATTCCTGTTCCAGCTGGGGTATACTTGGGACTGCCTCCTCACCCTGCCTCCAAGAGCGTAAGGCAATGGCAAACCACAACTGATGGAAGCTGCCAAGAAAAACAGCTGGGGATGAAGCATCAGCAGACAAGCCAAGGAGACCTGCCTTCCGGCAGAGCACTCGGATTGAAACACAGGATATATAGCATAGAAATGGGCTATCCAGCTCAGCTAGTCCTTGCTAGTATTTAGGCTCCATCCGAGCCTCCTCCCATCTTTTCTCATCTAACTCTACCATTGAAACCATCTGTTCCCTTCTCCTTCAAATGCTTATCTAGCTTCAACCACTTCCTGTGGTTCCACTTTCATACCAGTCTTTGGGGTTGTTTTTTATTCATTGATGGGATGTGGGCATCGCTGGCTAGGCCAGCATTTGTTGCCCATCTCTAATTGCCCTCTAAGATGGTGGTGAGCTGCCTTCTTGAACCTCTGCAATCCATGTGGTGCAGGTCCCCACAGCGCTGTTTGGGAGGGAGTTCCAGGATTTTGATTCAGTGACAGGGAAGGACAGTGATATATTTCCAAGTAAGGATGGTGAGTGGCTTGGAGGGGAACTTCCAAGCAGTGGTGTTCCCATGTGCCTGCTGCCCTTGTCATCCTAGATGGTATTCAAAAAAGGAGACAAAAAGCAGGAAACTACATGCCAGTTAACGTTTGTCATAAGGAAAATGTTAGAAGCTATTATTTAAGATGTTAAAGCAGGGTACTTAAAAAAAATTCAAGACAATCAGGCAGAGTCAACATGGTTTTGTAAAAGCAAAGTCATATTTAACCAATTTATTGCAGTTCTTTGAAGGAGTCACATTTGCTGCGGATAAAGGGGAACCGGGTGGATGTCCTGTACTTAGATTTCCAGAAGGCAATTGATAAAGTGCCAATTCAAAGGTTATTGCAGAAAATAAAAGCTCATGATGTAGGGGTTAACATATTGGCATAGATAGAAGATTGGCTAGCTAACAGGAAGTCGAGAGTTGACATAAATGGTCTTTTTCTGGTTGGTAGGATATGACGAGTGGTGTGCCACAGGGACCAGTGCAGGGGCCTTTTTTTTTAATAATTTTACTACTTAACTGTATGAAGATAAACCCATTTGATATCCATCCATTTCTTTAACCTATTTATTTTATTAAAATAAACTGTTGCTGATATCTGTGAAAAATTATGAATGGAATTGTGAAAAGCAGAGAACCAGTAGATATTCATTCTCTGGACTGGCTGTGTGCAGTGAATGGAGATACTTTACCCAACCATTCAGTTAGTCGTAGAATCTTGGAAACTTGCAGGACAGATGGAGGACTTTCAGCCTGTTGTGTCTCTACTGGCTCTTTGAGCAATATGCTTACTCCCACACCTTGCTTTTACCCATAACCCCTTAAGTTCTTCACCCTAAAATACCTGTCCAGCTCCTTTTTTAAAAATTCAATTCCTTGCAATACTCTCTCTCTATGGATTTGTCATTTTAGAATTCTAATTCCCCTTCTGAATCTCTGATGGTCTCTTTCCTTCCCCACTGCCCCAACTTTGCTGGAGATCTGGTCAGCCATATTTCCCGTGGCTGATATGAGGACCTTCTAAAGGATGCCAGGGAATGCATGGCTTAAATCAAAGATAGCCAGGAATATATGTAGGTATGAACTGTGCATATGAGGAACTTTTCAGCTAGATCATCAGCTGTAGCATCTGGGAGAATTCTGAGCAAGCCAGGAGGGCACTCCTTTTTAACCCTGAATTTCTTCGCCACTTAGGACATCATCGTGCTGTCAATGGCTAAAAAATTACAAAAATGTGCAACTAACACGTACTTTTATGCTGTTTATTGTGATAAATGCAAGCTTCCACATTTTTTTAAATAGAGCAAAATATACACCCGTCAGGAATTATTTGCCTAGTTGCTCTTTTCAAGTACACAAATTCCTGCTCTAGATACAAGCAAGTTTGCACCCAAAAAAAGGTCTAACAGCTGACCCCATCACATCAAACAAGTACAAATGAGAAGTTGGTGAACTGAAGACACCAACTTCACTTCCTGATTACAGGTTTCTGAGAAACTTTTTAAACCTGTTTCTTTCGTATTTTTTAATCGCTGACACCAGCACTTGACCTTTTATCCTTTCTATTGCTTCCAGAAAATATTCTGTGACCATAGACTTCCCCCACCTCTAAATGCACTCACTCTGACTAGACAATGGGTGGCTTGCTGCTCTATAGCTTCATAACGCAGGAGGAATTGCAGCAGCATGTCCAGGTCAGCAGAGCTGGGCAACATAGCTATAGATAACAGGCCACCAGGTACCACCTTCTCCAACACATTTATGGTCAAATTAGCCTTATGAGGGCCTCTTTGAGGAGATATGCATTGGTTACACCTCTCAAAGAATGCCATTGAGCATCTCTGTCAACTTCATCAAGATTTGCAAACTCACTCCATTGTCAATCCACTGAGTATGGCAGTTAAAGTAGCATTCGACTTTTATGGCTGCATATCCTTGTACTCTACCATAGGATATCTGGACAATATTAGGCAGAGTGTTTGTGGTACAGGTGGTGGATGTCCCCTTTCATGGAGCAGCCTAATTCCGCAAATGGGATTTATTACCCCCATAGCAGTAGCACGGACACAAGGACTTATACAGAATGGCCACTTGGCATTTAAGACATCAATCAAACAGCCCTTGAACGTTTGTGAACAGTTGTGTTCCATTCTGCAAAGGCTCAGCTTGTCTATAATGCAAATCAGACAGTGCCTTCACTTGCTGTGGGGAACATCAGAGGGTGGTTTCTGCAGGTCACGTCATCCACTGATTGGTTGAAGCAGAATCTCAGGCTTTACTCCTCTGCTAGATTGCCCCAAAGGACACTTTTTCAGACCAGTAGACCTTACTAGAAATCCTCAACCATGTGCAGAAGTCTTGTTGATTTGCTCATAAATAGCAAATGAGGCAAATACCAAATTCTAAACTAAAAGTGTATAAGACTTATCAATTAAGGAATCTGTAGTAATTGTGATGGATGAGGTGAAGAAAGACGTGAGGACGTTGGAGCCGAGGGAGGTGTTTTGGGATTGTACAAGGTAGTTTGTGTTCGTGGAGTTGTCGGTGACTTTGCCCAGAGTGTCATGTGAAGGATTAATGGGGTCACTTTGAAGAACATTTGTGCCCTTGCCTTCCCTTTTAACAGTTTTCACTCCCTTTTGAGCTGTTGATCAGTCCTGGATGTGAGCAGCAGTTGTATAATTGTCCTACATACAGCCAAAGCGCAAACAATGTATCTTTGCATCAGGACTCAGTTCAGCACATGCATTTTATCATCAGTCATGCTACTTGATATATACACCTGATTCATGAGTTCAATTGTAAAAGTAGGCTCATTTGCATTTGATCAGAAGTGGCATCATCTCTTAATTTAAAAGGCAATCAAGTTTTACTTAAGCTGATTCCAAAGCTCTGCTTCAATTCTGACATATGAAACATATTGTCTTAAATTACCTATCTCTTTTAAGTGTCTAATCAGATTAGTTGATCTTTCACCAACTTAATTGATCAACCTTCACAAATAGGAAGGAGTACAATAGAATCTTTGGTGTCATATCATAATGCATTGGCTGTGAATTGCTTGATCTATCTGGTTATTAATTAATACATAAGGAATATGACTTCAATATTGTTGTAAACATCATTTGAGTGGTATTTTGTAAACGTACAAATAGCATTTTTGTTCTTTTCAAAAACACAGGTGTTAACATATTTACGCAGTCCTAATTGGGACACTCGCATTGCAGCTGGCCAAGCTGTAGAAGCTATTGTGAAAAATGTATCTGAATGGAACCCTACTCCAAAAATAAAGCAAGGTATTGCCATTCTATGCATTCATAAAGATAACTATTCCTAACCAAGTTAATTATTTATAGTTATAAGGAACTTGTGCAATAAGAAAATGGACGGAGATAAAAGTAAGCATTGAAGTCATTCCAAGTATGTTAAAACGCTATTTTGCTGCATATGGTGTTGCTCCTCGTGTGTAATAGTTAGATCACCAAAGGCTTCTATGATCCTTCAATGTGCCTAATAACGAAACTAGATGAAGGAACAGCTATTTACCTTGTACTGTCCGCATAGAATTTTCAGATATTCAATCAGTTGCTGCAGCACTCTGATTCTAATAATTTTTGATTTCTTCCCATGTCTAACGTGTTCGCTTTTGAAATAATGGCATCAGTATATAGTACACACCATGATGAATTACCGTGGCATATTAGATTTAGTAATGAGCCTAATTTAGTTAATATCCTAATGGTGTGTGAACTGTTATTTAATAGCAATCATAATATGATGGAGTTTAACATAGCATTTGAAAGGGAGAAATATTAAACAACTACTAAAATTATAGATTTTGCTTATTTATTTGAAGGTTAGTCATCAACAATTCTTCCTAATAACTTATTCTCCCTACAGACTACTGACAGCTTAATTAATCAACCCTCTAACTTCTGAAAATTTACACGCAATAAGTACTTTTAAACAAAGTAGTTTTACATTTTGTAAAACTTCATTAAAAAATAAACAATGAAACAATTTGAAATTTCCTCTTTTTAAAAAAAAAAGTATCCTCAATTTCCACAGCCTGTAGGAAAATATGCAGCGACTGTCCTCAGAAAACTGGACAAACCTGTTGATAAGTGAAATGACAGGAGATCCGTGGCAGGTGTTTTTAAAAAAGCTGTGTTTGCTACCAACACTATGCGTGCACAGTTGTAATGTTTTACTCCATGATGTCATTATGAGTGATGGAGCAGGCAGCGACCAGGAACGGAGATACTTATCAAACAGCTATTAAAAACAGTGATTTAAAAAAACTCACATTCTCAGAGTCGGTGGGGCTGTCCAGAATTCAGCAGATTTAAAATTACTTCAATGTTCAGACCTGTCTGGAGCTTATTTTTGATGCCTATTTATATTTGCTGTGTTAATTCCCCTGCCCTGAGTATTGTTTTTTTTCTTGAATGGGCATTAACCAATTGATCTAATTCAATTTTTGCATATTTTCCTACAGCTGTGGAAATCAAGGACACCTTTTTTTAAAAAGGAAATTTCAAATGGTTTAAATTTTAAATAACGTTTTACTTTTACATATTATATTTTGTTTAAAATTACTTATTTCAGAAGTCTGAGGTTTGATTAGTTAAGCTGTCAGTGGTCTGTAGGGACAATGAGTTATTAGGAAGAATTGTTGATGACTAACATTCAAATATACAAGGGCATTTTTCCCATATATGTGTTTGCAGCTCCAGGGCTGCTTCTGGTTGGATCTTATTAGGATCTTGAAGCCGTTCACCCAGTTTCTGAGCCCCACGGCGGGCAGGCTTTTGGGGTGTGGCCTCCCCGCAGTTTCTGAATCTCCCACTTCGGAGCCCCTTCCCCTTAACCTGGGCCTGGGAGGTCCTATGGAGGTTGTTTCAGAAGCCTCCCCTCCCTCTCCATCCCGATCCCGGGAAACTGTGGGGAGGCCACGCACCGACTGCCCACCCGCCATGGGGCTCGGAAACTGGTTGAACGGCTTCAGGATCCGAATAAGATTCAACCAGCACTTCATCTCCTGCAAACAACGTCATTGGTTTTCTGCACGTGAGCAGACAAGTGTGCATGTGCAGACGGGTGGGCATCTTGCACGGCCACCTTGCGCTGGCAGGAGACAGTGCTTAAAAAAAGTTGTATTACAGGATCCAATGACAAAAGAGTTCTACCTGCCCAAAAAAGACAGCCACGGACAGCTGAAAAGAATAACATAAGACTAAAAGGAAAAGATTCCAACAATTGCAAAAACAGCATAGGTCCTACTGAGTGGGAAGCCTGCAAAGGATAACTAAAAGGTTACAAATCAGGTAGTGAGAGCTATGGAAAGAGAGTATGAAAAGAAACTCACAAGGGATACCAAAGTCTGACTTCCATCCGTTCATCCATTTTCACACCCCTTCTCCTGGTGAGGGTTGCAGTGGCAGTAAGCTGGGCTGACCAGACTCCCCTTTCCTCAATCACAGATTCCAGCCCCTCCAGTGGGATTCCCAGGCCATCCTGTAATGGATGTAATCCCTCCAGCGTGTCCTGGGTCAGCCTCGAAGTCTCTGCCCAATGGGCCATGCCCAGTACAGCTCCAGCGGGAGCCTACCAGGGGGTATCCTTATCAGATGCCCAAACCACCTCAACCGGCATCCTCTGGATCAGGAAGAGGATTGCCGACCTCCTCACCCTGTCCCGGAGATTATGCCCAGCAACCCTGCAGAAAAAATTCATTTCTGTCGCTTGTATCCATAACCTTATCCTTTTGATCATTACCCACAGTTCATGACCATAGGTGAGAATGGGGATGTATATCAACCGGTAAACCGAGAGCTTCATCCTAAAACTTAGCTTCCGCTTCACCACGGATAGAGCGCTCACAGAACTGCAGCTGCCGCATCAAACCGCTGGTCAATCACATGCTCCCCCCGCCATCACTCGCAAACGAGATCCTGAGATACTTAAACTTCCCCACTAAGGGAAGCTGTTTTCCCTCCGATCACCTGGACAGAGCAACCGGGAGAGCATCGTGACCTCAGATTTGGAGGTGCTGATCCGCATCCCAGCTGTGTCACACTGGGCAGCGAAACGTTTGAGTGTGCACTGGAGATCACAGTCAGGTGAGGCAGAAGCACAACATCATCTGCAAACAGCAGAGATGCCACCCTCAAGCTCCCAAACTGGATACTCTCCGTACCTCAGTTGCGCCTTCATATCCTGTCCATGAAAATCATGAACACAAGTGGTGACAAGATGCACCCTGATCTCTGAGCAGGGCAGATCAAAGTCTGACTTTGTGCAATGTTTACATTAGAGGAAAAGATCAACACATTATTTGTATGGACTTCCAGAAGACGTTTGATGATATAATGTCCCTTTTAAGAGACTATTAGCTAAAGTTGAAGCTGGTGGGACTGAAGGCAAATTATTGACCTAGTTAAGAAATTGGCTGAGAGGCAGGAGACAGAGGTTAGGGATAATGGGCAGCTACTCTAATTGGTAAAATGTGACTATTTTGCCATGATCTGTGGGCCCCCAACAGTTCACTATATTTATTAATGACTTAAATGATGGGATAGAAAAGCATATACCCAAATTTGCTGATGACAAAGTTGGGGGCACTTTAAGCAGTGTAGGTGGAAGCTACATTGCAAAGGGAGATTGATCGATTAAGTGAATCGACAAAACTGTGGCAAGTGGATTTCAATGCAGACAAATTTAAGACCTAAAAAGACGAGAACAGGGGGCTTTCTAAATGGTGAAAAGCCAGCAACAATGACAGTCCAAAGGTACATGGATCTTTTAAAATATGAACAGGTACTGAAAATAATCAAAATGGCTAATGGAATGCTGGCCCTTATATCCAGAGGACTAGAATACAGGGGGTAGAAATCATGCTTCAGCTGTACAAGGCCCTGGATAGACCACTGCGAGCAGTTGTGTGCAACACACCTTAGGATGGATATATTGACTTTGGATGATGTGTAGCATAGATCTACAAGAATGATAATGACTCCAAGGGTTAAATTTCAAGGAGCAATTATGCAACCTAGTGTTGTATTCCCTGAAATTTAGAAGTAATGGGGTGATTTGATTAAAGTTTTCAAGATATGAAGGGGAGCAGTAGAGAGAAACTATTTCCACTGTTTGGAAAGTCTAGGACTAGGGGGCATAATCTAAAACTTCATGCCAGACCTTTCAGGGGTCAAATTAGGAAACACTTCTACACAAACAGAATGTTAGAAGTTTGGAACTCTCTTCTACAAATGGCACATGATACCAATTGTTAATTTTAGATCCAAGATTGGTAGATTTTTGTTATCCAAAGTATTAAGGAATGTTGGGTTTATGGAATTGGGTCACACATCAGCCATGATCTCAGTGAATGGCAGAACATTCTAGAGGAGCTAAATGACCTACTGTTGCTCCTAAATTCATATCCAGTATCATATGGTGTCCTCACAGTTGGTGGGGTTGTTTATATGCCTAGAATGTTCCTTTGTACTACATCTATTCAGGGAGCTTTTAAGTTGATTTATAATATCTTTATCAGGAATACTTGCTGCTTTTTAGCTTTAGAACTCGTCCAAGTCTACGAGTTAGGATCTGAACTACAGAAGGCCAGGGGAGTGGAGCTAACTAAGTAGCTCTTGCAGAGAGCTGACATGAACATGATGGACTGAATGACCGCCTTCTGTAGTGCAAGCATTCCATGATTCTATGAGGCATAGTTACGATTTGGGGTTAGCTTTTGAATCTGGTTGTACTCGCATCTATCTAATTTTAATACATTTCCAGAACTAGTTACAAGAAATGCAACTTTTCTGATATGAAGCTGAGCCAAAGGTGATGTAGATTGGTGGACTTGCAGTATTTTCTTTCCAAAGTTAAAACTTGCAAACCAGGAATGATTCTGGTATTTCTGGAGTGCTGTATTAGTTTCTGTAATTATGAATGATTTGTGCTGAATTTAATTTTAGAGCCTGTCTCAGAAATTTCAACAGATGAAACATCTTTGGATCGTTTGAGCTTTGATAGATTTGATATATCACGGCTTTTGAAACATGGAGCATCTCTTCTTGGCTCTGCTGGTGCAGAGTTTGAGATCCAACATGAGAAATCAGGTACATTTGATTTTTAAAATTACATATATAGTAGCTGAAATAGTGGATTTATTTGAATTGTGATTTGAAATTTATTCCATGATCCTAACAGCTATGGTTACTTTTGCCCCATCCTTGGATTTTGCTGCTCTTGATCAAATTATGTTTGACATAACTCCATGAATTGAATTCAATTCAGTCATTACCAATTAAAACTGAAGATGTTTCGTGCATTGGTTATAGAATTTGCCTGTGATTTAGCTCCTATTTGTTATTGAGGACAAATGTGGGGAGCAGAGGAGAAGAAAGCAGCCAGATCAGTTATATGTAACCCTCCTAAAACAATTGAGGCTCAAGTACTTTGTGGATGTGTCCCAATCTGATTTGATTTTTGGCTCCAGCCTGGAACTGGCAAAACACCAAGCAGTCTGTGGTCTATTTTTGGAGATTCACCTTAGCATCTTCTTTTCCTTACCACTGCCTCCCTCTCCATCCAAATATCTGATACAGAAAGGAGGCAGCATCAGTATCCCACTTATTACCCTCTTCCCCTTCCAAAAACAAGGTGATTGTTAGCTAACAGTATCTCTCTCTTTCTGACCCAACTACATTGGAGAAACAAAAACAAATTGCATCAACCCACAAACCTGCATTACTTAGCACAAGCATGTGCCTAGTAACCGTAATGCACCAGTGTGACGTTTGTAATGCGGTCAAAATGTTCAGTGATCTCAAAAAGATGGATGTGAATTTAATTAAACAGATACTGTCAACTGCTTACTATATCTGAGATGAGCTCTAACAATGTGATTTTAATTTTAAAAACTGGAGTTTTGCTGAAAAAAGAGACATGCCTTCTAAACTTTTCATCTTGCACTCATCAGAACAGATTACCAACAGTAAAGGGAACCGCAGTTTATACTGCATTAGAAGAGAGTGCTGATTGGTTGGCAAGTGGCTCTGATTGGTAGAAGCGTTAGAGCACAGTTAACTGCCAAGCTTTTGTTCAAATTCAAACCAGGCAGGCCAACTCTGGTCTAGGTATTTCCATGGAGAATAAACCAGAGAATGGCTGTCCCCAAGCTTTTGTTTAGTTGAAAAAGGCAAATAAGCATAGATTGGAGCTTAATTTACAGGAGAAATATTCCTATCAGAGTAGTATGCATGTGATTATTTGGACAAAATGGATCATCGTTCTATTCTATTAGTCTGGTTTACCACTGCAGGATATAGCTTATCCCAAACTTATCCTAATCTGCTTCGAAGGAACAGTATGACTTGTATTTATAGGACTGATTCGAGTAACAGTGGCGCTATCTACAATCTGTTTAGCAGGGATATCCTATATGTGGTAGACAAAGAACTTCAGCCCCTTTCTCAGGTTAGTAAGGAAAAATGATTTAGTCTTCAATTTTAGCTACCTTAAATGCTTGAGTAACTGCCTTTTAAATTAGTGCATTGTTAGCTCTTATTGTAGTGAAAAAAATTTGTTTTGTTCAGACAGTGACGAGGGTTTTTGTTGAACTCCCCACAGTCTCTACCAGTTTTCTGGAAAATTTACTCAAAGGAATTGCAATGCAAATAGAACAAATTGGAGAAACAGCGAGAAGAAAACAATATTTAAAGAGAATTTCCCAAAGTTATTCTTCAGATCGTCTCATTGATTATGCTCAATCCATCAATTGTGAGGTTTCATAGTCTTTCATACTCCTAGCTAGCCTTGAAGAAATGGAAGATGGTCCAGATTTTTCTAATATAGCTAGGAAGTATTCTCCTAACATTTAGCTCATGAGTTTTGCGAAATAGTGAGATTCTTAGTATGTAAAATAAAAAAGTTTTTTTATTAAAAAAATTTAGCATTTTATTTCAATATTTTAGAATTGGTTAGAAATTAAAAGTATCTGACTGTTGTGGAAAAAACCTTCATGGATTTCTCCTCCGCCTCCTATTTTCTGAAGAATTAACAAAAACTGTCAGCTGTATGAATGAAACTAGTAATTTACAATTAACCATGTAGAACGTTTATTGCCTTCAAATATTCTGCCCCTGCAAACTATTGCCCCATTAGCAACTTCCCTTTCCCCACAAGTTTTCACATGTACCGCTACCTTCCAGTTCCATCCCAGAACTATAATTAAATTCCTTCAGTTCAGTTTTTGTCCTTCTCACAGTGCTAAATGGGCCCTATTTAAAATCCTGAATCATGTCTTTTGTGACTTTGATAGTGGGATTAACACTTGGATTCTGTGTTTTTGGCCATTTTTGTGATTCTGTGCCCTTCCTTCTCCTCCATTTAGTCACATGGGTCCCACTTTCTGGAATGTTTTCTCTGAATCTCTTAGTTTCGCTGACACCCCGACCCCCTCTATTTAAGAAAAACATTAAGAGCCCATCTTTCCCATCCAAGCTTCTTAATTTTCCTCATATCCATTTATAAAGTGCCAAGATATGTTAATTTATATAAAAAGTACCATCTAGATGTCATTGGTTATTTATGCTGCTTGATTATTGTGAACATGGAAATTGAGTAAGATGCCCCAAAATATTACTGTAGGTGCGATTTGGGATTTGTACTTCCCCTTGCAGTTATTAATCAACCGATTAAAGAACTCTATTATCTGAATTCTATGTTGCAGGAGAAATTGATCCCAAGGAGAGAATAGCTCATCAGAGAAAACTGTTGCAAAAGAAATTGGGCCTCGACATGGGAGCAGCTCTAGGAATGAACACTGAAGAGCTCTTTAATGATGAAGACCTCATTTATAATCCCTCTCCAGCTCCAACAGTACTGAAACAACCTGTAGGTAGAACATCGGGTTGTTTGTCTTCAAGGAATCATGCAGTAGGTTTGGCTTCTTTTGTGCGTCTGGTAGCTTAAAATCTGCATGCATGTACCATGCATGTTGTAGCTCAATTAACTGGTTTTCTTGCAAGTGTAAAAGCAGGTTGAGTCTCATGATTTGGAATTTATACAGATTAATCATATAGAGCTGGTCACGCGATAGCAAGCATTTGTAACTGGAAGGTTGTGAAAGGGACACGGTTATTCAGAAGATACTAATTGCTTACTAGTGCATTTAACGATTTCCATTTAAACTTCAAATACTTTGATAATTTAAGGCAAGTATTTTTGATTTCACTGGGGAATGGATCACTATTCTATCCACCTTATGCACCCAGTGTCATCTTTTAGCATGCCAGCCAGCTCTGCTGATTTAACTTGTTTTTAAACTGAGTTGAGACTCTTAAATCACTTTATATGGTTCCTTAATAACAAGCAAAGCAGAGACACCTTGCTATGGGCTACATTTAAACTTGGGCCCAGAAGAAAAAAGGCCAGTGTAATAATGCAGTGCGCCACCTATTCCACAATACTAATATTAAGCTTCAGTATATTAAGCTATATGTATTCACTTGTCCCTTTAAATAGATTTTTAATATCATCTGTTTAAGTTTCTGCATTCTTGGTTCCTCTGCATTTTTGGCTAAGAAGACAGACAAGCATACAATTCCCAGTCAACCTGTGTCAGTGCTGTGATCTAGAATATCCATGTTAACATTCTGTGGTAATTTTTTATCTTGCTGATTTCCATTTCGTCCCTTGTGAAATAATGTTTGATCAACAAACTCTTCTCATCCACCCCATGTAATTGTGTTTAGAAAGCTGCAAAGATTTGCAGTTCACAATTCAGGTATTGCTGTAGCCTTGTGTTACATTAAAACCTCTCCAACGACTTCACTGAATTAATTACTTTCAGTGCAGCAACTGTTACTTAGGCAAATATTAAGTTATAACAGTAGGCAACATAAATTGAAGTTATAAGATTCTACTGAATTGGGGAATAGCTATATCAACGTGAAGCATATGTGTTATGACCAAGTCCAGAGGGGTGAATAAGTAACAAAGGGAGGCTGTGGCATAGTGACCTTGTCATTGGGCTAGTAATCCAGAGACCCAGGATAATGCTCTGGGGACCTGTGTTCGGCAAGTGGTGAAATTTGAATTCAATAAAAAATCTTGAATTAAAAGTCTAATGATGACCATGAAACTATTGTCAATTGTCGTAAAAACCCATCTGGTTCAATGGTGTCCTTTAAGGAAGGAAATCTGCCGTCCTTACCTGTCTGACCTAAATTTAACCCCAGACCCACAGCAATGTGGTTGACTCTTAAATGCCCTCTGAAATGGCCTAGCAAGCCACTCAAGGGCAATTAGGGGTGTGCAATAAATGTTGGCCTGGCCAGCGACACCCACATCCCATGAATGAATTTTTAAAAGATTGAATTTTTAAAAAGTTGTGAATTTTCAATCAGTATGTACTTGACCATATGCAAAGCTATATGAAGAAATAAGCCAGCCAGATCTCTTGAGTTAACAAGTAAGAAGTTAGTTTTCTTGTTTTAAAAACTCACTCCTGTAAAAGTATAAGAATTAATTAAAAGGTAAAAACACATCCCAAATATATACACACGTGCCAGCATACAAACAGAACAAGTTGCATGGTGGAGGAGGTGGAATTAATAAAGAGTTAAAGTCTGTAAGAAAAAAATAAATATATGTTCTTTTTGTGGTCTTGAAATGCCGGGTGTTGTGGCTGATGCAAGCTGGTTGTTTTTCTGGAGACAGTCTCTTTTAAACAGTAATCCGTCCTTCTCCAAAGTGGATGCTGTGACACTTGTTTAAATCTTTTAATTTAAAGTTCTCTCTCTGTGTTCCAAAAAATATAACAGAGATAGGATCTGAACTTGAAAATGGCAGTGAGAGAGAGAGAGAGATTATGTGTACATTCTGCAGTGATCTTCTGGATTTTACAAAGGGCTTGTGCAGACTCCTTTTTTTGCTGTAACAAACGGACAAGCTTATAATCATAGCTTTTGACAAGTGAGGTTCTGCTCATGTGACAGCTGCTATTGGCACACAATGGAGAACAATCCATAATTAACGAAGAAGTTTCAATCTCCCATTGTCAAAGTTATCAAGATGCCATTGAAACAGATAGGGTGTCCTTGGCATTCCTTGCCTAATGAGTTTTGTTAGTCCTCCTCTATTTCTGGCATTTTCTGGGGTTAAGAACTCTGGTGGCCTATTGTCTTTATGTTTAGCTGAGAGTTCAGACAATGACAGGTGTGAAATCCATCAGGGAACTGCCTTGACATGTCCCCAGTAATCCACGTTCAGAAGCTTGAAGAGGAAACTTGGCCGATTTGTAGGACAGGTGACTACTGCTGCTATTTTAAAGCAGTGCCTTTGCAGTTCTAGCTGTTTCTTTTGTTAAAAAATAATCAAAGGCATTCATCAGCTGGTGAAACTAACAATATTTCACACTATTTAATCAACATTGTGTTATGTGCAATGGGTACTATTTAATGGAAGCAACGGGAGTCTTCCCTGATTGCTGGAGAGCTAGCAAGAGCCCTCCATCACCTCTTTTGGGGAAGGCCCCTGAATTAAGTGCCACTTGAGCACTTAACTATACAATTGTGGGCCCTCCCCGGGATCAAGGATCCTGGCCCTTGGGGCAGAAGCCGAAAGCTGCTGGCCAGTCACGGGGGAAGTGGTGACTACTGCTGTTACAACACCCGCCTGAAGCCTATGATTGTCGCTGTATCTCAGGCCACAGGTGAGTGATGGCGGGGTGTCATGGGGCAGTGGTTACGGGGGGGGTGGGGGCAGGGAGGGGGATGTCAGCTGCAAGAGCAGGGGCGTGACTCTCAGCAGGCTCCTCTTCCCGACACCAGATCCCATGATCAGGCCTTTTTCTGTGTTATAGACCTCTATGACTCTATTTTAATTGGTTCAAACAGAAAAATACAGCAGATTATGGAAATCTAAAACAACACAGAAAATTCTGGAATCTGTTAACATGTTAGGCTGCAAAGTGGAACCAACTGACAAGTCAGACCAAACAGACCAGATCCCACGATCAGGCACTGAGTGCTTTTGAACAAGGCATCCCTGAAAGTCCACAACAACCCCATATGGGTTTTCTTGTCATGTTCCCTGCTTGAGAGTCCCCTGCCTGCTACTTGGTTAATATGGGCTTAATTAGGATGGGGGCAGGAAGGTGGTTGGATCCTCATCCACCACCCTGCCGCCTGATTAAATGCCCCCCTATCAACACCACCGCCTCAGGGGCAGGTATTAAGGTCTGCCTAACAGCTCTTATTCAGAAACTAAATGAGTACTTCTAATCTGTCTCTTTCTGTACCTATATTTTGGCATTTGAACCAAATAAACCTAGGAAATCCCTTTGCAAGTGTTAAGTTTGAATCCGTCTTCAAAATAAATATGCAGCTTTTGTCTTGAGTCAGGACTTGCAGGAGCCTCTGAATTACATGGGGAAAATGTACTCCCCATTTGAAAGTGTTTAATGACAAGTGTCCATCACATGATGGTTCAAATATTTGTAAATAGCAACAAATTGATGATTACCTCAGCTATTACTAGCTGGCAGGTAAACTGCCAATGCATGTTCAACTAGTCGGTAAGAAAACTACCAATGGATAATTAGAAATTAAGAACTAGTAAACAAATTAGCAAGTGGAATAATGAGAGTCAATGTTTCAGGTGTCAACAGTTCATGAGCTCTGACAAAAAGTCTACAGCAAGAACATTGACTTGTCTGTTGGCTCCACTTTGCAGCCTAACATGTTGACAGATTCCAGAATTTTTTGTATTATTTTAAGATTTCCATAATCTGCTGTATTTTTCTGTTTGAGCCAATTAAAATCGAGTCGTAGAGGCCTATCGAGTCTGCGATAGTCAAACAAGTATCTAACTATTCTAATCCCATTTTCCAGCACTAGGCCCATAGCCTTGTATGCCATGGCATCACAAGTGCACATCCAAATACCTCTTAAATGTTATAAGGGTTTCTGCCTCTACCACCCTTTCAGGCAGTGAGTTCCAGATTCCTACCACCCTCTGGGTGAAAAAATTCTTCTTCACATCCCCTTTAAACCTCCTGCCCCTTACCTTAAATCTATGCTCCCTGGTTATTGATCCCTTCACCAAGGGAAAACTTCCTTCCTGTCTACCCTATTTATGCCCCTCATAATTTTATACACTTCAATTATGTACCCCTTTAATCTCCTCTGCTCCAGGGAAAATAACCCCAGTGTATCCAATTTCTCCTCATAACTAAAACTCTGCAAACTAGTCAACATCCTGGTAAATCTCCTCTGCACTCTCTCTCTAATGCAATCACATCCTTCCTATAATGCAGATTCCAGAACTGCATAGAATACTCTAGCTGTGGCCTAACCAGCGTTTTATACACAGAGATAAGAACAAAAAACTGCGGATGCTGGAAATCCAAAACAGAAATACCTGGAAAAACTTAGCAGGTCTGGCAGCATCGGTGGAGAAGAGCAAAGTTGACATTTCGAGTCCTCGTGACCCTTCAACAGAACTAAGTTTCTATTTCTGTTTTTGTTCAGTGTTTTATACAGCTCCAGCATAACCTCCCTGCTCTTATATTCTATGCCTCAGCTAATAAAAGCAAGTATCCAATATGCCTTCTTTAACAATCTTATCTACCTGTCCCGCTACCTTAAGAGACTTGTGGACATGCACACCAAGGTCCCTCTGATCCTCGGTACTTCCCAGGGTCCTACCATACATCGTGCATTCCTGTGCCTTGTTTGTCCTGCCCAAGTACATCACCTCACACTTATCCGGGTTAAATTCCATTTGCCACTGATCAGCCTATCTGACCAATCCGTCTACATCCTCCTGTAATTGAAGGCTATCCTCCTCACTAGATACCACCCCACCAATTTTCGTGTCATCCGCGAAATTACTGATCAACCCTCCTACATTCAAGTCTAAATCATTTATATATATATATACCACAAACAACAAGGGACCCAACATCGATCCCTGTGGAACCCCACTGGATATTGTGAATTGCTTTCAGCTGTCATCTTATTTTCTCAGTACCTGTAAGATATGGTAATGAAACTTCTACCAGAAATTGATATTACATAATTCACAACTAAATCAATTATTTTTAACAATACAGTTGCCCTAGCAGTGTTTAAAAATCAGGCTTGGCCATTTCCAAAGTCTGAGATTTGCTGAGCCATGTTCTCTTCACCCCACCCCCTCCCCCCATTTAAGTTGGGAAGTCTTGCGAGCCTTTGGACACACCCAACCTTTCTAACGTTTTTGCAGTGTGCAAGCTGATTTATTTTAAGTGCTCGAGGCCCTTCAGGTTTTTTTTGTTTTACGCAGCTCCACGCACACAGTCACATAAAAAGGCCTGTGGGGTACATTCTGGTTACTGCGTGGCCATGCAACTTAAAATGGAACCATCCAAACTAGAGCAATCTTTTGATTTGTTTCTACCGTTTTTTATTTGTGCTGTATTGAACTTCTTTAATTTCTGCTAATTTTATAGATACAATCCTACATTATGCAGTGGAAGCACCTGTCATCATAAGAACTATATATTCTGACTTGCTGTAAACACAATAAGTGATCTGATAATTTAAATGTTGCAAATTTGGATATTGCTGTACAACCTTTTTATAAACTGTAGCATTATTGTAGACTCTGGTCTAGTTTTAGGACCTAGTCCTGATCCTATGTGTCTTCATACTTTGAGAACATCTCCTTAGTTTTACCTTGACTGCTGCACTTCTGATCAGATACCTAAATGACTCAACTTTCCATCTTCCTTGCTCAGTGTGGCAGCAACTGATCCTATTTGGTACGTTCTAAAACTAGCATGGAAAATTGAGAAAGCAAAATCAAATCGGTATTCCACCACTGTGATAAAGGTTTATATTATGCAGCCTTCAGTTCTGCGCTGAAAAACATCATTGCAGTACTGTGCTCATTTCGTTCTTGTGAACCTTCTGAAAAATATTCTCCAAATGACTGAATTAGTTTCAAGGATTGATTAGATAGATTCGCATTTGCCTTTTTTTCCCCTTGTGCTAATTCCTTTAAGAATTGTTTACCCAAAGCTAGATGGTCAGAACTTAGCAGGTGTATCATTGATCCAATTGATCTATATTTTAGGTGGGCGTATTAGACTATCTAGACATGGAGCAACAGTCAGTTTGTGACTTGATTGCTAAGATAAATTGTGACTATGTGCTAGATATTTTCTGTGCTTCAGTTGGAATAGGTTTTATAAATGTTTCTGAAACAATAAAAATCAGAAGTTTACTATTATAGTGTCCATTATCTGTTCTTGCATTCATTCATTTAATTTATAGATTTGATATAAATGGGTAATTGCTCAAACTAACTTCTGTAATTGGTTCATAAATAGAGAAATTTCTTTTTTGGGAAAGATAGGAAACTCTAGAAACATCAATGGCATTTTCAAACAAGCAGAAAATGCTGGAAAAACTCAGCACATCTAGCAGCATCTGTAGAGAGAGAAACAGAGTTAAAGTTATGAATCCGTATGACCCTTCTTCAGAGCTCTGAAGAAGGGTCATACGGACTCAGAACGTTAACTCTGTTTCTCTCTCCACAGATGCTGCTAGACCTGCTGAGTTTTTCCAGCATTTTCTGTTATTGTTTCAGATTTCCAGCATCCGCAGTATTTTATCAATGATGTTTTCCAACATAAACTGCATACTTGTAGATTAAGATTAAAACTCCTGGTGAATTAAGATTTTGGAACTTACTTTTCAATTAAAGTTGCTTTCAAATGACATGCTGTAGGAATAATGTGTAATGCATTTGTGGCTTCTGCACCCAGAGTTTTCATAAAATGCTTGCTGGTGACAGCAAACCCAATATTCCGAGTTGATCATTGTGCACATCCTCAGTCACAATGTTCAGATTATCCTTTTAATGCTAGTGGAAGCCTCCATTTACAACCATTTCTGCAGGAGTTTTGGATACTGTACCACATAACATAATTGATTTTGATTCAATATAAGTGCAACTGTGAATGCCCATCCTTTGAAGACTATTTATTATGCCATGAGTCCAAAAAGCTTTGGTGCTATGAAGTACAAGAAAGAATATCTTGCCTGTATGGGTGTCACAGACACACTGTTTTAAATGGATTCTTGCCTTTTCACTTTCAATTATGAGACTCCCAGTGGGTTATATTTTTTAATTGAAAGTGCTTTAGCATCAACATTCAGGGTCTGTTAACTTCTTAGTTACAAATTATCCTTGAGTCATGGGACACCAGATTAGAGAGAGGTATTTTTCTTACAAGAATGAAGATTATGTTTCTCCTTTACCAGACCAAGTACAAAGTTGTTCAAAATGTTTATCAGTGCTGCCATGATCTGTTGCAAGGAGATTGATATGGATAGTTGGGGCAACTCTCCCCCTCCTGTGGAGAGAAATACTGATTCCCTCAGTGGTCACTTTGAGATTGTCCCGAGGTACAAATATGTTTACCATTTGCCCAAAAATGCTTTGTGTATTGTTATATTTTGATGTCACGTTAAGTTGGGATAATCTATTATTTTGGATATATCCTTCAGATTGAACCATAACACTAATTGCCAGAAATTATATTATAGCTCTATCTAGCCAAACCTGCTCTGCTCTACACAAATGTGATGGAATTTGGATTCTGCAATTTTAGTAAGACCACTGCTGTAGGGAGTAAATCTGAACTAATATAAAATTGTTAAAAGTGTCACTCGGTGGTGGAATTGAAGCTAAGTAAGTGGTCATTACAAATTGCATTCACTATTGCAGCCACCTATATTTTTGAAGAAGCAAACTTTGAAAGTACTTAGAGGGCAAGCTGCATGATATAATCTATACTGTATGCATTACTTAATGTTAGAGGCCTCTATGGGTAAATAAATGCAAGTTAGCAATAACTTAAGTCTTTACTCTCATTTTGAGTTCTTTACTTACTCCTGGAGTGTAGTATTTTAGAAACTTTGTAAAAAAAAAAGTAAGTACAGAATAACAGTATCATTATTCACTCATAGTAGCTGTTTATGAATTGAAACTTTGGGTCAAATTGCTATTCAGCTCTGGGAAAAGTAGCAGCCAGACCTGTTCCTATTCAACACCTATATTTGCACACTTTCCAGTCAGACTTATCGTTACTGGGTAGCAGTCATAAACCTGGATGCCTGATTGATATTGCTTTTCTCCCTCACTCAATAATAGCCTATCTACCACTGCCCTAAACAAGAGAGGCCAATTTTACAATGGTCAAGATTAAAACTGGAAACTTTCTAGCTTAGTTGTGCATCAGACAGTGAACCATTAGGGGAGCTTTTAATTTCTGCAGCTGTTTCCGATCAACTAAAAATACAAATTTGTTAATTTTAAATCCAGACCTCTTTCATTTTTTATAGCTTACTTGACCCAATGGGGTAAAACAGGTTGAATATTTAAAGATAATAATTTAACACTCGTGACAATGTAATCGTATTGTTCTTTTTTTCCTTTATTTAAAAGACCTCATGTTTACTATTGAGATTATACCTGCGGTCTGCCAATCTTCAAAATCAGAGTATTTTTTTAATACAAAATAAAAGCCAATAAGCTTCTGAAGTATCTGTTAAATATAAAGCTTGTTTGTAAGCTGTGCATATTGTAACCATGAGTTGAGCTGGTTAATATATATAATTTTTTTAAGCTGGTTCAGGCAGCTGATCTGATCGAAGCTGAATTTCAGCCTGGTATGAGCAGTCGGCAGAAGAATAAAGCAAAGAGGATGGCTAAGCTGTTCGCTAAACAGCGATCCAGAGACACAGTGGAAGGAAATGCAAACAATGAAAAATGGTATGAGCAATCTTATGCTTGCTTCTATGTCCTAAATTGTGCTAAATTTCATTGAGTTAGAAGTGAACAATGACGCCATAGACCCTGTTTTAGATCACTAATTATAGTTTCAGGTTTAAAGTTTATATCCTCTTCTGCTAACTAAATTTTATTTTAGAATTCTCAGTTATTAAGTTTTAGTAAAACACCTTTTTTTTATATGCTTTATAAAATTTGAATTAAATGTCAAATTGACGTAAAATGCTGAATAGGGAGGGCAAGGGACTGCGTTTGGTGTTTGCATCCCATTTGAGCTGGCGAAAATAGCAAACCTGGTGTCAAGTCAAGGGGATCTCTAGGCATCCAGCAACAGTGATGTCATCAAACGAGCAAGCAGCCAAACGCATTGAAATATTCTCTCAGACAACAAGCCAAGAAGTAAAAACCACTGATTATCCTTTACCTTTATCCATCTTTAATTTAAAATTTACCTGTAGCGATTAAATCCTTGGGACAAACACATGGAATTAAGATAGAAGCTAAAATATAAATTAAAAAATATCTTTAATGTAGATTTTTTTATCATAATGGAGAAATTTTCATTCCACAAATGTAAAATTAGTCTTTCAGGGCCAGTGAAGTTGCTTGGTAGTAATTATGAACTTAGTATGTCATTTAAAATGTAGTTGTACCACATTAAACAAAATATAACTTTTTCAAGTGGCTTACAGCGAGACTTCTAGTGTAGAAGTGGAAGTTCTCATCACTTCAATGATTCCTACTTGATTGCAGTATGAGAGACTCAACAGTCCACCCTATGGAGAAGCATAGACTCATTGATAGCAGTTTCTGAATTCCTGAAATTAATTGTCCATATGTAGATTCCAAAAGTTGCTGTCAGTTTCAGAAGAGTAACGATGTTACTACCACAAAGTTCAGCTCAATTTATCTATAATTACTTTTCAAAGATGGGCAACATGGCAACCACTTACTTGATCTTATTGCATAATTAAGAATAACTTGTTAGCTTTACATAACTCCCACACAGGATACTATGTTGCATTTCAGAATTCTGTTGAATAATTATGCAAGTAATATTTCCTTGGGCAGGGCCCGCTCACTGACACGTAAAATGACGTGGGATGACGTTGGGTGGAACTTCCGACGTCACACCGTATCATTTCAATTTTCAGGTCGGCGGGGGCTCAGCTGAATCAGCTGTGCACCCACCGAATTGTCAATGGCCAAAGTAATTGAACTCGTTAGAGGACCTGCCCGTCCAACCTTAAGGTTGGCAAGCAGGCCGGGAGCCCTGGCGGGATTCAGAGAAAGCATGAAACCTCATCCATGGACGGGATGAAGTTTCATGTAGGTTTTTAAAAATTTAATGAAAATTTAACTAAAAGTGATAGACATGTCCCAACTCGTGTGTCACATGAGGGGACATGTCAGGGAAATTTTATTTTTCTGTTTTTAACATTTTTGAAATTGGCGCCGATCTCCCTGAGGCAGCACTTAGCCTGCGTAAAATGGCAGCGCGCCCCCAATTGGGGGTGCCTATCAGGGGTGCGCCTCCATGCGCCCGCTCCTGAAATCCCCCCCCACCACTCCCTGACTAGGAGAAAATTCTGACCCTTATATTTAGCAGGCATGGTTTAATTATCGACCTAATCAGCCTCAAGATAGTTTTAGTGAAAATTGTACCCACTCATTGAACATTTCCATTTATTTTGTATTAAAATGTAATTTCATGAATATATTTTCCAGCTTCTTTTGCTGTAGGATTTTTGTGTTGTTTTAGTTTAAAAATATGGCAAGGATAGCCCAGAAAAGATTTTGTGCTGCTGAAAATACAGTTGCTTGCCTTAACTGAATTTAGCTGTAAATAAATAAATCCAAAACTAATGGTTCATGCCTAATTCATGAAATTGAGAGAATGTAGTTTTAAAAATAGCTTTGCTAACTTATGTCTTATAGCAATGATAATGTTGATGGGGAGCCAGAGGAAAAGCGCAGGAAACTTACGAATGTTGTAATTGAGCAGCCAGCAACTGAATCAAAGGTGTTGATTGACAACATACTTGACAGTTCTTCCTTGTTTGATGAGGTGAGGTGGATATTCTTGCGTTGTTTAAAATTCAGTGAGGTGATGTTAATATTTTTGCTGAACAGAGAATAAAGTTTTCTACATTGTGTCTCTAATTTAAAGTACCAGAAAAAAAGAGAACTTTAAAACCATCTATTAACTGATAGATAATAGTTATCTTTAAATAATGTGGTCACTAGATGGTAGATATGATATTCCACAAATCATTGCATTTAATAATTTGTCAGTCATTATAGCATACAAAGGAAAATTCAGTGCTGGATATTAAACTATTTTTCCACTTAGTCAAATGAATGGCCATTGGAAAGCTTCTGCGAAGAACTTTGTAACGACCTTTTCAACCCTTCATGGGAGGTAAGAAGACTCTTGTTTATAAAGATATTATAAACATATTCATGAATATGATTTATAAACATATTCAGGCTAAATGCTGTGCTGCTACTATTACTTACCAATCAAGATAGAACTATCAAACAAATATAGGCCACCAAACACACAATTATAGTGAATCCTAGAATACTTTTTCTGTGGTGGTTATGGAAAGAGGTACCATGAGATTCACAAGTAATAAATTCCCCGATGAAGCAGGTGCACCATGTTAAAATGGTTGCAAAAAGTGCTGTTTACAAGTTATATACCTCTTGAGAAATCAAGATTGTTGTGTAATGTCAGTGAAAGTACAGGTGCCCTTGTTTATACAATTAACACTGGAGCAGTATGTTGGGTTACCCTCTGACCATGTTTTGAAATTAAAATAGAAAAGGATTTAGTGGATTGTGCGTTACATAATAAAATGAAAAGATTATCTAATTTTTATGTCCAGGTTGTGTGTTTTTTTTTTGAAGAATTTACATGTGTAGTTATAAGTTCTTGTTAGCTTTCCGTCATTCCTCTCTCGTCACCTGTAACACCCATATGTCAATTTCATGCGAGAACTTAGATCAAAAGCTGAATTATCGTCTCTCAACACTGAACAAACCCATGTCGGGAGGACGAAATGGGAAGCATGAGGGGCGCACCTTTAAATTTTCCCTCAGATTCCTAAGCTTCCAACTTCATTGTATAAAATGCACAACTTTGAAGTTGAATGTTGGAAAAATAATATTAAAACCATGGAAATAAAACTTGAAATGCATGCTGCAGATTTGTATAAGTGCTATTGCATCTTCATGGAAGGGCATGCCAGTGACTGGAATATTCACATGTATCTGAGGAATAGTTTAATTTATTTTAGTGTAGATCTCTACTTGCCTTTTCAATGGAGCCTGTACTTTTGAGTACAGTTGCCCAGCCCAGTTAAATTTTAGTAACTTGTAGGTAATCTGTTCAAATAGCATTGCATCTGATCTGTAATATGTTTTTAAATACAAAGTTTGATCATTTGTTACCTCTACATTTATTTATTTTTGCTGTCAGGTTCGTCATGGTGCAGGAACTGGCCTAAGGGAGATATTGAAGGCTCATGGGAAAAGTGGAGGTAAAATTGGAGACAGCACTTTAGAAGAGGTAAAACATTGTAGCTATGACTTGTATACTCCTGTTAATATTTTTTGATGCACTATGATTTCATGATTTCTCAGTGTATTATATTATTATACAGCTGTTAAAGATTAGGTTGTGTCAAATGCCCTGCCTGCTTCTTCAGGTGGATGGAAAACAATCTCATGATATTATTTGAAGGAGT
The DNA here is from genome assembly GCF_017639515.1 of Carcharodon carcharias. Taxonomy (NCBI): domain Eukaryota; kingdom Metazoa; phylum Chordata; class Chondrichthyes; order Lamniformes; family Lamnidae; genus Carcharodon; species Carcharodon carcharias. Next base: position 94,712,029 of record NC_054483.1, read on the forward strand.
TATCTTGGCCGACATTTATTCCTCAAAATAAAACAAAATGCCACCGAAATAAATCAACTTGTCATTTTTCTCACTGGCTTTTCTTTTGGGGGTTCGGCAGGGGGACGTTGGGGGGGGGGGGGTGATTTTTGTGTGCAAAATTCCTCTGGTACCTGCCCATGTTATAGTGACTGCACTCCAAAACCTAATTCATTAACTGTGAAGTTGTGAAGTGCTTTCTGAGGGGATATTAAAGGCACTATACAACCACAGGTTCATTTATTCTTGGGTTAGTATAGCGCAGCCTTCAGGTGACATCTCTTATTTAATGAATTTAGGTTACTATACTGTTGTATCTGTTGCTGAGGTCACTTAACACTAACTGTTAGTATCTATTTTCAGGCGTACTAAATTATCACTTAAAGATGTCAGAAAGATATGTTTGGCCATGCTGTGTGTAATAATGGATACAGAAAACAAATGTATGAAATGCTTTTTGAAGCTTAATTCACTGTTGTAATGCAGGAAATGTGGCAGCCAGTTTGTGCATGGCAATAAACGACAAATGTGATGATCATCAGATAATGTTTTGTGATATTGATTGGGAGAAGTATTGTTAAGGAAACGGGATAAATGTTCTTTTCTTCAAAATCATGCCTTGGGATCTTTTATGCCCACCTGAGAGGGAAGAGGGGGCCTCAGTTTAACATCTCATCCAGAATACAAATCTCCGAAAATATGGCCTTGGTTTTTGTGCTCAAGTCCTGGAGCAGGACATGGGTTTGTATGTCTGCCTCTTCTCCCCACTGTTGCCATTTCTCTTGTTCTCTTCTGTACACCTGTGTTTCTCTTTTTATAGCTGTTGCTTTTTCTCTGCTCTTCTATCATTCTTTATTTCCAGGAGGGAGGTTTTGTTTGGAATTGCATGGTATGGAAGATACTTGGGATGTCTATATTACTGGACTACAAACCCAGAGGCCTGCATTAACAATTCAACCACATTTGAGAATTTGAGTTTAAGCTAGAAGCCCTAACCGTGTAAGAAAATATGCTTTCTGTAAAGCTTATACCCACCAGTTACTACCCACCAACAGCAACTTATATTTATATAGTGCCTTTTAATGTCATAAAACATCCCAAGGCACTGCACATAAGCGATTTATAAGGCAAAATTAGACACCGAGCCACAATAGGAGATATTAGAGAAGATGGCCGAAACTTTGGCAAAGATGTAAGTTTTAAGGAGCATCTTAAAGGAAGAAAGAGAGGTCAAGCTTCAGAGGGGTTTGGGAGGAAATTCCAGAGCTTAGGGCTACACAGCTGAAGGCACAGTCACCAATGGTGGACCGATTAAAATTGGGGATGCTCAGGAGGTCAGAATTAGATGAGTGAAGATATCTCTCAAGAGTTGTGGGTCTGGAAGAAGTTACAGAGGTGGTGAGGGGCAAGGCCATTGTGGGATTTGAAAACAAAGGTGAGAATTTTAAAATCAAAGCATTGCTTGACCAGGAATCAACGTAGGTCCTCAAGCACAGGGCGATAGTTGAACTGGTACAAGTATGGACATAAGCAGCAGAGTTTTGAATGATCTCCAATTTTCAGAGGGAAGAATGTGGGAGGCAAGTCAGAAGTGCATTGGAATACTCAAGTCTAGAGGTATTAAAGGCATGGATGAGGAGATGAGGTAGGCATGAAATAGGGCATGGCACAGAGGTGGAAAAAGGCAGTCTTGGTGATGGTGCAGACATGTGATTGAAAGCTTATCTTGTTGTCAGATTGAAACCCATGGTTGTGCATGGCCTGGTTTAGTCTCAGCCAGTTATCAGAGAAAGCTGGGGAATGGTGTTTGGAGCATGGGAGAAAGGCAATGGCTTCAGTCTTCACAATATTTAATCAGAGGAAATTTCTGTCCATCCAGTTTTAAAACCAGTTGGTGAAGGATATAACTGGAACCAACCTTTACACACTTTTATAGGCATTTATTTATACAGTTACAGGTTACAGGCAAGCACCTTCCATCCGCACAAGCACAGTTTAAGCCAGTGTCTATTATAGGGGCACAAGTGAATCCAGTTAATACCCGCCTGCCTACAATTAATCGCACTTAATTTTCAATTAAGATTCCCTTGTCTCTAAATTGAAATTAGAATTTATAAGTACAATCAAAATGTCAAAACAAACAAAATTTTAAAAACTTTCATATTCTGCACAAAGCATTTCATTGTGAGATGCCCCTCCTCTAGAATCCCTAACGGTTCCTTTGTACAAGCATTACCTTTTGTAAAACAATTAGACTTGCATCCACCCATGTATTTTTAGAGATTTATTTTCTCTCCAGCATTTACTTCAAGGCATCAAGGTCAATCTGTAATCTTTTCTCATTCGCCGTTTTCGTAGAGAATACATTATCCCACATCATTATCTGCATGACATTCAATGAGCATACTATCTTCATTCCATTCATTGTACAGAATATCACTTAACATATTTGCTATAGAATCCCATATCCACTGATCTACAAGAGCTAATGTTTCAGCAGCCAAAATAACAATGGGCAGAATTTTCCCTCCATCAGCAGGGTGTGGGGGGGAGTTCAGGAGCGGGCGTGTGCAGGCGCGCCTCCGATTGGCGCCCCTGATTGGGGGGCGCACTGCCATTTTATGTGGGCGGGCCAATTACGGCCCGCCCAGCGTGACATCCACCAGGAAGGACTATGCGCTCTCTGTGCAGGCGGGGGGGATTCCCTAAGCATGCTTGCAAAAGAGCGCACTCATCTCCCTGAGGCTAAATGCTGCCAAATTCAAAAATGTTAAATATAGAAAAATAAAATTTCCCTGACATGTCCATCACCTTTAATTAAACTTTTATTACATTTTTAAAAACCTACATGAAACCTCATCCTGCCCGTGAATGAGGATTCATGCTTTTACTGAGGCCCGCTAGGGCTCCCGGCCTGCCCACCACCCTTAAGGTTGGACGGGCAGGTCGTTTAACGAGTTCAATTACTTTTGAAATGGCCTCAATTGGCCGTTGACAAGTCGGCCCAGCGCAACTGATTCGGTTGCACCCCCACTGACCTGAAAATTGAAATGACGCGGGGTGACGTCAGGAGTTCCTCCCGATGTCATCCTGCGTCATTTTACACTTTGGCATGCGGACCCTGCCCCCTGCTCACTGACCTCAATATCCTGCCCATCTTTTATTTCCTTAGCTTCCTGAGCACAACATTTTCAGCAATAAAAGATATGAAACCAGCTGCACTGGAATACCCATCAGGAAGGCGAGCATGTGAAGCTTCGCTAAAAATGAATAAATTCAAGGATGGGAACTTGAGCACACATTTCTCCAGATTTAATATTTTAATGTCTTATGTGCCCTGAAACCATTCTCAACTTTAGGATCTCTCATCGTAATACTTAGCTTCAACATATCAAAACTAGCATCTTGTCTCATATCAGCCCATTAAAACTAGAGTCTTGATGCTCAACCAGCAAGTCAAGCTTTGCAATTGTTCTGTCTCCTCTATAGATGCAACAACATCTTTTTGTGATGACCTGGTACGATTAATTGGGATGAGAGTAACAAATTCTTAAGTAGGATTGTTGATTGAAAGTTATCCCAGACGTATTTTGCTTAACACCCAAACTATATATTTAAAAGCTCCACAAGCCTACTCCCAGTATTAAATTCTACAGTAATCCAATTAATAACCTTTCTCCAAATTCTGCTGTACCATCCCAGAAGAAGAAGAAGCCATCAACATGCATCATGAAGATGCCTGAAAGGATTCCTTTATGATACCAGTAAAACATTTTGTGATCTACATTTATCTGAAAACAGCCAATTTTCAGTAAAATCTCATCAAAAAATACCACACCCTCGAAGCATCATTAAGAATGCAGGCACATTTAAGTTCCATAGTTTTCTTCCTGCATCTGCTGCCACTTTGGGTACTTCAGAAATGCTTAGTGCTGCACTGCAGAAACATGGCTTAAAGGTCAACTGATCTACACTGCTGAATATGTGGCTAAAACAGCTAAAAAGATATTCAAGTTTACTTTTCCAGTTATGGGAGAGTCCTGTAGCACCCATATCACACTTGCTGTTCAAAACCTCAGCAACTAGCCTTGCTTTAGCCTAATAAGTCCCATTTCTAAGGATACTTTCAGTACAAATCCACCTATGTGACAAAACTGACCCATATTAGGTACCTCCGAATAAAGTCTGAACTCTCTCCAACTATCCAATTCCCTTTGTTTTTTTCTTTCTTATTAGTTTATGCCCAAGTTAACTGGCAGCTACCAAAACTTCATGGTCATGAAGAGGAGTTCTGCTTTTAGTATTGTTCTGAGGCCTTTATTTCATTGTCTAGGCCTATACTTACACTGTTATGTTATGTCTACCACTGCACAATCTCCCTCTTGCCTTATTGGGGGCTTTTTCTCCAGCATATGATTGTTTTGTGATGCAAGAGTCACTTCAGATTGTCAGTACTTGCACTGCACTTTCTTACTCTCCACCCCATTCTGCCATTCTGTGGATCTTGCTTCTTGGCCATCATCCCAAACAATCAACCAAAATTTAAATTTGCCAATAGTTTTTCCTGCACATCCCACAATTGTCACATCCCTCCATTCACGTGATGCCTCTGGAGCACGTTATTATTATCCACTCTGGGCAATTGGCCTTTGGAAGTGATAGCACTGTCATGTCACGTGATCATTCACATTGCCACTCTTCAACCTTTAATGTACCTTATTCTGTTCCTCAGGACCTTCATCACAAAACAATTGAGCATGTGAGGTATAAGGTGCCTCATTTACTTCTATCGACTGTTCAGAGTCTGACATTTTGCGGTTCATAATAATTGATTGTGAGGAATGAACCTTAACAGTTTCATTGCTATGTTTGGTAAGAACTGTCTTACTATCACAACTTATTACCTTACCAAGGCCTTTCCATTCCCTATGACCCCCCTCTTTTTTATAAGTATACCTAATCTCCTGAATTAAATCCTGTATCAGATGGTCTTTTATGATGCCTCCATGTTCTTTGAATTCCTCAGTTATGACAAAAACATGTCCCCCTGCATGTAATGCATTCAAATGTGCAGAAAAAATAGAAACAATTGTAGTATCTTCTAGAGCAGGTGGACTATCACAGAGCACAGAAGGATTTTGCCCATAGACCAATTGATATGAGTGCCAACCATCATGAGTGAACTCTTTGCATGAACCACCCATGCCTCCCAGGACATTTGTGAAATTGCAGACTGGTTCATCAGATAAAAAATTTATGCAACTTCTTGTTAATCGCACTTCTCAATAATCTCTTCTATTAGCCTCGTGCTGTTCTTCTTCCTTGGGCAAGATTTCTAACTTTTGACAAATAGGGTGAGCAAATTATCTATGTAACTTTAAGACAATTTGCTTCTTTCTCTCATTCTTATCAACTGATGCGACTAATACTCATCTGACACTCTGACAAGAAACATCAGGTTTTGTCAACATCCTGACTGAATAAACTTCAGATCCACTGACCTTCCAAAAATAATTGCCATATCCTCCATTTCAATTTTAATTTGTGCCATTTTCATAGTTTAGTGAGATAAACTACCTTTACTCTAGCTGTTTTACATGGAATTACGACTTAGTGACCTCAATGTGTTGTCATCACTAAACCTAAAGCAAGTAGTCCTTTTGTATTCCTTACGCTTGCATTGATCCTGACTACTTAGTGAATCAACATAACATTTTAATCAATCTGGTCTGCATATTGTTGAAGTGCAAGTACTATCCAACACTTCACAGGTAAGATTCTGCGACCAGCACATTCATCACAGGACTAAACTATTTGTGACCAGTATAATTTGTTCGAATTCACCATCACCTTCACCCTTTTCCTCAGAAATCCGTTTAAATGTCATTTCGAGGTCCTTGCCTCTTTGCTTTGGTCAGTTCACTGCATAGTGGTACTTCAAATCACACCTGATGCACCTATTAACTGCTCCTTGGACATTCCTGGGATTTATTTGCCGATTATTACTATTCCAATTCTGTATTCTGCTGTAATAGCTAGCTCTTCTAAAAGTGCTGTCATCCTCATTCTGATTGTCTTTAATACTTCATTGTATTGACAACTATGTCTAGTATCTGTATCATTTTGAAACCTGGCAATGAAGGAATGTGCCATTTGTTCCATGAATGCTAAAGGAAAACTGTTTCTTCAGAAATTCTTTTGAGGCAACAGACACCTGTTCCAACAGGGTCTCCCACCTGGGAACCAAACACTAATCATAGAATATTACTTGTGACTTTGATATTTGTGTTATTTCAGTGTGGTACTGTGGCAGGGGACAGAAACATGATTGGGGGGTCCAGGCATGGAGTTCAGGGAAAGATGGGCATCGATTTGGGAAGCAATTCATTTAAGGACCTTGGAGAGGAAAAAGAAGTTGGAAATGGGGTAGCAGTTTGCAAGGGCAGTAGGCTCATGGATTGTTTTTTTGAGGAAAGGGGTGATGATGGCAGATTTAAAGGAGAGCGTGACAGCACTTGCAGAGTGAAGACCATGAAGCTGTCAGATGCCACAAGCATCTAACTATTTCACTATGGTCTTTAAGGGAGTGAAATTTGTTGACCTTATCCAGTCAGGCCTATCTGTACCTCTGGCCCCACGCCAATATGGTTAACTCTTAGGTATCCTCTGAAGTAGCCTAGTAAGCCTAGTTCTGATGTATCGTCACCACCAGTGACTCAAGAGAAGGCTCATCCTGACCTTTCCAGAGGACAAGGAATGAATATTAAATGCCGCTTTACCAGTAATGCTCATACCCTACAAATGATTAAGAAAACACAAGAAATAGGAGCAGGAGTAGACCATATGGCCAGTCGAGCCTAATGGCTGTTCTTGGGCTTCAACTCCAACTCCATTTTCCCGTCTGCTCCCCATCTTCCCTCATTTCCCGAGAGGCCAAAACTCTGTGTATCCCAGTTTTAAATATGTTCAGTGATGGAGCATCCACATCCATCTGGGTAGAGAATTACAAAGATTCACAGCCTTTTGACAAGTAATTTCTCCTCATCTCAGTCCTAAATGATCAGCCCCTTATCCTGAGACTGTGCTCCCGTGTTTTAGACACCCCAACCAGAGGGAACAATCTCCCAACATCAACCCTAAAAGTCCATTCAAAATTTTGTGGTTTCAATGAGATTGCCTCTCATTCTTAACTCCAGAGAATGTAAGCCCAATACATTTAGCTTCTCATCATAGGACGACTTCCTCATCCCAAGGACCAATTTAGTGAACTTCTGCTGCTCACCAAAACCCTGTACAATCGCAGCAACGCTTTATTCTTGTAGTCCAATCCCCTTACAATAAAGGCCAACATTCCATTTGCCTTCTTAATTCCTTACCGCACCTGCATGCTAACTTTGTGTTAAATGTAAGAAATGCATGTTTGAGTCTTCAAGTCAAGCTGTTGAGATATCTGCATTGATTTGTGATGTTCCTCTTTCCCTGGTAAAGGAACAAGTATAATTAGTAAAACATGTTCATGAAGAATCTATTTTGGAATTTTCAGTATTTACTCTAAATTCACTTTAAATATGTCAGGGATGTTGTCCTTTATAAATAGACTAGATTGAATTTTCACCAAATGTAAAGGTTTATAAGTTGCTAATGCTGTTTGCCCATGAGTTGTCATGCCTGGCCCAGACTAATGTAATCATTTTTCTTGAGCCAAATAAAGTCATAGAGATCTACAGCACAGAAAAAGGCTCTTTGGTCCATCAAGTCTGCACCAATCAAACAAGTACCTAACTATTCTAACCCAATTTTCCAGCACTAGGCCCATAGCCTTGTATGCCATAGCATCACAAGTGCTCATCCAAATACTCCTTAAATGTTATGAGGGTTTCTGCCTCCACCACCCTTTCAGGCAGTGAGTTCCAGATTCCCACCACCCTCTTGGTGAAAAAATGCTTCCTCACATCCCCTCTAAACCTTCTGCCCCTTATCTTAAATCTATGCCCCCTGGTTATTGATCCCTGCACCAAGGGGAAAAGTTCCTTCCCGTCTACCCTATCTATGCCCCTCATAATTTTATACACCTCAATCAAGAACACAGGCATCCCTCGGCCATCACCCTCTACTTCCTGCCACTCAGCCAATTCTGGATCCAATTTTCCAAATCGCCTTGGATCCCATGGGCTCTTACCGTCGTTATCAGTCTCCCATGCGGGACCTTATTAAAGTCCTTGCTGACCTCCAAGTGGATTATGTCAAATGCATTGCCCTCATCTACACACCTGGTCACCTCTTCGAAAAATTCAATCAAATTGGTCAGACACGACCTCCCCTTAACAAAACCATGCCGACTGTCCTTGATTAATCCCTGCCTCACCAAGCGTAGATTAATTCTCTCCCTCAGAATTGCTTCCAATAGTGTCCCCACCACTGAGGTTGGACTGACTGGCCTGTAGGTCCCTGGTTTATCCCTTCCTCCCTTCTTGAAAAACGGTATTACATTGGCTGTCCTCCAGCCCTCTGGCACCTCTCCTGTGGCCAGAGAAGCATTGAAAATTATTGCCAGCGCCCCTGCTATTTCCTCCCTTCCCTCATGCAACAGCCTGGGATACATTTCATCCAGGCCTGGAGATTTATCTACTTTTAAGCCTGCAAGACCACTTAGAACCTCCTCTCTTTCTAGGCTAATTTCTTCAATTCTATCACAGTCCTTCTGCCTGATTTCCATACCCACGTCGTTCCTCTCACTTGTAAACACCGACACAAAGTATTCATTTAAAACCCTACCCACGTTTATGGCTCCGCATACAAATTACCACTATATGGTCCTTAATAGGCCCTACTCTTTCCCTAGTTATCCTCTTACTCTTAATGTATTTGTAAAATAACTTCTGATTTTATTTTACCTGCCAATGTTTTTTCATGCCCCGTTTTGCTCTCCTAATTTCCTTTTTAAGCTCCCCCCTGCACATTCTAGGGCTTCCGCTGTTTTGAGCCCTTGTTATCTGCCATAAGCCTCCCTTTTTCTCTTTATCCAATCCTGTATATCCATCGACATCCAGTGTTCCCACCCTTTGTCTTTACTGGAATATGTTGGCCCTATTCTCTCCTTTATTTCCTTCTTGAATGAGTCCCACTGCTCTGACGCAGATTTACCTAAAAGTAACTACTCCCAGTCCACTTTGGCGAAATCATATCTGATCTTATTAAGATCGGCCTTCCCCCAATTTAGAACTCTGATTTCTGTCCCATCCTTGTCCTTTTCCATAACAACCTTGAATCTAACGGAATTATGATCACTATCTGCAAAATACTCCCCCACTGATACCTCTACCACTTGCCCAGCTTCATTCCCTAAAATTAAGTCCAGGACCACCTCCTCTCTTGTAGGACCTTCTACGTACTGGCTTAAAAAGCTCTCCTGGATACATTTTAAGAGGTCTGCTCCCTCTAAACCTATCACACTATGACTAACACAGTTAATGTTGGGGATGTTGAAATTCCCCACTATTACTACTCTATTATTTTTACACTTCTCTGTAATTTGCCTACATATCTGCTCTTCTATTTCTCTCTGACTGTTTGGGGGCCTACAGTACACTCCCAGCGATGTGATTGCTCCGTTTTTGTTTTTCAGTTTTACCCATATGGCTTCATTTGAGGAGCCTTTTAAGATGTCATCCCTCCTTACTGCTGTAATTGATTCCTTGATCAATATTGTGATATCCCTATACCCCTTCCTCTTTTATCTCCTTCCCAGTCTCGCCTGAAGACCCTGTATCCTGGAATATTGAGCTGCCAGTCCTGCCCCTCTCTCAACCATGTCTCTGAGACAACAATGACATCGTACTTCCATGTGTTAATTTGTGCCCTCAACTCATCTGCCTTATTTATCAGACACCTTTCATTAAAATAAATCCCATCCAACCTTGCCAAGCTCCCTTGCGCCTTAACTGGCCTATAATTTCTATGCCTTCCAGACTCACTTGCTCTCTCTTCTAAATTTCGCTGTGCTTCTCCCCCTGCTGAACCTTCTCTCAGGAGCACAGCCCCCCTGCCAAGTTAGTTTAAACCTTCCCCAACAGCACTAGCAAACCTCCTCACAAGGATGTTGGTCCCATTCTGCTTCAAGTGCAACCCGTCCACCTTGTACCAGTCCCAGCACCCCCAGAAACGAACCCAATGTCCCAGAAATATAAAGCCCTCCCTCCTGCAACATCCCTCCAGCCACGTATTCATCTGGACTAACCTCCTATTTCTATACTCACTAGTGCATGGCACCGGAAGTGATCCAGAGATTACTACCTTTGAGGTCCTGTTTTTTAAATCTGTTCCCTAGCTCCCTAAATTCTACTTGCAGGACTTCATCCCTCTAACTATTTCATTGGTACCAATATGTAGCACTATCTCTGTTTGTTTGCCCTCCCCCTTTAGAATGCCTTGCAGCCGTTCAGTGAAATCCTTGTCCCTGGCACCAGGGAGGCAACATACCATCCTAGAGTCACATCTATGGCCGCAGAAACTCCCGTCTGTTCCCCTCATTATCGAGTCTCCCACCACTATTGCTCTTCCCCTCCCCTCCCTCCCCCCCAAGCTACTCACAATGCCATGAGCGTGGCAGCACTCCCCAGAGGAACCATCACTCTCACCGTTTTCCAACACAGAAAAACGGTTCTCGAGTGAGATGCACCCTGGGGATTTCCTGACTATCTGCCTGACACCTTTCTTCTGACTGATGGTCACCCATTCTCTCTCTGTCTGCACTTCCGTAAACTGTTGGGTGACCATGTCTAAAAACGTGCTATGTACAAAACTCCCGGCCTCGCGGATGCACCTCAGTGCCTCCAGCTGCAGCTCAAGCTTTGAAACTCAGAGCTCAAGTGGCTGCAGCTGGTGGCACTTCCTATACATGTGGTCAGTTAGAGCACAAGGATTGTCTAGGACTTCCCACGTGTTGCAGGCGCTACATAACATGGGACTGAGCTGCCCTGCCATGCCTCTAGTTGAAAAAAAAACCCTTACTTTAAGTTAAATGTAGTAAAAAAAAGTTACATTATTTATGTTTTTAAAATAAAAACTAGAACCCTTACCTTTCGTTAGCTTAATCTATTTTAAACTGGAGAAAAGCTTTACCACTGCTCACCAATCAACTCTCACCTTTGTGCTGACGTCACTTTTTGAAGCTTCCTCGCACTCATGCTGGTTCTGATCTCTCCACTGCTCTCTTGCGCTGTCTTGTGATGTCACTCTTGTTATTTTCAACAAGAACTGACTGCAGGACGCTCTTCCCAGACTGCTTCACCGTGATGCTGACTGCAGGACACTCTTCCCAGACTGCTTCACCATGATGCTGACTGCAGGACACTCTTCCCAGACTGCTTCACTATGATGCTGACTGCAGGATGCTCTTCCCAGGCTGCTTCATTGTAATGCTGACTGCAGGACACTCTTCCCAGACTGCATCACCGCGAAGCTGACTGCAAGACACTCATCCCAGACTGCTTCACCACTATGCTGACTGCAGGATACACTTCCCAGCAATTAACAAAGAACAAAAAAACAACCAGAGCAAAAAAAAATTACTACTTGCCAGAGATACTATGGGTAAAGTTAAATTCAAACATTTTAACTGTACTAATTTAATTAAGATTTACATAAACACAACTAACATTCTACTAAAATAAAGCTGTGATTATACAGCAAACAGTGGGAGTACCTGAGCAAAATGCATACGAGCATGCAAAGAGACAAATTAGGAACAGGAGTAGGCCACTGAGCCCCTCAAGCCTGTTCCACTATTAGATAAGATCATGGCTGATCTTATTGTAGCCTCAACGCTACCTTCCTGTCTACCCTCTATTACCTTAGACTCTCTTGTCAATCAAAAATCTATCTAACTCAGTCTTAAAAATATTCATTGACCCGCCTCAATTGCTCTTTGGGGAAGAGAATTCCACAGACTGAAAAACCAGTACAAGAAATAAACATGTAAAGTGCAATGTTCCCTCTGAGCTGCGTGGTCGCGCATCAAATTGAAAGTTCCCATGCATAAGTCGGCTCCTTTCAGTTGCTATGTTTTTTTTTAATCAAATTGCCTGTGCATTCCAAAGAAAGATTAGAGCATACACAAGTCAAGAGAATCTCTATTGAGAAAGAGTATGTAAATTTTCTGTGGAAAACAAGAGCGGTCCAAGTAAAGATTCCTGAAGAAAATCACTACCCACATCCAGATAGTACATATCCCAGGATACTGAAAGATATTTGGGAGGAAAAGGCAAAGGCATAGACCACAACTTCTTAAAATATCTTTGAAAATTAAATTTGTCAAAGAGCTGGGCTTAGCAAATATTATATCTCTTGAAAATGGAAAGTAAGGAGTCAAGAAATTATAGGCAAATTAGCTTTAACATGATTTTGGCTAAACTTTGGGTTCTTAACAAGGTTGAAATTAGTGTACATCACTTCATCACCCATCATAAACATGGAATTACAAAAGGCAAGTAATATTTCATTAACTAATTTTGGAGGAAATTAAATATATACATAAATAAAGGAAATTAGTTGATTGTTTAAATGTGGATTTTTCAGAAGGTGTTGAACATTATTCCTTAATCCATGTATCTTAATTTTTTTTAAGGAGAAATTAAGTTACCTTGAGAGCACTGGTTAGATGCCAAAGAGCAAATAGTTAGGCCAAATTAATATTTTTTGGATTTGGGAGATGTGGGTAGTGATTTTCTTCAGGAATCTTTACTTGGACCGCTCTTGTTTTCCATCTAATAGAATAGAATCATAGAATAGTACAGCACAGAAAAACAATCCACGTCCCTGCAATATCCTCTCCAAGTATTTTATTTTTATGTATACGTATATACAGAAAATTTACATATTCGGAAGCAGTGGCGTAGTTGCTGGAGACCCAGGGTAATCTTTTGGGGACCCCAGTTCAAATCCTGCCACAGCAGATGGTGAGATTTGAATTCAATAAAAATCTGGAATTAAAGGTCTAATGATGACCTTGAAACCAATGTTGATTGTCGTAAAAACCCATCTGGTGCACTAATGTCCTTTAGGGAAGGAAATCTGCAGTCCTTACCTGGTCTGGCCTACATGTGACTCCAGACCCACAGCAAAGAATGTGCTCTTAAATGCCCTCACAGACTTGTTAAGCAACAGCCTGACATAGTCATACTCACAGAATCATTACCTTACAGACAATGTCCCTGACACCACCATCCCTGGGTATGTCCTGTCCCACCGGCAGGACAGACCCAGTAGAGGTGGCAGCACAGTGGTGTATAGTCAGGAATGAGTTGCCCTTGGAGTCCTCAACATCCCCTCCGAACTCCATGAAGTCTCATGGCACCAGGTCAAACATGGGCAAGGAAATTTCCTGCTGATGATCCTGCAACAACCTTCAGCCTGCTGCAGATACATCTGTCCACAACCGTATCAATAGGATACAATCCTTCTGGAGATGAAATCCTATCTTCACATTGAGGATGCCCTCAATCGTGTTGTGTGGCACTAACACCATGCTAAATGGGATAGATTTTGAACAGATCAAGCAACTCAAGACTGAGCAACCATGAGGCACCCTGGGCCATCAGCAGCAGCAGAATCACATTCAACCACAACCTGTAACCTCATGGCCTGGCATATTCCCCACTCTACCATTACCACCAAGCCAGGAGATCATCCTTGGTTCAATGAGGAATGCAGGAGGACACGCCAGGAGCAGCAGCAGGCAGACCTAACACTGAGGTGTCAACCTGATGAAGCTACAACACGGGACAACTTGCATGCCAATCAGCACAAGTAGCAAGTGATAGACAGAGCTAAACGATTTCACAACCAGCAGATCCGACCTAAGCTGTGCAGTCCTGCCACATTCAACCATGAATGGTGGTGGAAAATTAAACAACTCCCTGGAGGAGGAGGCTCCACAAGTATCCCCATCCTCAATGATGGGGCAGGCCAGCATATCAGTGCAAAAGATGAGGCTGACCTCATGCTATAACCTTCAGCCAGAAGTGCCAAGTGGATGATCCATCTCGGCCTCCTCTGGAGGTCCCCAGCATCACAGAAGCCAGCCTTCAGCCAATTAGATTCACTCCACATGATATAAAGAAACAGCTGAAGGCACTGAATACTGCAAAGACTATGGGCCCTGACAATATTCCAGCGCTAGTACTGAAAACTTAGAAGATGTGCTCCAGAACTTGCCCCTAGCCAAGCTGTTCCAGTACAACTACAACACTGGCATCTACCCAGCAATGTGGTAAATTGTCCAGGTATGTCCTGTAGGCAAAAAGCAGGACAAATCCAACCCGGCCAATTACTGCACCATCAGTCTACTTTCAATCATCAGTAAAGTGATGGAAGGGGTCATCAACTGTACTATCAAGCAACACTTGATTAGTAATAACCTACTCACTGATGCTCAGTTTGGGCTGTGCCAGGGCCACTCAGCTCCTAACCTCGTTACAGCCTCGGTTCAAACAAGGACAAAAGAGCGGAACTCCAGAGGTGAGGTGAGGGTGACTATCCTTGACATCAGGGTCGTATTTGACTGAGTGTGGCATCAAGGAGCCCTAGCAAAACTGGAGTCGATGGGAATCAGGAGGAAAACTCTGCTGGTTGGACCCATACCTAGCACAAAGGAAGATGGTTGTGGTTGTTGGAGGTCGGTCATCTCAGTTTCAGGGCATCACTGCAGGAGTTCCTCAGGATAGTGTCCTAGGCCCAACTATTTTCAGCTGCTTCATCAATGACCTTCTCTCCATCATAAGGTCAGAAGTGGGGATGCTCAGTGGATGATTGCCCAATGTTCAGCACCATTTGCGACTCCCCAGATGCTGAAGCAATCCATATCCAAATGCAGCAAGACCTGGGCAATGTCCAGCCTTGAGCCGATGAACAGCAAGTAACATTCACGCCACACAAGTGCCAGATAATGACCACCTCCAACAACAGAGAATCTAACCATCGCCCCTTGACTTTCAGTGGCATTGTCATCGTTGGATCCCCCACTATCAACAACCTGGGGGTTACCATTGACCAGAAACTAAACTGAACTGAACTAGCCATATAAAATACTGTGGCTACAAGAGCAGGTCAGAGGCTAGGAATCCTATGGCGAGTAACTTGCCTCCTGACTCCTCAAAGCCTGTCCACCATCTACAAAGCACAAGTCAGGAGTGTTCTGGAATATTCCCCACCTGTCTGGATGAGCGCTCTTCAACAACACTCAAGAAGCTCAACCCATTCAGGACAAAGCAGCCTGCTCCCCCACCTCAGTGAAAGCACTGCAACAGCATCATTGGCAGGAAGGTATATCAACACCAAGACAAGCAAACACAGTCAGTTTCCATTATGAATGTCAACAAAAGAATTTAGCTAAGAAATACAAAAATGAGGGCCAAAAGTATGTCTTTATATCTACATGCAGATATCCAGTTATTTCCTGGCTTGTAATCTCAGTGCGCCTAAAGACTGTACTTGGCCTTAACTCTCCATGTGCAATACCATGAATAATAAAATAATATCTAATTGTAAATAGAAAACACAGGTCGAACACCATAGTGAAAATATCTGCCCTCAGATCCACCCATGGCAAGTTAACACTGTAGCTTTTATGTTTTGATGAACTCGTCATTAAAAACAAGATCAAATAATTCTTAACTGTCATTTTAAACATTTTCTAAAATGCATGAAGCATTCACTTGTAGAGCAAATTAGCTTCAGTGGAAATCGAGCTCCATTCCATCTTCTTTTGGTATAAAGATTTAGGTAACAGACACATTATAACATTTATATAAATTGCTTGGCCACAAGAGAAATGATATTAAAGTTTGCTGATACTAAATTAATAGAAATGGTGGATCGTAAAGAGAATTGCAGGAGATGCAATTTAGTGCAGAGAAATGTAATGTAGGGGGAATACAGATGTAGATCTTAAAGTAAAAATGCAAGTAGATAAAATCATAAAATGAATACAAAAACAGGAGAGTGTTGTTTGAATTTTTAGAAGACATTGTTTAGACCACAGTTGCTGTTATATTTGCTATTGCCTGAATCTGGAACTGGAGGTGGAATGGAAGGATTGTTTATTAGGGAGATGTACTGTCTGAACCATTTAAAATATTTTAAAACAGATAGCAATTTTTAAATGTCCTGCTACTATCCTGTGATTATTAACTGCACAGTATGATGCTGGTAAGGCTCCTGTTGTATTGCCTGTCCTCTGCCAAGAGGGAGCTCTGCATTTGTGAGACAACAAGTCATGCTGCTAGATGGTAAAGTTTTTGAGTGGCTGAGCGAGAATGTGATCTTATCAAACCTTACTGCAAAAGTTTTATTTAAGTTCCAGGAAGTTTCACTGCCTCAGCACTCTTTAAAAAGTGGCTTCACACTGTTAGTAGTTGGACTGAAGCAGTGTGTGATGCTGACTCTGATGGGGAGGGGGTAGGGAATTCTCATTACTATATTTTAGAATCATGGGCTTGGCTCTGTTGTTATGTTATAGCTTTTGTGTTTGAGCACTGCCTCAGTTATCTGCCACTTAAGGTAACACTTTTTATTTTTGAGAATTATGATTCAAATTCTTTTTATTCGTTCATGGGACGTGGGCGTCGCTGGCTAGGCCAGCATTTATTGCCCAGAGTCAACCACATTCCTGTGGGCCTGGATCACATGTAATCCAGACCAGGTGAGGACAGCAGATTTCCTTCCCTAAATCTCATAGAAACCTATAAAATTCTAACAGGACAAGACAGGGTAGATGCAGGAAGGGTGTTCCCAATAGTGGGGGAGTCCAGAACCAGGGGTCACAGTCTGAGGATGCAGGGTAGACCATTTAGGACTGAGATGAGGAGAAATTTCTTCACCCAGAGAGTGGTGAGCCTGTGGAATTCGTTACCACAGAAAGTAGTTGAGGCCAAAACATTGTTTTCAAGAAGGAGTTAGATTTGCTCTTGGGGCGAAAGAGATCAAAGGATATGGGGAGAAAACAGGAGCAGGCTGTTGAGTTGGATGATCAGCCATGATCATAATGAATGGTGGGGCAGGCTTGAAGGGCCAAATGGCCTACACTTGCTCCTATTTTCTATGTTTCTAAAGGACATTTAGTGAACCAGATAGGTTTTTGCAACAATCGTTTTTAAAACATGGTCATCATCAGACTTTAAATTCCAGATTTTTATTGAATTCAGATTTCACCATCCGCCATGGTGGCATTCGAACCTGAGTCCCCAGAGCATCACCCTGGGTCTCTGGAATATTAGTCCAGTGACGATATCACTATGCCACAGCCTCCCCTATTGTCTTATCCTACAAATTTAAAAATATTCTTACTTTTTTGGTTTGTACATAAGTACTTGTTTATCAGCCAAGAGAATGCAGTGAATCCATACATATCTTAACAAATTTGTCTTCCTGTCATTCTGCCAGGAGGTACAGGAAAAGAAAGCGTAGATGTGTCAGAAACATATGTAGGTTTATGCCCTTCTGCAAGCTAGTATGTATTCAATTACCTCAGCCTAAAATTTAATGTAGTGTTAGTTCTCTCATGGTTATCCTAGAGGAATTACATCCACCTTCCCAGTAGTGATGAAGTCCTGTGCATCTTCCCTCATCTACTCCACTTCTGATAGCAGAGCCTTCAGCCCAAGGGAACTCCCTCCCTGTTTCTCTGCATGAGTTAATCAAATGAATCCCACGTGACATAAGGTACACAGGGTATTAGAATCTTTAAATAAAGCTATAATTTACAGATTTAAGCACTGGAACCCCCTAAAGATGGCTTAAAGTAGATGCAGCAGAGATTTACAATTGCAGGTAGATTACTGGGTAAATGAGCATGCAAAGCTCCAATTAGCTATCATTGAAGTTCTTGGACTCTCCGGAGCTTTGAAGAATTGGAATCATCATTACCCATTAAATCAACTAATTCAACTTTCTGTTCAGTAAAACCTATTATTGCAATCTTGGCACATTCCTATTAAACTTTAATACTCGCCATAATAACATCTATGAAGTGTACATTAGGTTTTAACTTTGTATTTTTCAGATTGAACAACAGCATCAGGAATGGCTAGAGGACTTGGCTATTCGTCTACTTTGTGTATTTGCACTGGACAGATTTGGAGATTTTGTATCTGATGAAGTACGTGCTCTGTAATTTTTAGATGGGAGGAAAGGGCATTGTCGTAAAAGCAGTAATGCCCACAACTGTTTTATAAGTGAATTTGTGAAAGACTTAAGCACTGCTAAATCTATAATTTTTAAAACTAGTTGTTGAAGCAGTTTTTCTATTGGTTATTTCTGATGAAAATGCTACGTTGGATAGAATTGACAGTAGGGAGTCGCCTTACTTGACTCCCCTAGCAATTTTTATTGCAGAGGCCTTAGTTCTGTTTCCTTCGACCACTGTAGTGTTATCAGAATACGGATCTTCGACCAATGAAATGAAGTCTGTAGGTAAACTCATTCTATGTAATGCTTTGACAAGTAATTTATGTTCGACAGAGTCGAATGCTTTGGCGAGATCGACAAAGACAACTGCAAGGCCCTTCCGATTGTTTTTAGCTCCTTTAATGATATGTAGATAGTTACTGCATGCTGAACGAAGTTCTGAATATTTGTGAAATACTGTAAATCCCACACAGCAAGCTTTACATGCCAAATTGTATATTGTGTAAAATTGTTCCTTTCAAATTAATCCCGATTACTGGAATGTTTTAAATTTAGAAGATCACATTCATCTTCAATTTTAAATAATTTTAACTTCAATTTAAATTTATTTTAAAAAAAAATGCATTAAAGATCCTGGTCATACTTTTAGTATGACTTGTTCAGAGCAAGAAAGGTAGTCCTATAACTATAATGGATTCCAGACTGCAAGACTAGTGCCCAGATCAGTTGTGCATTATACTTGGGCTTTAGAGATTGATTTCCTACACTTTGAAGAAAAATAAATAGTTCAGGGAGGATTCAATTCCCTTCCTGGTCAAACACATCATCTAGCAGATTGTCCAAGCAATAGCTTTAATCTCTGTGGAAATGTCGTTTGGCTCGACCATCTTACAATCTGTGTTAGTGGAGGTGATATAGCTATGTGGGCTTAAATGGATAGGGTGGCAAAAGAGAAATGTATAGAAATTTATTAATGTTTTTGCCTTAAAGGTTGTGGCACCTGTACGGGAAACTTGTGCTCAGACACTTGGGGTTGTGTTGAAGCATATGAATGAAAGAGGGGTACATGGAACAGTGGTTGTTTTGTTAAAATTGCTGGCACAGGAACAGTGGGAAGTGAGACATGGTGGACTTCTAGGAATAAAATACGCTTTGGCAGTTCGCCAAGTAAGTTGCAACGTTTTTCTGACTTTACAAAATTTGTTGCAGTAATTTGGAAAAAATTTTTAATAATTTTAAACATTTTATCTCTACTTTTTGAACAAAGTTTAGTTCATGCGAAGTGATCAAAGCAAATAATTTGTATTTTGTTGTAGGACTTGATTGAGACATTGTTACCAAAAGTCCTTCCTACTATAATTGATGGCCTGCAGGACTTGGATGATGATGTCCGTGCAGTAGCAGCAGCTGCACTTGTACCAGTCGTGGAAAATCTTGTACAACTACAAGCATCTGAGGTTAGTTCAGAATCTTCCATCAGTGGTGGATATTCTTAAGGTAGGAGCAGGCCTCCAAAAAAAAAACCTGAGCTGAGTGACTTTTAAAAATGTTTTTAGACTGTAAAGTCTTGCAGCATCTTATCTTGGGCTACGGTTCCTCAGGAGCTACCAGACTTTGAACACTTTTATCAAGGCATTACTCTTCACATGCAAGCTTTTGATTATGAGGACCTAGAATACTGGCACCTTGGGTGCTACAAATAAGACATGATGCCATTCTGAGTGCAAGTGATTAATTCAACGTAGATCAGAGATTGAATCTGAGACACTACTGGTCTGATCTGTTGTTTCAGTACTGCAATCTTTATTGGCTGTGGGGTGAGGTGATGAGTGGTTGAAATTGCTATGAACACAGCAGAACAATCTTAACTCAGACTGATGTATGCATTCTTTTAGTATATCAGAACATTGCTGTAGGATTTCCTCATGGGAATATCCTTGGCCCAACCATCTTTGGCTGCTTCATCAATCTACTTCTTTCCATCATAAGGTCAGAAGTGAGGATGTTCACTGATGATTGCACAATGTTCACCATTCGTGACTCCTCAGATACTGAAGCAGTCCATTGCCCATATACAGCAAGGCCTGGACAGCATTCTGGCTGGGTTTGATGTTTGGCCCGAATGTTACTTGCCACTTGAGTGCCAGACCGTGATCATCTCCCGTTTACATTCAATGGTATTACCATTGTTAAATCCCCCACTATCCCATATCCTGGGGATTACCATTGACCAGAAACTGGACTTGACCAGCTATATAAATACTGTGGCTACAAGAGCAGGTCAGAGGCTGGGAATTCTGCAGAGAATAACTCATCACCTGACTCCCCAGAGCTTGTTAACTATCTATAAGGCACAAGTCAGAAGTGTGATGGAATACTCTCCCCTTGCATGGATGAGTGCAGCTCCAACAACACTGAGAAGCTCAACACCCTATCCGCCACCTTAAACATTTCACTCCCTCCACCACCGATGCACAGTGCCAACATTGTGTACTATCTATAAAATGCACTGTAGCAACTCACCAAAGCTCCTTCGACAGCACCTTCCCAACACATAATCTCTACCACCTAGAAGGACAAGTGCAGCAGATGCATGGGTACACCTCCACCTGCAAGTTCCCTTACATTCCACACACCATCCTGACTTTGAACTATATCGCTATTCCTTCACTGTCACTGGATCAAAATCCCAAAATGCCCTTTCTAACAGTACTGCGGTTGTATCTGCACCACATAGACTGTAGTGGTTCAAAAAAAGTGGTTCACCAGCTATTTCTCAAGGGATGGGAAATAAATGCTAGCCTAGTCAGTGATACCCACATCTCGTGAGCGAGTGAAAAAAAAATCTGTTGATATAAAAGCTCAAATCCCTTTTCTGCAGAACCTTACTCCCAGTTGTTCTGTTTAGTCAGGACTTTTCCTACTTTCAATTATGTGGAAGTAAAAAAAATTAAAATGCTTCTGTAAATTTATCATGCTGTAATTCTATCCTACTGCCAGAGATGGTACTGTAGCTACTCAGTTTTGCATCGTCCAGTTCTGCAATTTATATTGCAGAGAAACTCCTATGCTGCAGCCAATTCTGCTTCCCTGCTCCCCAAATTCCATATTTTGCTGTTTAACCATAAATAATATTCAAACAAGTCATCTAAAAGTAAGAACTGAATATATGAATGGCCTAATTTCTGCTCCTATGTTTTATGGTCTAAGGTGTTAATCATGAGAGAATCAGCCGATTAGTAGAGGCTTTGTTTATTTTCAAAACTGAACCGATAAAAATCTTAAACTCAGATGAGGAAAGACACGTATTCTCAGTTTAATACAATTTTTAATGTTTAGGACATTTATATTTCAAAACCAACAAAAGTCGTAACATTTATAAAATCTCTGCAGCACAGATTTCCCCCTTTTCATGTCAACCTCTCGTGGCATTACATACAGGGAATTGAGACTACCTTACGTAGTCATTAATTGGCCACTTAAGGGACCTCAATTGGCAGGGGAGAAAGCAATCCGGACCCATGGGCCTTCCCACCCAGAACTTAATTCTGGTGGAGTTGGAAAGACAGCAGTGTTTAGGTACATCACCAGCCCACCTAATTACATGCCCTTTCCACCTCCAAGCTCGCCTCCAGTGAGAGCAGAAGATTCCACCCATGATGTTTGGGGATTTTGGGCAGGGGGTGGGGGGAAGGGGCACTGCACTATCATGTGAATAACCATGTCTCCACATGCTAGTGCTGTCTCGAGTAGTATTCAGCCCCATAATCCCATAACTGAGGAATGCTACTAATGACTGGAGACTCACTTATCCTGCATTACATAAAAAAACTCTTAGATACTTTAATACTGTGACATACTCTGACCTGCCATGAGTTATATGCTACAGTTCGTTTGATCTTTGTGATTTAGTATTCCATTCACCATTTCCCGTCTTCCCCACTCCTCCCCAAGTCCCCAACTTTCAGATTTGGAAAATTTTCACTTTCTGTGGAGAGCAGATGGAGGCATTGAAGTTTAACTTGTAGATTTTTTTTTCTCTTCTTGCATCCCTACTGAATACTAAAATGTTTGATTCAGTCAGTTGGTCTCACAAACATTTTTTTAAAATCATGTGTCATACAACTTTGAAATAGCAAAGGCTCAGATTGACTTCCAGTGCAGTTCCTTTTAATTTGATGGACAGTACATTGCTGATATTTTTCCTGTAATAAATACACTTCTGATTGTGTTCAGAAAATGTTACAATAAGTTGATAATCAGCATGCTCTCAATTGCCTATTTCTCCCCTGACACTTTGAGTGGAGGAAGTGGAAAGGAAGAGGGAAAGGCTTAAATTTCTAGTTAATGCTAAACTGGGATACCAATAGATAAATGTTCAACCTTCCATGTTTCTCAGGATCTGAATAATCACATTTGGCCAATGTTGTCTTTTCCATTTCAGTATCCTGTTTGGTCAATATTTGTGTCATTAACATCAAAATATCTAAACTGCAACACCTTTTCTCTTTCAAGTTGCAAGTTCTTCCACCAAAATTCAATTGGATATAATCTTAGGCAGTACACTGTTTGTCACCTCAGTCCCATCCAGATATATTCTGAATTTTGGCAACAAAGGTTGCATGTGGCCCTTCTACTTACAGTAGTATTGTTCAGTTCTGTTGAAATTTCCTAACATGTAAAATGTATTTGCTTCTCTCAACTAAGTCTTAGTAACTGTGTAGAACAGTTTTTACCAATGTTTTGCTGTTTTTTTTTTCTCATTCTCTTATTTCTAGGTGCCTTTTATTGTCAATACTTTATGGGATGCTCTTCTGGAGTTGGATGATCTTACAGCATCTACTAACAGTATCATGACCCTGTTGTCATCACTATTGACATATAGTCAAATCCGACAATACAGGTAACCATTTAAAGAGATCATGAATTATTTTAATGGTATAACCTTGAGATAACTTGTGAAAAGGAACTTTTGTGTTAGAAATGCTTTCTGAAATTTACTTGATGCTTTTTAATTGTGATTTGTTTTCTCCTCCCTTCTGAAATTTACTTGATGCTTTTTAATTGTGATTTGTTTTCTCCTCCCTTATTTACCATCTAACTTCCCCATTTTTCTTTTGTGATACCCTGGCATTGATCACTGAGTTTTACAGATCAGAATGACACCATTCAACCGCTGTGCTTTTTCAAAGTGCCATTTACTCAGTCCCATTTTGCTACCCTTCTGCAGCACCATTTTATTTTTTTTTTCTTTTTCAAATATTTATTCACATCCTGTTTAAGTGCCAATATGAATTCTGCTTATAACTGTCTTTGTTAAGGCATTCCATATTCTAACAACCTTCATGGAAAAGGAATCCTAAGTAAGGAGAGGGTGCAGAAGAGATTTGCAAAATCTCCTGCAGGGCTAAGAACCTTTAGTTATGAGGAGAGAAGGACTAGAAACTGTGGCCTTTTTAATCATAGCAGATAGCATTCAGAGGTGTGATCGAAGTGCTCAAATCAAATGAAAACCGATTTTCTTATTCTCCATTGAATAAACCCTGGGAACTTACCATGTGCTGAATTGTAAAAACAAGCCTGAATCCACCACCATATTGCACGTTGGGATGCTGAATATTTGAATTTTACAACATTTGAGAATCTCTTGCGTAGTCCTATAAGTACCAATCCTGCCACAAACTTCACAATCTCTTAAATATGGTAAATATTGTCACCATGAATGCAGCCTATATTACACATAACGTTAAATGTTACTAGGTATCATACTGCATGAAACATTTAGATTTTTTTTCTCTTATAAAACTGCACTTTTTTTAAATTACCAGTATCCAGCAATCACTTACGGTTTTGGTCCCTCGGGTTTGGCCATTCTTACGTCACACTATTTCTTCTGTTCGGAAAGCAGCTTTGGAAACTTTATTCACTCTTCTATCTACACGAGATCAAGTATGTATTTTTATATTGAGGTGTAGAATGTGCGACTGGTTACCCCTTCTGCATTGGTTTTTAAATAACTATTTTAACACAAAATGTTTTTATCAATTATGCAGAACATTATTTCTATTTTTCAGAGCTGTGTAATGTGGTTGACTCCAATTCTACAAGATGTGTTGAGACATATATATCAATCATGTATTTTGGAAAGCAATCAAGAAATTTTGGAACTTATTCAAAAGGTGCCTTTTTCTTCAATTCGGTGATGATTGTTAGCATAAGAATTGGCTAAATATTATGTAATTTTAAAAGATTAACAAGTTTTAGGTACTTTTGTTGATGGACACTTCTCTGTTAAATTAATTTTGTATGATTTCAGTTGTTTTTAATAGTGTAATTTATTTTTAGTGTATGGAAAATTGTTTAGGTGATTTATTTAGCAAGTTCCAAGGAACCAAGTGTTTGGTTATGCAATGATTACTCAAAAAAGTAATCTTGCCTATGGTGGCATTTGAATTTTGTGATTATTATGCGAGTTAAACTTAATGGAATGAAGTCAAATATTGAACCTCTAACTGTTCATATTTATATATAATAACTCAGACTCAGAATCATTTTCTAACATATTTCTATTCTTGACCTAGACGGACTCCAAGGCTAATAGGTATTTGGTACACCAACCTAATGTATTTTTTCTCTTCTATTTAGGTGTGGTTAGAGTTGTTGAATAAAGCCCCTGTCCAGTATGTGGTTGCTGCTGCTTGTCCTTGGATGGGAGCTTGGCTGTGTTTAATGATGCAACCATCTCATTTGCCAATTGATTCAAATATGTTACTGGAGATTAAATCCAAATCAAAGGTATTTTTTGTATAGTTAAGGGTCCATTCAGTCTTTGTCTTTTTATCTTATAATGGTGAAAACTCCTCTCCATGCCCCTTCACAAAAAACCAAGTGAATTGAGCGTTCTCTGGCAAATAGTGTAGAGGGAATCATCAGAGGGAACCTGTAACTTGATCACTTCTAAATTTGATTCAGACAGCATCCAAAAAAGAATAGACTTGGTGCCACATGTTTCCAGTCCAAGTATAACTAATAGTACAGCATGTAAAAATATCAATTCATGATGTGGGAAACACCTATGAATCTATTTTTAATTTTACCTAGCTTCTTTTAATAAGCATGTATTTAAAAGTGTTGAAATTTGCTAGAAATATGGTTGTAACTTACCCTGTCCAGCTGCTGTGTAAACATTTTCCTTTGTGATGTAGGAAAAATCTTGCAGCAAGCACCGACAAGGGCAAGCACAAACCAAAGAGGTGAGACAGGAATATGTTGCTGGTTCAGACACCATTAATGAAGACCAAGCCACCAGAGATTATGTCGTAACTCGGACACGCTTAAAGGCAGCCAAGTAAGATAACTTTGATTCAGTCTTTAAAATAAGATAACTATTTCATTGGGGTTGATGTAATATTTCAAACTCTGTAGTAGTCTTGTCTTCCAGCTATGTAATAAATGTAGTAGCGATATTGTGAATCAAGGTATTTAATTGTAAGAGAAAACTGGACGCAAGCAGACTTATTTGGCTTGTGTTCAGAAACCTGCTATCCCAACTCAATAATAACTGGATTACTGCTGGTAGAAACAACCGTTTTTGCCTTGGTAGAGATGGTAATTTAATTGTTCTGCAGATTTACTTTCCTCTTTGTCCTGTGTTGTTGCTCATGGAATACAGACTGATTTCACAATTTTATTTTACTCCTGTTTTTTCAAAAGAATTTCAAGCTAACAAGATTGGAAAGGTTTTCGTTTTAATTTTTAACCAAGTTAGGAGCTAAGCTAGGAAAGCAAATGAAATTAGTAGAAAATGTCTTGCAATTTGACAAAGCTATGCATCCCTCCATTATATTTCATCATCCATTTAGGTATCATGTTGGGAATTTGTGCTTTTTAATAAAAAAATTGGCTTTTCTAAGTTATTATTGGCCCAGAAGTTCCATTCCCTGTAGGCCGTAACCCAGAGGTACCCCAGACCCCAGGAGATGCCCCCCCGCTCCGCCCCGGGCCACAGAAGTCCCCAAGCAAGGACTGCACAGGAATTGCCCAGGAATTTTAAACTTTTAAACTATTTAAATCGGAGACTTTGGATGGTTCAGACTCTGTTAGCAGAATAATTATCCAGGAAAAGTTAGAAGGATTAAAAGCACTTTAACTCCTTGGTAAGTATGGTATTGACCCTTCCCGACCCCCTACTGGACCACCCTAACCTCTCACCCGCTTACCTTACATGCTTTTACGCACTTGGCTTTTCTCCTGTCAAAGTGACTGGGACCTTTAAACTTACCACTTTATCATAAAAAGGGGGCGTGGCTTTACCTTCCCCCAATGCTGCTTCCCTGCACTGGAAGGACTCCGAAGCTGCCACACTACATGTTTCTCAATCTGTCTGAATTGGAAGACCAGGCGCGAAATGTGCAGCTCCCAACCTGGGTAGGTAAAAAGGAGCAGAGTGGCAATCTGACGGTGATTGTCACTCCATGAGAGTTCAAGGCCAATGTGATGGTTGCATGTTTTAGTCATAAAAGATAAATCCTTCCGAAGCAAGGGCTCCTCTAAACAGTGATAATTTAGGATAGAGTATACTGTGCCACAGTTTCCTATGCTGCCTCTGGACCTAAAATTCTGGGTTCAAGTGCAACTCAGGGACTTGGTGGCCATGGGAGGTGTGTCCGTAACATGGCCAAACAGGTTTATTGTCAGCCAGTAAATCCTTCCAAAACGCCTGATGGCAAGTGGTAAGAACAGCCATACTGCAGAAAACAGTGACAAACCACTGCTGTACTTTGCCAAGCATAATCATGGACCAATCTAAGTAAGTCCATGGTTGCAACTCCCCTCTTAGATACCTGAAGGAGGAGCATATATTTCAACTTCTTGAACACAATTTAACTATGGCATATAACACATTTTCATCTCCTTGTTCTAAAGGTTGCTAGGAGCCCTCTGTTGTTCCATGTGTGAGCCAAGTGTTAATTTCATCAGCCAGGAAGTGAAACCAGCTGAGTCCCTAGCTCAACTATTACTTTTCCATTTAAATTCTAAATCTGCTCTGCAGAGAATTGCTGTTGCATTAGTTATTTCTGAATGGGCTACTCTGAGAAAGGTA
The DNA here is from genome assembly GCF_017639515.1 of Carcharodon carcharias. NCBI lineage: Eukaryota > Metazoa > Chordata > Chondrichthyes > Lamniformes > Lamnidae > Carcharodon > Carcharodon carcharias. The sequence goes on from NC_054483.1 coordinate 94,739,333, forward strand.
TGAAGTTTATTTGATCTATTAATATTTTAAATCTTTGTTTTTACTCTTTCAATTTGTTTTCTGATTTCAATTTGTTTTCTGAACAGTTCAAAACCGTTTTAGATTTTAACCACATTTGATAAATGCCTCCTGTTAAAAGGTACAATATGCCTCCTGTCAGCAAGTTTTTAAGATCTGGTTGTCAATCTCCAAATTTGAATTAGACTATGTGCTGTTAACTTTATGCTCTTGAAGTATGAATTTGTCATTTACGTTTGACAAAAATACAATGAACTTAATGGGGCTTTCTGTCATCAGACTCCTTTGTTTTCTCTATTGAACCTTGAAACTTTGTTTTCATGTCTTGATCTATAGCCCCTCACTTGGGCTTTGTTGTATTTTAATCAAGCATTCCTTTTATTTGTCTAACATTGGTTCTATTTTATGTCTGACTACTAATTTATAATCTGTTCAGAAAAACCTCTACACATTAGCAAAGATAAGCTTAATTTTAAGTAGACAGCAGTTAGTACAACAGACATGTTGGAACGAATACTGCATTTAGAAAATTTGAGCTTTTTAGCTTACAGGAAAGTCTGGATACATGTAAATTCTTGTGATATTTGGACTAGTATTATTTCTACAGGCTTCCATTTCCGACTTTTTTTTGCATGTTGGAGTTTGTGAGCAATATTAACATTATGACTCTTGATTAAACCTGAGTCTTGATTTAATTCTAGGATTGTGCTGTTGTATCCTGTGCAGTACAGCCACGATTGATGGCTATTTTGTCAGAACATCTTTATTATGATGAGATAGCTATTCCATTTACACGAATGCAAAATGAGTGTAAGCAGCTCATTGCATCACTGGTTGAAGCTAACTGCGATGTTGGGAGCAGCGTGAATAATAGTGTATTTACAATAGATCAAGCAAATGAACTGGTAAGTGAATCTGTTTAAACATAGAAGGCAGAATGTTTAAGCATTGAAGAAAAACGTAAAAACTTCGTTGAAAACATAATTGTCAACAAAAATATAATCATGGTGTGGATAAGTAACTACGGGCAGCATTTTCCCAGCAGGGCGGGGCCTACTCACCGACGCGTAAAATGACGCGCAGTGTCGTCGGGCATGCATCCCAAAGTCACCGTGTGTAATTTAGATTGTCAGTTCAGCAGGCGCGCAGCTGACTCGGCTACATGCTTGCTGAACCGTCAAAGGCCTGTTAAAAACTAATTAAACCAATTAAATGAGCCGCCTGACCATCCTTAAGGTTGGCGGGCAGGCGAAGAGCCCAGGCAACCTTCGCATATTTCATGGAACCTCATCCATGGGCGAGATGAAGTTTCATGAAGTGTTTTAAAAAATCAGTAAATTTTTTCCAAAATTTCATTATCATGTCCCAGCTCATGTGACACTGTCACATGAGGGGACATGTTTCAAAAGTTTTAAAATCCTTTATTTAAAAGTTTAACACTGAAACAAATCTCCCTAAGGCACCTCTATTCCTCAGGGAGATCTCTGTGCTCCTTCGCGCACATATACGAAAGAGCGCAGGGAACCACTTGGAACCCCCCTCCCCCACCTACACAGGGAACACACAGCGCTTCTGGGCGAGTGTCACGATGGGTGGGCCAATGTAAAATGGGGGTGCTGATCAGGTTTGCGCCCGCCCCCGTACAACCCCACCAACGGGGGAAATTTCTGGTCTATATGTTGGATTGAGGGAATATTGAGCATGGTAGTTGACTTTTAGTTCCTTACACTAATTATCAATTTTTATTTTACACATCTGATGCAAGTGATACTAAAGAGTGTATTTTAAATTGTCTAAACTAATCTTTAAAAATGATTATGGTGTGGGAATCATACACATTAAGATGATTAAAGATTTATTCTGATATAGTTTATTTCAGAATTTTAAAAGTAGTTTCCATATAACTTGCCTTTAAAATCAGACTTTATATTTTATAAATTAAATAAAACTTGTAGCCCTTTACTGTTAGGTGGTTTTTATTTTTAAGTGTTGCAATAGTTTGCTTTCAAGTGGTCAAACCTACTTCTTACAGCCTTCATACCTCTTAAGTACTTAACAGATCTTGCTTGCCTGACAAAGTAAGGTAAACACAGAGAAAATTGTGTGAAAGCAGAGTGGTGAAGAAATTACCTTTGAGGAATGAAAAAGTTGGATAGTATTTGTTGAGAAGCATTTTGTCAGAACTTCTATTAGAACTGAGAATCTACAAAGTCAGTTTTAAAAATCCTAGGCTGGTAAGGGAGGGGTTGAGAAACTTCATTCAAAACATATTATTTTGATATCATTACTAGTATGTTTAATATGTAATCTTTTAATGTTTTTAAAATTTCATTTTTAAATTCGAAGGTCACAACGATTTTCAATGAAGTGACATCAGCCTGTGCTTTGAAACCTAACATGATTCAACCATTGGAGAGTAAGCGCCAGCAGGTCCAAATGACTATAGCAGAGACAAATCAAGAATGGCAAACTCTTCATCTAAGGGTTCACATGTTTGCTGCTTGTGCAGTTGTTGACTTGCAGCAACTTCCAGAAAAACTGAATCCTGTCATAAAGCCCTTAATGGAAGGAGTGAAGAAGGAGGAAAATGTACTTGTGCAGAATTATGCAGCTTCTTGCATTGCTAAGCTGCTCCAGCAATGTACATCCAGATGTCCTTGTCCCAACCCCAAAATCGTGAAAAATCTTTGTAATTCGGTATGTGTGGACTCCACAGTAACTCCTTCTGCAACTTCCCCAGTACCCATGTCTAACAGTGTGGACAACTCTAAAGGTAATAGGGAGCGTGAGAATAAGGTCACTGTGTTAACATATAGAGAACTTCATCTAGCAGTGAATCAGTTAACTCTGTTAAAATATATATATATTATATATTCAATGATGCTTTTCATTTTACCATTGAACTTAATTTCACAATGCTTTGTGAATGAGGAGGAAAAAAATGAACCACACAGCTTGGGTGTCAGTTAAGAATACTTGGTTTTTAGCCAATTAAGTTAACATGCAGATACAACAGGCAATTAGGAATGCTAATGGTATGTTAACCTTTATTGCATGAGGATTTGAGTACAGGAGTAGTAAATTTCTGCTCCAATTGTACAGAACCTTGGTTAGACCACACCTGTAGTACTGTGCGCAGTTTTGGTCCCCTTACCTTAAGAAGAATGTTATTGCTATAGGAGTGCAACAAAGGTTCACCAGACTCGTTCCTGAGATGGTGGGACTGTCCTATGAAGAGAGACTGGGGAAACTGTGCCTGGATTCTCTAGAGTTTTGAAGAATGAGAGGTGATCTCATTGAAACCTACAAAATAATTAAAAGGATAGAGAGGGTAGATGCAGGTAAGATGTTTCCTCTGGCTGGGGAGTCTAGAACCAGGGGACACAATTTTAAAATAAGGGGGAAGCCACTTAAGACTGAAATGAAAAGAAATTTCTTTACTCAGAGGGCTGTGAATCTTTGGAATTCTCTATCCCAGAAGGCTGTGGAAGTTCTGTCATTGAGTATGTTTAAAGTAGAGATTGGTATTTAGAAATCTCTCAATGAGCTTAAGGGATATGGGGATAGTGTGGAGGAAAAGGCATTGAAATTGATGATCAACCATGATCGTATTGAATAGCAGAGTAGGCTCGACAGGCTGAATGACCTACTGCTGTTCCTATGTTCCTAAAACAGGTACACTATGACTTATTATTCTTTTGCATAAAAGCACATTTGAATTTTGTAAAAATGTGTTTATTTTTTAATTTGCCATTGAAAAGTTGATGAAATCTTATAACAATTCAGGTTCTGCTTTATAATACAAAACTTTAAGAATTCAATCACGAAAACTAGTGCAAGTGTTTTTAAACCCTAAACAAATTAATATTATTTATGCTGATAATTTAGATTTAGCCTTTTAACCTATTTAAAATCTATTTCAGTACAAGGAATATTGACTAATCCATTGTATGGTTTCTTCTAAGGACCAAATTCTGAAAAAGATGGAATGCATCACACAGTAAATAAGACTAGGGGAATCATCACACTTTATAGGCATCAGCAAGCTGCTTTTGCTCTAACCAGTAGGCGGGGACCAACGCCTAAAGCACTCAAGGGCTCATCTGCAGACATTCCTCAGGGGAGTGCAGGGATTAGTTTGTGTGAGCATGATGAGGTAAGTACCTAATTACAGTAGAAATGTTATACAGTTTAAACTAGTCAAGTATGTATTTGTTGCCTGATAAGGTAATCATTTGCCCTGCTAGCATGCACTTGGATCTGTATTTATTAATTGATAGATAGTGAATAAGCTTCTTGACTACTATTTTTGCATTGACTGTCAGTGCTCTATACCATTGATGGCAACTCCCACTGATGGCTGTGATCTAGATTTTACCCCCATTGAAATTGAGTGGGTGGTAAAGCTTAATGCATTTATCCAGTGAGTCACTAAGCTTTATAGATCAGAAAAGTCCTTGGTTCAATCTACAATTGTGCACTAAATTAATTTCAACTGGAATAGCAGCACTACAATTGGCCAAGTTTAGAGTGGAGAAAATCATCTTGCTTCTCTTGTGCTGTCAATTAAAATGTTAGTTTAATTTTAAAGAATGAATAATTTTGAGTAAAAATAAAATTAGTATGTGGCGATTTTGTTTTCTCAATATTTTTAACTGTTTTGCAGACCCAGAAACCAAACTTAATTCAGAGAAGAGGAGCTGAATATGCACTTACTACTATAGGAAGACACTTTGGTGCTGAAATGGCTACAGCATTGCCTTATCTATGGGATTCAATGGTTGGACTGCTGAGAAGTCATGTAGATGTACAGAATTTCAGTACGTAGTTCATCATGTATATTTTGCATTCTAATACAAATCTGTTTTTATATGAGAAATTGACTGATTTATATTTTTACAGATGGAAATGTGGTACTTGAAAAAGGAGATGTTGCTGCTCAGGAATTAGTAAACTCATTACAGGTACTCGAAATTACAGCAGCAGCAATGGGCTCTGATATCCATGCTCAGGTTTGTTAAAGGTTATTTATGCTGAAAGATAATGTAAAGTGTTTTTTTTAAATGTATTTACAAATAACTTGTATCAAACTACCCTCAGTATATTCAAGCTTGTATTTTTAGAACTTCTTAATTTTTGACAAAGATTGATTAAAAATGCATTTATGAAATAAATAATATACAGAGCTCTTTAACTTGAAAAAGTAGCAGGTGAGTTGCTTGTAGATCTGCTCAATAATTAATTCTTATGTTTCTTAATTTTGAAATTGATTTCCCAATGCCTAGATATGATTTTGGTACTGCAATACCTTTTACTTTTAAAGTAAATGCTTTTAAATTCTGAACTTAAAATATTGTGGACCAATTGAAACATTTTTTTTTTCCTTTTCAGCTATTGCAACATCTTCCGCATCTTTGCACTTGTTTGCGACACCCATACACTGCAGTGAGGCACATGGCTGCTAGGTGTGTGGGTGTCATGAGCAAAATAGCTACAATGGAAACAATGAGCATTTTTCTGGAGAAAGTTCTTCCTTGGCTAGGAGCAATAGATGATAACACAAAACAAGAAGGAGCAATTGAAGCATTGGCCTGTATCCTTAATTATATAAGAATGCTGTATTATTGTAAAATGTACAGTACGTTCTTCCTTGATTATTCAGCTGTGTTTGCTGCCAACGCTGTGCATGGACTGTTGTATGCACGGCCACCATCTTTATAGGAGGGAATGTGCAGTAGGGTGCATGCACGGTAATACCCAGCCCTGAAATTGCAAATATTACAGCACTGGCAGCAGAATCTCTCAGGGATCCCACAGTTTTCTTTATCCCCTTTGGTTTCTTTAACATTTATCTTGGACAGAAGGTGGGCCCCACCGGCTTGGCGGCAGGCGGGCAGCTGAACTCTGCCGCCGAAATGGGCCCCATCGCCATTTTGAATGGGCTGCCCGACAGGAAGTGCTTTGTGCTTTCTGTGTGGTGGGGGAAGGGATTCCCCAACTGTCAAAGTGCGCACTGCTCCCTGAGACTAAGTGCTGTCTCAGGGAGATTGGTGACTGTTTAAAAAACCTCAGAAATCGAAAAATAAAAAAATTATTAACATGTCCCCGTCATGTGACAATGTCACATGAGATGGGACATGTTAATAAATATGACATAAAATTTATTAAAGATTTTTAAAATGGACATGAAACCTCATCCCGCCAGTGGATGAGGTTTCATGTTTTTTCTACTGCCCTCCGGGGCTCTCGGCCTGCCCGCTAGTCTTAAGGATGGACAGGCAGGGCCTTTAATTGGGTTAATTATCCTGTCAATGGCCTCAATTGGCCAGTGACAGGTCAGCGGGCGGACAGCTGATTTCGCTGTCCACCCACCTTCCTGAATATTTAAATTGGGCGGGATGACGTCGGGAGTTCCTCTCGATGTCATCCCGCGTCATTTTCCCCTCGGCGAGCGGGCCCTGCTCCCAAATCGCCAACGGAAAAATTCTGGCCCTTGTCTTTTTTTCCCCATTCTTTTGGGAAGACAACTTTCTTCCAATAAACTCATCTTGTCAAAGTGGTGTGGAAGGGATGGTGTGTAATTAAGCCTGTATTCCATCAGCTGCCTGCTCTGTTAGTGTTTAAATGTGCTGTGCTGCAAACGGAATTCCGACAGGCAGTGGTGGATCAGAAGCCTCCACTCCTGCCCCATCCCGATCCCCAGAAACTGCGGGGAGGCCATGCCCTGACTACCCATCCACCATGATGCTCAGAAACTTGAGTGAACAGCTTCAGGGATCAGAAGCCTCTCAACCCTCCCATTCTGATTCCTGGATTCTGAAGTCTTCCCTGCGGGGTGGCCGTGTAGGTCACTGAACATTGGGATGATTGGTGAGCAGGACTTGGTGCGAGTTAAGACATGGGCTGAAGAGTTTGAGGTGACTCCAAGTATATGGAGGGCGGAATGTGGGATATCAGTCAAGCGTATGTTGAAATAGTCAAGTCTAGAGGTAACAAAGCATGGATGAGGTTTTCAGCATGCGATGAGCTGAGACAGGGATGAAGTTGGGCAATATTGTGGATGTAGAAATAGGCGGTCTTAGTGATGCCATAGATAAGTGGCTGAAAGTGCATATTTGGGTCAAATTTGACACAAAGGTTGCAAACAATTTTGTTTACTCTCGGATGCCAGGGAGAGGGATAGAGTTCGTAGCTACAGAATGGAGTTTTGAGCAGGACATTGGCTTCAGGCTGTCTAATAATTAGTTGGAGGAAATTTCTGCTCATACGGTACAGGATGATGGATAAACAGCTTGATAAATTAGCAACGGCGGAGCAGTCAAGAGAGGTGGATCGTGAGGTAGAGCTGGGTATCATCAGCATACATGTGAAAACTAATGCTGTGCTTTTGGATGATATCACCAAGGGGCAGCATGTAGATGAGAAATAGGAGGGGACTAAGGATAGATTCTTGGAGGACCCCCAGGATATCTGGAAGTGTATGTACCCATATATTTAATGATGGCAGGATGAGTTAAGAAGGTGGACTTTTTTTGTTAAATGAGATCCTTGGTTTTATTAATGGAGGAATAGAGTACAAAAGCAAGGAAGTTATGTAAACCTCTAGAAACACTGGTTAGGACTCTGTTGGAGTATTATGTTTAATTCTGCGCACCCCATTATAGGAGGGATGCCGATGTCTTAGACAGGGTTGCAGAAGGAATTCACTGGAATGGTACCAGGGATGCGGGATTTCAGTCATGTGGCTAGACTGGAGAAGCCGAAGTTGTTCTCTTTCAAGTAGAGATTATCAAGAGAAGATTTGAGAGAGGTGTTTGAAATTGATAGGATAAATAGTGCAGAAAGAAATTACATTTTCCTTTGTTTTCTGCTTTGTAAGTAAAACTTTGAGCATCATTTCCACATTGTAAGCAATGACAACCCAGACCTGCTAACAAAGCAACATTTCTTTTGTACTCTTTGCAGCATAAATTTAAGTACTGGTGTATCAAAACATCAAGTTGTTAGGATGAAAGTGAAATCCATGTTAAACAGTTGCCACCTAGAGGGGAGGAAATCTTTTAGAAGATTTTACTAGGTATGCCCAAAATTCATAATTGTTTACATTAAAAATGAGTGTTTTCTGCAGGTCTCCTACTGTGGGTGTCAGAACCTATTTTGACTATCCATGGAGATATTGTTTTTAAAAAAAAATTATTGAAGTCGACTTTTTAAAAAAAAATTAACCTGATGCTTTAGGTGATGAAGAAAAAAACTTCCTTAACACAAATTTACAGGTATAATGGAGCAACTTGATGTAGATATCATTCCGTACATAGTCCTGCTGGTGGTACCTGTGCTGGGCAGGATGAGTGACCAAACAGATAGTGTCCGGTTTATGGCTACCCAGTGCTTTGCAACATTGATTAGGTTAATGCCACTTGAGGTAAGTTCTAAAAAATTTTATTTTTGGCAGGTGCCAATACAAATTGCACGCAGCAAAGAGTAAAGATGATCCCTTGGTGCAGTGTAGTCCATCTGTCCAGTGAATCTTGTTACCTAAAATAATTTAAGCTGTCCATTTGTAATTAATTTAAGCAATTTTTCTTTAAATTCAAATGAATTTATTTTGAGTTTCGGTATATTGCACAACAACATGCTTAGCGATTAAGCTATGCGTGTATGACATTTTACAAATGGGAGAAACAGAATTCTGAAAAAGAACTTCTGGAACGATACAACAGGAATATCAGCTTCTGTAAAGAGAAAAGAGAGTTTTAAGTTTTGGGTGTAAGTGCATGCCTTTTTACAAGTGCAAACTGAGCCACTGTGCTTTTAATTCTTTCATAGGACATGGGTATCGCTGGCTAGGCAAGTATTTTTGCTGCCCGCACTTAACTGCCCTTGAGAAGGTAGTGGTGAGCCACCTTGTTAAACCGCTGCAGTCCATGTGGTGTAGGTACATCCACAGTGGTGTTAGGGAGGGAGCTCCAGGATTTTGACACAGCGACAGTGAAGGAACAATGGTATATCTCCAAGTCAGGATGATGCGTGACTTAAAGGAGAACTTGTGGTGGTGATGTTCCCATGTATCTGCTGCCCCTGCCTTTCTAGGTGGTAGAGATCGTGGGTTTAGAAGGTGCTGTTGAAGGAACCTTGGTGAGTTGCTACAGTGCATCTTGTAGATGGTGTATACTGCTGCCACTGTTTGTCAGAAGTGGATGGCATGCCAATCAGGCAGGCTGCTTTGTCCTGAATGGGTTGAGCTTCTTGAGTGATGTTGGAGCTGCATTCATCTGGGCAAGTGGAGAGTATTCCATCACATTCCTGACTTGTGGGAGTCAGGTGAGTTACTCTCTGCAGAGTTCCCAGCCTCTGACCTGCTCTCGTGGCCACACAATATAGCTAGTCCAGTTCAGTTTCTGGTCAATGCTAAGCCCTCGAGGATGTTGATAGTGGGGGATTCAGCGATGGTAATGTTATTGAGTGTGAAGAAGAGATGGTTGGATTCTCTCTTGTTGGAAATGGTCATTGTCTGGCACTTGTGTGGCATGAATGTTACTTGCCACTTGTCAGCCCAAGCCTGAATGTTGTGCAGGTCTTGCTGCATATGGGCATGGACTGTTTCAGTATCTGAGGAGTCATGAATGTTGCTGAACATTGCGCAATCATCAGCAAACATCCCCACTTCTGACCTTATGATGGACGGAAGGTCTTTGATGAAGCAGCTGAAGATGGCTGGGCCTAGGACACTACCCTAAGGAACTCCTGCAGTGATGTCCTGGGATTGAGATGATTGACCTCCAACAACCACAACCATCTTCCTTTGTGCGAGGTATGACTCGAACCAGTGAAGAGTTTCCCCCCGATCCCCATTGACTCCAGTTTTGCTAGGACTCCTTGATGCCACACTCATCAAATGCTGCCTTGATGTCAAGGGCAGTCACTCTCACCTCACCTTGGGAGTTCAGCTCTTTTGTCCATGTTTGAACCAAGGCTGTAATGTGGTTAGGAGCGAAGTGACCCTGGCAGAACCCAAACTGAGCAAAATTGAGCAGATGATTTCTGAATGTGTCGCTTGATAGCACTGTTGATGACCCGTTCCATCACTTGGCTGGTCATTGAGAGTCCTGGCTGGGTTGGATTTGTCCTGCTCTTTGTGAACGGGACATGCCTGGGCAGTTTTCCACATTGCTGGGCAGATGCCAGTGTTGTAACTGTACTGGAACAGCTTGGCTAAGGACACAGCTATTTCTGGAGCACAAGTCTTCAGTACTATTGCTGGAATGTTGTTAGCCCCATAGCATATGGATGTACGAATTAGGAGTAGGAATAAGCCACCCAGCCCCTTTTGCCTGCTCCACCATTCAATAAGGTCATGACTGATCTGATTGTAAACTCAACCCCCACGTTCCTGCCTACCCCCAATAACCTTTCACCCCCTTGTTAATCATGAATCTGTCTAGCTCTGCCTTAAAAATATTCAAAGACTTTGCTTCCGTTGCCTTTTGAGGAAGAGAGTTCCAAAGACTCATGACACTGAGAGAAAAAATTCCCCCTCATCTCTGTCTGGAACAGCGACCCCTTATTTTTAAACAGCGGTCCCTAGTTCTAGATTCTCCAACAAGAGGAAACACCCTCTCCACGTCCACCCTGTCAAGACTCCTCAGGATCTTAAATGTTTCAATCAAGTCACCTCCTACTCTCCTAAACTCCAGTGGATACAAGCCTAACCTGTTCAACACGCCCATAAGACAACACGCCCATTCCTGGTATTAGTCGAGTAAGCCTTCTCTGAACTGCTTCTAACGCATTTACATATTTCCTTAAATAAGGAGACCAGTACTGTATATAATACTCCAGATGTGGTTTCACCAGTGCCCTGTGCAACTGAAGCATAGCCTGCCTACTTTTGTAATCAATTCCCCTAACATTCTGTTAGCTTTCCTAATAACTTGCTGTACCTGCATACTAGCCTTTTGTGATTCATGCACTAGGACACCCAGATCCCTCTGAATCTCAGAGCTCTGTAATCTCTCACCATTTAGATAATCTTCCTTTTTATTCTTCCTGCCAAAATGGACAATTTCACATTTGCCCACATTATACTCCATTTGCCAAACCTTTGCCCAGTCACTTAACCTTTCTATGTCCCTTTGTAGTCTCATGTCCTGTTCACAATTTACTTTCCTATTCATCTTTGTGTCATCAGCAAAGTTAGCAACCACTCCTTTCATCCAAGGTCCCTTCATCCAAGTCATTTATATAAATTGTAAAAAAAATTGAGACCCCAGCACTGATCCCTGTGGCACACCACCGGTCACATCCTGCCAACCAGAAAAAGAGCCATTTATGTCAACTCTGCTTCCTCTTAGCTAGCCAATCTTCTATCCATTCCAATATGTTACTCCTATACCATTAGCTTTTACTTTCCGCAATAACCTTTGATGTGGCACTTTATCAGATGCAATCTGGAAATTTGAGTACAGTACATCCACAGATTCCCCTTTATCCATAGCACATGTGACTCCTTCAAAGAACTCCAATAAATTGATTAAACATGATTTCCTTTTCACAAAACCATGTTGAGTCTGTCTGATTGCCTTGAATTTTTCTAAGTACCCTACTATAATATCTTAAATAATAGCTTCTAACATTTTCCCTATGATAAATGTTCGGCTAACTAGTCTGTACTTTCCTGCTTTCTGTCTCCCTCCCTTTTTGAATAAAGGAGTTACATTTGCTAGTTTCCAATCTAATGGAACCTTCTCCGAATCTAGGGAGTTTTGGAAAATTAAAACCAATACATCAACAATCACACTAACCACTTCTTTCAAGACCTTAGGGTGAAGCCCTTTGCAGTATCCAGTGCCTTCAGCCATTTCTTGATATCACGTGGAGTAAATCAAATTGGCTGAAAACTGTCTTGTTGGGGACCTCAGGAGGAGGCCGAGATAAATCATCCACTCAACACTTCTGGCTGAAGATTGTTGCAAATGTTTCAGCGCTTCCCCCATCATTGAAAATGAGGATATTTGTGGAGCCTGCTCCTCCAATTAGTTGGTTTAACTGACCTCCACTATTCACGACTGGATGTGGCAAGACTGCAGAGCTTAGATCTGATCCATTGGTTGTGGGATCACTTGGCTTTGTCTATCACTTGCTGCTTTTCACTATTTGGCATGCAGGTAGTCATGTGTTGTAGCTTCACCAGGTCCACAGCTGGGGTGGTTGGTTGAACATGGTAAGCAGGGTTTACTTTCTTTTTAAGAAGTACCTACCTTGTCACAGATTGTTTTTGCAGTAGCAATCAGGCTTCCAAGATCTATCCATTAGGCCATGGCCACTATTGAAATAAATGCAAGAATTTAAAAAGGTCTTGCAGCTGTTAATATTCAGTCCAAGCTCCACAGCAGCAATTGCTGCCTTGGAGCTCACAACCCAAAATTCTCGTCTTCTGACCCTGCTGGGGTTTGTGACCCACAGTTTGGGAAGCCCTGCATTATATCAAAAGCTTTTACTATTGTGAACAGGATTTGCTGTCTTTTTGAAGCATTATGTGCTTTGCAGCATCTGCAAGCACAAAGTATGAAAATTCAGATCTAGAGGTCTTAACGAGTTTCAGAAGTTGCAGGCCTGAATTTTCAATCAAGGTCAGGGTCTGGATTGGAGACAGACGGACCTGCAACTCGGTGCTGCAGGCTGTTGTGCCAGTTCTCTGCCATGGTCCCAATATCAAACCGTTTTAAAAGAGGTCAGGTTGGAACAGCTGCCTACCAGCAAGTAGCAGGTAGCCAATTATCTGGAAATTAATTAATCAACAAGTTTATTAAGACCCTGTTCCCATGCCTACTGAGATTTCCTGTTGACAATGCGGGCAACCATATCCAAGCCAACATGGTGAGCTCAGGGCAGGAAACAATGGGGCCCATGATTGCTCACACAAGGGAACCCCATGCCCCCCCCCCCCCCCCATACCACAATCTCCCTGGCATAATGGCCACAAGGCAGCTGTGTCTGTTTTAAAAGTCAAAATAATTTACTTGGCATTCTCCTTCTGTCTCCATCTTCAGATTGGCAGCTCCCACCTTAGCTATTGGGGCTGATGATTGGAGAGTACTGGAGGGCTTCCCATTAACCCTCCATCAGGAGCCCACCACTGTCCCTGATTAGACACTCCCTGGCCTTTAATTGACTCCCCATTTCAAAATGGTTGTGGGCATGCCTATAACACACCGCAGGGTCGGGACTCTGAACTAACCCCGAATGAAAATTCAGTGCATGGAGTTAGAAATGATCTAGAATTAATTGAGCTCTTTAAAAGCTTTTCAGAACAAGTTGAAAGGATGCATTCAACAATTTCAGGCCATATTAAATCATGACACTAACTGGTATGAATAAAAATACCTTTATTTAATTTAATGGAAATTTGAGTCAGTAACTGCATTTTGTCACCAAACTTGCAATTTTGATTATCACATTGGGTAGCAGAGAAGTGGTTGCAATTTACAGAACTTGCCTTATTTTTCAACATTCTCTAAATTATAGTGTAATCTTTCACTTTCATTTTCTTATGTTTGCTCTGCTCTGAGTTAACACTTGCAACTACAAATGGCTACAAATTGAACCAAGAATTTGCTTTTCAAACGCTTGTCAGCTGATGCTATTGAGGTTTTGCAATAAGGATTATACTTTACTGAAGTAACATATAAAAAATATAAAAGCATAGAACAAAAATACCTGGAAAAATTCAGCAGGTCTGACAGCATCTGTGGAGAGGGATACAGTTGACATTTCGAGTCCGTATGACCCTTCATCAGAACTAAGACATCTAGAAACGAGATGAAATATAAGCTGGTAGAAGGGGGTGGGACAGGAGAGCTCGATAGGGGGCCAGTGATAGGTGGAGGCCAAGAAGAGACTGCCAAAGATGTTATAGACAAAAGGACAAAGGGATGTTGACGGTGGTGATATTATCTAAAGGATGTGCTAATGCACAATATATGCAAAAATATATCTGCAGTGACCAGAATTGAAAGGGGAAGGGGGAGGTAGAATGAATTGGTGATCAAGCATCTTACATATACAACATGATATTTTGCAGTAAATTTAATTACGTTTCCACTTCACTTCAGCTCTGAAGAAGGGTCATACGGACTTGAAATGTTAACTTTGTTTTTCTCTCTCCACAGATGCTGTCAGACTTGCTGAGTTTTTCCAGCATTTTCTGTTTTTGTTTCATGATATTTTGCAGAATGGGGCAGATTTTAAATCATACAACGTGCAAGATTTAATGTTGTGGAATAGAATATTTTTTCAATCTTAGAACCCAGTGCTGGTGCCACGTTCTCCAATTTCAGTCATAGTATGACTAGATTGAAAGTAAAATTCTGTTTGTGTTGAACCAACAAATATAAGTTAGCTATAACCCCAGTCTTGAGAGTACTACTTGATGTACCAATATGAATATTTCCATTTCTCACACCGGTCATCCTCATGGATCTCTTTTGCAAAATTGGTGGACCAGTTTTTTTACTTTGGGGTTATGCCCACTAGATACTAAGTTGGAAGTGCTAAAACTCATTATATTCACAACCAGCAGAGACGTTGATCCATTGAGAGAGTGGTTTACACAGATTTCTTGGCAGTAACCATTTTCTAAAGTGTTTTGCAGTCTCGTAATGTTGCCTTTTCTAGAATGTTTTGTATAAAAGAGAATTAATTGTATTGCAACCCATTCTTTCCTACAAAGCACCAGAATATTATTTGGAACATTTACTTGTAGTATTTTGTTTGTGTGAAGACTACTTTCTTAAAGATTGCTTACAACATTCACTGTTACTTTTCAAATCAGTAGCTAGAAGATGTCTATAAATGGCCCAAGGTTTTCGTGCCTTCCTACTTTTTGATAAAGCCACCAATCATTGTATTACTCTGGCTGAGGAAAATGGTGCAAACACCATCACAGTACCATGAGGACTCGCTCAAACTTTTAAGCCATGTTGTAATTTGCCTTATGCTAACCATATGAATTTTCTTCTATAAGGCAATTCCATAAAACATTATAGGTACAACAGAAAACATGCCTTTCATCCCAACCAGTCCATGGTAGTGTTTATGCTCTGCTTGAGCCTCATCCCATCCTTCTTGTCTGTATGACCCTCCAATCCTTTCTCCCTGATGGGCTTATGTAAATTCCTCTAAGCACCTATACTATTTGCCTCAACTACTCCCTGCGATAGTAAGTTCCACATTCTTGCCCTCTCTGCGTAAAGGAGTTATTTTTTGATTTCTTATTTCTTGGTAGCTTGGGGGCTATATTGATGGCCTCTAGTTTTGCTCTTCCTCACAAGTGGAAACACACTCCTTCAAAATTATGAAAAATTTTGACAACCTCTTTTGGCCCCACCTCTGCCTTCACTTTTCAAGGGAAAAGGGACTCAGCCTGGTTCAATCCTTTCTGGATGGATGTAACTGCACAGTTATGATATCAGCCTTGTCAATCTTTTTTGTAACCTTTCAAGTGCCCCAATATCCTTTTTATAATAGGGCATCTAGAGCTGTACAAAGTACTCCAAGTATGATGCAACCAAGATTAGATTTGAGTTTAGCATAACTTCTCTCTATCTCCATTTTCCTGAAAATGCTCATTTTACATTAATGAAATGTTTGCCTTTTGTTCCAGAGTTGGGAAGGGTAACGGAAGTGTCAAAAGTATTGAAATATGTGATGACCTTTAGGAAGCTCAATTTGTGCACAGCAAGGTCCCACATCCAGCAATGAGATAATGATCTAGTGAGGTTGACCAGGACACCAGCAAGAATTTCTTTCAGTACTACTCTGAAGGATCAACCCAACAATATGTGCTATTGGGCAGGATTTTAAGGCCCTGTCATGGCGGGATCCACCACAGGATATTCGGCGGCCCAGCCAAAAGTCCATTGACTTACAATGGGGCCGGACAATCCTGGTGGGGGGGACTGGGAAATCCCACCCATTGTCTCTGGAATCCAAGATCTTCTGACTCTGAAGCAAAAATGATCCCACTGAGCCGTGGTTGACAACTTGGTAGGATTGTTGCAGCTAGCAGACATGAAGCTTCTACGTCATGAATTGATTGAGCTCTGATCCCAGAGATGAGAGTCAGAGTTTAACCCTGGGCACTGAATTTGCACGCAATTTGTTTCAAGATTCAGCTCAGATAATTACAAGTTTAAATTCATGGTTCCCCAAATCTATCATACATTACGCATAATGTACAAAGTAGAAATGCATTTGTATCGTTTGTGCATTTTTAGTGTAAATGCTAATCTTTCCCATGACTTTTTATGGGTATTTACTGACCTTTTCTCTATGGGACTCTGAAGGAATGACATCTTTGCAACTTTAGTTCCATTATGGTATGCAAAATACTAATTCTAAACCACATTCAATTTTGTAGGCTGGCATTCCGGATCCTCCACATATGTCAGAAGAATTAATTAAACAGAAAGCAAGGGAGCGCCACTTTTTGGAACAGTTATTAGATGGGACAAAGTTGGAAAATTACAAAATTCCTGTTTCTATCAAAGCTGAACTTAGAAAGTATCAGCAGGTAGGTAATCTCTATAATCATCAAATGATTATTCGTGAGAATGAAGTTCTTATGGGGTTGCTTTAAACAATTCACATAATATGTATTTCTAGAGCTAATGAAATTCTACACACTTTGGATTTTGGGCTATGAACTTGTGTTATCTAATACCGTTTGAATCTTAAATTAGTAGAAGTCAAAAGCCAGAATATTTATTTGTATTTTAAATAAATGTTTTGTCTTTGAAGGATGGTGTAAACTGGTTGGCATTTCTGAACAAATACAAGCTCCATGGTATACTGTGTGACGATATGGGACTGGGAAAAACTTTGCAATCTATATGCATTCTTGCAGGAGACCATTACCTCAGGTAATATTATGGAAATCATTCACTATATCTTTGGTAAAATCCTGTTGTTCACTTGTTGAAAAACTAGTAGTGTGGTGACCAACTTCTGTATTTCCACAGGGCTCAGGAATATACTAAAACTCAGGCAGAACGCTGTTCACCTCTACCTTCTTTAGTTGTATGTCCTCCAACACTAACAGGCCATTGGATAGATGAAGTCGGGAAATTCTGTTCTAAAGAAATATTGCATCCATTGCACTATACAGGACCCCCCACTGAGAGGGCTAGGTAAGTTTTGAGTTTTTATGGTTCAAAACCTGAGCTGTAGTGATTATTGATTCATATAATGTCTTTGGAGTGACAAATTTGTTATCTACACAAAAATGCTAACCACAAATTTGCTATATTCAATTTAATTATGCATTCCAAATCTGATGTGAGCAAAGCAAAACTTATGATTTAGGTTTCATTCTGAGTTGAACACATGTTTGTATAAATCAGTGGCAAGAACTATCTTCTGACACATTTCATCTTGCTTTTATTCACCACAACCGATGTTGAGAAGTTTTGCTGATTCCCTTATTCTGTATTTCTTCACCTTCTGATTTGCACGTGCATGATTTTTAAAAACTCATAGAGCTACCAGGATTGTAAGGGCGGAATTTTCCCAGAATTGCACTAATTGCGGTAGTGGGTGAGTAAAATGGAGTCCTACCCACCAAAGAAAATGGCGGATTTTCATGCCGTATCTTCCTGAGCCTAGCTCATTATTTATGCATTCACGAGAAACACGCCATTTCCATGGCAGATGGGCTCTCATTTCCCCGCTCGACATCACCTCGCTATTGCATCGTGCCGGCCGCCATCTTTACAGGCAGCCGCCAGCAACGTACTCATCACTAAGAGCTCACCACTGGTGTCCGGGAGACATGGCCAGCAAAGGCAAAAAGATTGCAGCCCACCGCTTCAACAGTGGGTCCTTTGAGCAACTGCTGGATGCCATGGAGGCCCAGCGGGATTTGTTCTAACCCCACTCTGGCCGCAGGGTGGGTAGCAATGTCACCAACCCAGCCTGGGAGGCGGTGGCAGCGATGGCCAGCGTAAATGCCCTGCAGAGAAGGACAGCCACCCAAATGCCGCAAAAGGATGAATGATCTCCTCCATTCCGTCAGGGTAAGTCACTCTTTTCATCAGTCCCGACTGTCTCACTCTCAAAACCCATCACACATCCAGAGGGCCCTCATTCACTACCACTGCAAGGGACGTCACCATTCACTCTTTCTCACACACACCGTCATTGTTCTCATCCCGCCCATGGGACCACTCACCACCCACACAGGCCAGGCATACTTATCATCTGGCTTGGCAGGCGTCCTGATACACTCTCCCCATCTCTATCCATGCAGGACAATATGGCTCACAACAGGAGGGAAAGGTCACAGACAGGTGGAGGGATGCCAGAAATCAAAGCTCTGACAGAATTCAAAAACAGAGCCATCCAGCTGGCCAGCGATGACCGGGACTGGTCCTGTGCTGGTGGTGAGGTCGGCGCTGCTCTACTAAGTGAGGATCCAGCAGTGCAACATCCATCAGACAACCATGCCGTTAGTGATGTCCTGTTTCACAGGCCACTGCCATGCACTAAATATCTCCCCTTGCTTTTGCAGTCACATCTGCCAAACAGCTGACAGAGTCCATGACCCAAGGCCTCCAATCAAGCTCCAAAGAAACCTCTGAAGAGGAATCTGGAGGCACCCTCCCTGACGTCCCATCACAGTGCTCACCCACACCCTCCACCAGCGCAGAAATATACTCCTCAGTGGGACCTAGCTTTAGAGTAGCCTTGGGATCACAATCTGGTGAGCACATCGCACTTTCTGATCCACAGCAGGTGGAGGCAGGGACTTCCCAGGTCGCTGGCACTCGGAGGATTGCTAGAGGCCAGAACATTGCTAAGTCCAAAACAGATGACGACCCTCTGGACTTGATCATGTCACAGTTGCTGGAGCTGCAAAGGCAAGCTAGGGAACAACAGGAAGGGATGTCCGTTGCACTCCTTAGATTGCAAGGCACGAGGTGATAGTGCTGGCATTGCAATGCACCAAGGTCAACAGTGGCAGGATGGTGGCTGCCAAGGAGACCTTGATCCAGGGACGTCACTCCACAGCTGCACAGGCTTAACGCCATCGCTGATGCCATAGTTGGCCTCCAACAGTTTGTACGCAAGAGGGGTGCTGGGCAGCTCGATCTCACTCCAGCTACCCCTTCCACTTACAGAGCCAGCCAGGCGCCCTTGGGCACCCATAGGGAGGAGGATGAGCAGGTGCATGCTCCGGGGCCATCCTACCAGGTGACTCTGGGAGTGACCGACCCATCCGAATCCTATCTTCCTGTGACCACAGATCCAGCTTCACAGGCCGAGGAGGGTACCACTGCCACATACCAGAAAGCAGGCGGGGGTCCTCCAAGTCTCGGCCCTCCAGAGGACACCCACCAAAGTAATAGGGCGTCACAGTTAGCAGGCTGCCTCCACCTGTGCTGTGGATGTCCAGGGAGCACCAAGATGTAGCGACAGGGTTAGGAAAGTTAGGTAAAAGTAGTTGCACAGCCTGGCCATGGGTGTTGATCACTTGTACATACTGTTCGTTATTGTCAATAAACTCCTAAGAATGTCACCCTGCCTGTGGCTCCTTGCTCTGATGAGCAGTGTTCTTGTCACTCAGATGTGAAACCTTTCTGTACAAGATAAAAGGCAATCGTCTGAGTCCAGAGCCTCTTGCCTGTGCTCTGTACAGCCTCACAATCCCTGGAAACATTACTGATGCCTGCACCTCGGCGGTGCTGGTCATTGCAGCCAGAATGTAGTGGACAGGTGCCAGAGATTTCTCTCGTACTCCCTGTGTGCTCTCCGCATCTTTAAGGTGGAGCCGGCCCCCAACATACCAGCATCTGTGACCAGTGATGCTATGCACTACTCCTGAAGGGCTGAGGTGCTGAAGGCGGACTACATCAGATGTGGCTAAAGTTTCACGCCTGCGTCTCTGAGATGGCCCTGATGATGGAGCACCCTGGCCATGGAGTGCAAGCGAGCTGTCCTCAGCCTCCGAGAATGTCTGACTCCTGTCTGGCTATTGTGAAGATCTATGGAGTGTCCTTACTGCATGTTGTCATCTTCTTCCTTCGATCAAACAACTATTAGGACCTCCACTGCATCTCCATGACAGGAGCATTCTCACAGAGGGTATTGGCGCTGCGATAAGCCAGACTTGAGTCAAACGTTCACAACTGCAATGTGAGGATCTACAGGGACACCTCACTGAATGTCGTCATCATCCTCCACAAACCTGGCAGCAGTGAGGGCCTCCCAAGTGCACCTGTCTCAACTAGCCAATGCAAGAGCCTCATTCTCATCATTGTCACCACCAAGGACCCCCGCACCCTCGACGTCCTCCTCATTGGAGGACACGTGTAGCTCCTCCATCTCCTCCTCAGCCAGCTCCTCTCCCTGTTGCAAAGCCAGCTGGTACAGGGCGTAGCAGATGATAACAGATGACACCCTCTGCGGACTGTATTGCAGGGCTCCACCAGACCAGTTCAGGCACCAGAATCACATCTTTAGCATCCCAATGACCTGCTCCACCAAGTTGCAAGCTGCTGCTTGAGCCTCATTATAGCGTCGCTCTGCTGCAGTCTGAGGCCACCACACGGGTGTCATCAGCCACGGCCTCTGCGGGTAGCCCTTGTCCCCAGGGAGCCAACCCTGCAACCTCTGTGGACCCTGGAAGACTGCAGGGATCTGCGAGCGACTCAGGATGTAGGTGTCATGCACACTCCCTGGAAACCATGTGCATACCTGCAGGATGTGTTTCTGGTGGTCGCATACCAGCTGCACGATCAGTGAATGGAAGCCCTTGTGGTTGATGAAGTCCACTGAGGGTAGCGACGGAGACCTGAGCACCACATGAGTGCAGTCAATTGCACCCTGCACCTGTGGGAATTGTGAGATCAGAACGAATCCAATGGCCCTTGCATCCTGGCTGTTCCGGTCCTGGGCAAAATGCACAAAGTTGTGTGCCATGGAGAAGATGGCATCTGTGACCTCATGGTTGCATTTGTGGGTGGCGGATTGTGAAATCCCACAGAGGTCACCTATGGAGCCCTGAAAGGAGCCACTGGCATAGAAATCGAGCGCCGTGGTCACTTTCACAGCCACTGGCAGTGGATGCCTTCCATAACACCTTGGCTCCAAGTCCTGCAGTAAGTGGCAGATGTGAGCCACCAGGCGCCTAGTTATGCACAGTCATCGGCGACACTGGTCCTCAATCACCTGCAGGTATGGCACTTGGCATCTATAGATCCTGGGTGGCGCTAGGTGCTGACCAGCCATGGCTCGCTGTTGCTCCTGGGCAGCGTGTGTGGGAGCCCATGCTGCCCCTTCTTCATGAGGTTGCTGCTCCTGCCTTTGCAAGGCCAGGTGCCTCAGTCACTCTCTCCTCCATTTTCTACGGTCTCTGTAGGCCATCAGGCACACAGCATGGTCACCAGGATCCATGATCCTGACATGGTCCTCCTGCAGCATGAAAGAGTGAGAGGCGTGGTTATCGTGGCTGTACTTAGCCCCTTTCCTGGCCCTGTGTGATCGACCCTTAATGCTTCCCAGAGAGTGCTGGTCACCCCTCGGATGGCCAGAGATGAGTGCGCTGCGTGGCTGCCTTGTCAACCTGCGACATGGGGAACATTGGTCCAAACTGGGATGCTGAGATTGCAAGGGGCTGTGAGCTCCTCCAGCAGTGAGCTATATGGCCAGCGTTGGTGAGGAGATTGTACAACGTGTGCAGTCCAACTGCTCTGCAGTCCAGTAAAGTGGTGGTAGACTCAAAGCCTGTGCTTTGTGGTGGGGGGTAAGGTATGGAGCGCTTGGTGGCCCTTTGGTGCCTCCACATTACTCGCATGGCCGGGCAGGCTAGGAGCCTGACCCTAATCATATCACTGTGGCTGCGTCAGATCCGTCTTAATTGCAGAGGCATGGTCATTTTATACAGATGTCCTTAATGTGTGGCTACTCCCCTCACTTACTCTGTCCCCCACCTCGATTGCCTGTGCGCACGATGCAGCGCCAGGGCAGCGCTTGACACACCCAGCAGTTCCCTCTGGGGTCAGGCATCAGTTGCCCCTGGTGCCCTTGAGGCCTATAAACAACGGGCGAGCTGTGGAGAGTGCTGTTGCCCACTCACCTCTGTTCCCCCAAAGTGAAGGCCGCCAAGTGCACGTCACCTCTGTATGCTGTTGTGAAACGTGTCAGCGTGCTTTCCCACCGACGTAGACGGACAATACGGCGAGGTTCCAAGAGCCTGGCGGGGTGGCCTTTGAATTATATGCTAATGTATTACAATTAGCTCCCTGCCGACTGATGGCGGGAACCGCAGTCCACTGTGGGCGGGCTGAGCGGACGATTGTGACCTGCCTTCACGCCGCCGTGAAGCAGGTCGCACTATATTTTCCACGCACATCTCCTATCACGCCCACCACTGGCAGGCTCAGAAAATTCTGCCCTAAGTGATCAATTCTGTTTAATTCACCTTCATAGATTCAGTTGCTGAGGCAAGATTTTAGAATCAACTCTCAACACAGATGAGGTTTAATGTCTTTTGTGGATTACTGAGTACAATGACCAAGAATTTCCTGCTCTAAGTGAACTAACATTGCATTGTAGTTCAAAGAATGCATTATACAACATGTGTTAATGTGTTTTGCAATGTATCTTGTGTTTCAGGCTGCAGCACCTTGTGAAAAAGCACAACCTTGTTGTCGCATCATATGATGTTGTTCGAAATGACATTGACTTTTTCAAGTGGGTATATGCTTGTCCTTACTCTCAACAGCAAATATTATGTTTTACCTTCATTAAGTTGTGTGTTTGGCATATTTAGCTATTTAAAATTGAATTTGTTTTCATCAGCCTTTATTTCAGCAGAAATAAATACTTAGCATGAAGCATTGATTTTCCTTTGTTTTCAGAAATATCAAATGGAGCTATTGTATTCTTGATGAAGGTCATGTCATCAAAAACGGCAAGACAAAACTGTCAAAGGCAGTTAAACAGCTAACTGCAAGCTACAGGCTGATTCTGTCTGGGACACCGATACAGGTATTTATTGTTGTAGTTAAAGAATTTACTCCCTAATAATGGCACAATGAGTTGATATGGGGGAAGGAACAGAAATCATCAGGTGGTTGATGTGGAATGAGAAGGAATTTATTATCAGATGCATTGATGAAAGATGCAAATGCAATTGATGTACTGGCCAGGCAACATTAAATGGATGCACATAGGGTTATGGCATGTGAATTTGTATAGATCAAGGCATTGTGTGTATATTTAATGGAGCATGAAAATTGGAGTATTCTGAAAATAAATCCACTTTCTGAAATAATATTGAAATTCCAGATGACCTGAAAAGCATAGTGTAACTGTGAAGTAAGCATTTGTGTACACATGTCACTGCAAACTGCTTGTGGAAATGTCAACTTTTTGAGTAATGCTTTGGTCATAATGAGAAGCTATTGAGTCATACAAATCACTTGTAAATATCACAGGTCTCAAGCTAAATATATTTCTCACTACATGGAGCTCCCCTTTATATTTTTTTAATAAAGGCTAGGCAGGAGTACTCTAGCTTTAGCTTGATGGCTACAATCCAAAGTAGTAACTTTCTCAAGAATAGGTGGTTATCACCAGGATAAAATGTGTGGGTATTGCATACTCCACACAGTGATGCAGAAACTATTTATAAGGTGAAGTCATTTTAAATATTGTGCACAGTCTCTTTCACATAGATAAAACAAGTTAGGTGAGTAATCTGCTAGAACACAAGAAATAGGAGCAGGAGTACACCAGCCGTTAAGCCTGCTCCACCATTCAATACGCTCATGGCTGATCTTGTGCTTCAACTTCATTTTGCTGTCATTCCCCATATCCCTTGGTCCCTCAGGGAATTAAAAATCTGTCTATCCCAACCTTAAATGTATTCAACTATGGAGCATCCGCAGCCCTCTGGGGTAGAGAATTTCAAAGATCCACAACCCATTTGAGTTAAGTAAGTTCTCCTCATCTCAGTCCTAAATGATCAGCCCCTTATCCTGAGACTGTGCCCCCCCCCCCCCCCCGTGTTTTAGCCTCCCTGACCAGCAGAAACAATCTCTCAGCATCCACTCTATCAAACCCCTTCAGAATTTTGTAGGTTTCAATGAGATCACCTCCCATTCTTCTAAGTTCCAGAGAATGTAAGCCCAATTTACTTGACTTCTCACCATAGGACAACCCCCAATTTAGTGAATCTTCGTTGTACTACCCCCAGTGCACAAAACTACACACGCTATTCCAGAGGTGGTCTCACCAAAACTCTGTACAATCGTAGCAACATTTCTTTATTCTTACTCCTGCCCCTATTTTCTATGTTTCTATTTTCTATGTTAATCCCGTTGCAATAAAGGCCAACATACCATTTGCCTTCCTAATTTCTTGTTGTACCTACATGCTAACTTTCTGTGTTCCTTGCACAGGTATACCCAAGTCTCTTTGAACATGAACACTTACAAGTTTCACGCTTATTAAAAAATATTCTACTTTTCTATTCTGATGACCAAAGTGAATAACTTCATAATTCCTTATATTATACACCATCTGCCGCTCATTTAACCTGTCTATATCTCTTTGCAGCCTTCTCACCTAGCTTGGTGTCATCATCAAACTTTGATACATTACTTGCTGTCGCTTTATCTAAGGCACTAATATAGATTGTAAGAAGCTGAGGCTCCAGTATTGATCCTTGCAGCAGTCCACTATTCACTGCCTGCCAACTTGGAAAAAGCCCCATTAATGCCCATTCTCTACTTTCTTTCTGTTAACCAATCCTCTATCCATGCTAAAATATTATCCCCAACTCCATGAGCCCTTATCTTGCCTATTAAGCTTTTGTGTGTCACCTTATCGAAAGTCTTTTGGAAATCCAGGTGTACCGCTGGTTCCCCTTTATCGTACTCTACTAGTTACATCCTCAAAAAACTCTAATTTGTCAGTCAGAATTTCTCTTTGGTAAAATTGTGTTGACTTGTTCTAATCATACTGTGCTTTCCTAAGTGCATTGTTAAGACTTCCTTAATAATAGATTCCAGCATTTTCCCAACACCTGATGTTTGGCTAACTGGTCTGTAGTTCTCTGTTTTTTCTCTCCCTCTTTTCTTGAAAAGCAGTGTGACATTTGCCAACTTCCAATCTAATGGGACCTTTCCTGAATCTAAGAAATTTTGGAAAATCATAGCTAGCACATCCACTACTTTTGCTGCTATCTCTTTTAGAGCCTTGAGTGTAGGCCAACAGGTCCCAAGGATTTATTGGATTTTAGTCCCTTGAGTTTCTATAATACTTCTCTGCTGATATTATTTTCCTTAATTTTGCTGCTCTTTTTAGTCCCTAGTTTACTTTCTATCTCTGGTATGAAACTCGTGTCTTTGCTGTGAAGACAGACACAAAATATTTGTTCAGTGCCTCTGCGTTTCCCTCATTCCCCATGATAATTTCTTCTGCTACAAAATAATATAGTTATCACTGAAGGTTCAACGTTTCTAGCTGCTGTTTTTTAGACTATCCCAAAGAACTAATTAATTCCTGTTGGGATAAAATGTCTATTACATTTCAGGCGGTAAGATGGTGGCATAATGGTAATGTCACTGAACTAGTATTCCAGAGGCCCAGGCTAATGTTCTGGGGTCATGGGTTCAAATCCCACCATAGCAGCTAGTGAAATTTAAATTCAGTTAATAAATCTGGAATATTAAGCTAAACTCAGCAATGGCGACCATGAAACTATCATCGATTGTCATAAACACCCATTTGATTCACTAATGTCCTTTTAGGGATGGAAATGTGCCGCTCTGGCCTATATGTGACTCCAGACCCACAGAAACATGGTTGACTCTTAACTGCCCTCTGAAATGTTCAGTTCAAGGGAAATTAGGGATGAGCAACAAATTTAGGCTTTGCCATCAATATCCGCATCCCATGAAAGAATAAAGAAAAAAGCCTGGACAACACATTTATCAATTAGAATATGATATTTAGTCTCTTTAAATTATTGAATAAATTGGAAGTAAATGCTTAAGAAAAATTGAGCTGCTGAAAATTCTATATAAGTACATGGAATATTCATTTTGAAAATCAATTTGTGTCAATGCAGAACAATGTCTTGGAACTTTGGTCATTATTTGACTTCCTGATGCCAGGATTTTTGGGTACTGAGCGGCAGTTTGCAGCCCGTTATGGAAAGCCAATATTAGCTAGCAGAGATGCTAGGAGTTCTTCAAGGGAGCAGGAAGCAGGTAAGGTTACATTTTGAACCCAATTAGCTGCATAATATTGCATAATTCACATCTGATTCTATGTAATTTTAAGTACAGATAGAGGGTTTGTTTGGGTATTTTGTGATCTAAAATGCACTGCCTGAAAGCAGATTCAATAGAAACATTCAAAAGAGAATTAAATACTTGAAGGGAAAAATTTAGTGTTTTGAGGTAAGGGCAGGGAATTGAGATTAATTGGATAACTGTACCAAAGAACAGACACCAACAAAGACACTGAGCTGAATGTTGTCCTCCTGTGCTGTATCACTCTGTGATTATGGGGAGAATTTTCACGTCAGCGTGTGGGGACGAGCTTGGCACGCCGATGCATAAAATGACACGCGGTGACGTCGAACGTGCTTCCCAACGCCACTGTGCGTCATTCAGATCTTTCATTCAGCGGGCACACGCTAGAGGCAGCTGCACGTCCACCGAAGTGTCAAAGGCCTGTTAAGGTCGTTAAGAAACCAACTAACATAATTATCAGTGCTGCCCGCCCAACCTTAAGACTGGCAGGCAGGCGAAGAGCCCAAGCAGCCTTCGCGTTTTTCAGGAAACCTCATCCACAGGCAGGATGAGGTTTCTTGAAGGTTTTATTAAATAAATAAATACATTTTTCACATTTAATAAACATGCACCTGGGCATGATGGGACATGTGTAAATAATTTTTATGTTTCTTTATTGAAAAATCTCAATATGTACTTGATCTCCTGAGGCAGCTCCATACCTCAGGGAGACTTCTGCGCTCTTTCGTGCAGGCTCCGACTCTCCCTCTTCTCCCCACCCGCACAAGTAGCGCTGAGCGCTACCGGCCACGTGTCATGCTGGGTGGGCCTTAATTGGCCCACTCACGTAAAATGGTGGCACGGAGCCGATCGCAAGCAGCGATCGGCCTTGCTCCCAACCAGCCTGCCTGACAGGGAGAAAGTTCTCCCCTATGATTTTGTTACTCATTTATCAAAATGCAGTATTACCATGCAGGATCTTTTTGGGTAATTTGCTGTATTATCTTCTGGTAGCTCAGATATTGGGTAAAATATGACAATACACTTACTTTAGACAAGAAAATTCCTTTGGCAAGTTACCTTCCATGTTTTTAATCCTTGGAATGCTAGCAGATTCTATGCAATTTCTAAATTGCTAGGTTAAATGTTTTTGGAAGTTTCCAGATGACATTGAGACACTAAAGCATTAATGAGTAATATTAACTCTAAACTTGTGGAGTAAACACTTAAATACAATTTTAGGCTGTAATTCTTATCCTTTTTGCAATTTCCCCCATTCTCCGTCTTTTCCTTCAAATATTTACCCAATTCCCATGTGATGGCTACTCTTGAATATGTATTCATATATTTTCATCACCCTATCAGACAATGCATTCCAAATCCTAACCACTTGTGTCACCTCTGACTCTTTTACCAATCAATCACCCTCCTGGCTACCTGGCCTTCAACCATTGGAAGCAGTTTCTCTTTATCTACTCTATCTAAGCCCTTCATGATTTTAAACACCTATATCAGATGTCCTCTTGGTCTTCTGTGCTCTAAAATAGAATGGGGGTGTGGGGTTGACTAGATTGCTCTGTGGGGAGCCAGCATGGACTCAGTGGGCTGAATGACCTCCTTCTGTGCCATAAATGACTCTGGCTCTAAAGTGAACATCTCCAGCTTCTCCAGTCCATCTGTGTAATTGTATTCCCTCATCCTTTGAACTATTCCTGTAAATGAATAATGAAGAAATAAGCTTCATACATGTACAATTTTCTAAGTCTCCATTGCTAATATGTTAATTTTCTGGAATGGACTGTCCTTGCTGACTATGGAAGATTTGTATGTATCATATTAGTTCAGATCATTGCTGGAGTTAGTTGTTTATCCCCAGAAGGTTGGAATGATATTGTGTCACTGGAGGCACTAATACTGCTTCATCATTATTATTATCATTATTATAGTGCATAGTGCTGCCCAGTTCTTCAGTAATTTTTGTTTAAAAGGAGCATTAAACTCTTCACTCTTCATGACAAAGAAAAGTAGCTAGTAATTGTCCTGTCAAGGAATTAACTAACAGTTTGTATCTAAATTCAACTATGCAGCAAGAAGTGCACAAAACCATCTTCTGTATCATGATATTTTGAATGTTACTGTACTTGAAATCCCATAAAGTGATTCACCTTTCATGTTACACAAAAAAATGTTGTTCCTGTAATTTGAAAAAAGTTAACAAAGCAATTTTATTTTTGGTTTTAAAAGTTTATCGGAAGAATTTTGCCCTTGGCATGCGGGATCAGCGCCTGTGCAAGGGGGTGGGGGGAGTGCTAGCCGGCCGAGCACAAACTTCACGCGTGTGCATGAGAGAGCGCTGAATAATCTCGCTGAGGCACAGAGCTGCCTCAGAGATGAAGAGTATATTGAAAAAATTATTAAACATCAGAAAAATTTTATAAAACATCCCCTCATGTGACCCTGTCACATGAGCAGGGACATGTTTTTAATTAAAAATTAAAGTTGTTATTTCATTTGTATTTGCTTTTGTAGATCTCATCCCGCCCGTGGATGAGGTTTCCAAAAAAATGCAAAGGTCACTTGGACTATTTGCCTACCCGTCAACCATTAGGTTGAATGGGCAGTGAAAAATTAAGGACAGTTGATAACTTAATGGCCTTAATAGGCCTTTTAATTGTTGGCAGGCGCGCTGCCAGCTCTGGCATGCGCCCTTCGACTGAACTATCACATGACTGAGCATTGACATCAGCATGTTCAGCTGACGTCATTTCACGCTTGATCGGGTTGGGCGCATGCCCACCCACCAAGCTAAAAATTCTGGCCTATATTTCTGAGTGCAATCCTTGTACCAGGTTGCTCTTGTTAATTGGCCTGCTATTTTTAATCTAGGTAGGCTGCATAGGTGTAATCAGGTCCTGCCATGTTCTGGACTTGTTTTCTGAATAATGAGGTATGAAATCAGATCTGATGGGCACACCATTGCCTGGTGCTTATATGACTCTTGCAAATGAGGTGTGGGAAGAGTAGGAGTTGCACCAATGAAGTATTTTGAATTTTTTTTATGACAAAATGGTACATTTAAATGTAATGTTCAGATAAATTGGCATTCTTTTTTAAAACAAGTATGTAAAAATAATGAAGTGATAAGTATAAGAGTATTTTACTTCATTTTAAATCTTGTCCATTAAGTAGATTGCTTTGGTTGATATTTTGTAATTTTATTAATTCCATCTTATTCAAACTGTTGTGGAATGAGCCTGCAATTGTGCATCAATCTTTTTGATTGAAAAGATGCTAATTAATGTATTAAAGAGTAATTTGGTGTGATGAGATTTCAGTTTTGCATTAGTTAATCAGCAATTCAGAGTAAACATTATCCATTATGCAATACACGTGCCATAGGTGTTCTTGCAATGGAAGCATTACATCGACAAGTGCTCCCATTCCTGCTACGTAGAATGAAAGAAGATGTTCTTCAGGATCTTCCACCCAAGATTATTCAAGACTATTACTGTAATCTCAGTGCTTTACAGGTATGTTGTCATATCACATATCTCATGAAAAATGGTCCAATAAGACACTTAATTATTTTTAATCGATTTAATTATGACCTGAGTTTCATTTTTTTAAGCTTAAGAATTCCAGGAAAATTGTTTGGGAATCATGGTGATAAAATTTAGGACTATAAATAATTTAAGACTATCAATCATTTTATAAATAGCAATTCTTGAAATGACCATACTAAAATGGAGAATATTCTATAGAATAAATGTTTGTTGGGCAAATAATACTTTCTTATTCCTTGTTACTTCATGTTCACTTTGACACCATGTTCTTTTATTTTATTTATAGGTACAGCTGTATGAAGATTTTGCCAAATCTCGTGCTAAGTGTGATGTTGAAGAAACAATATCTACAGGTACCCTCTCAGAAGAAAATGAAAAACCTAAATTGAAGGCTACTGGACATGTATTTCAGGTAAATAAGTTTCTTGATTCTCCCAAAACAGAACTGTACTTGAGGCTAATGCTCAGATATTCTAGTTCTGCAAGAGTTATATTTAGCTTGCTATTTACTTTGGATCAATTCTGGATTATTAAAATACTGATGGAAGTAATAGATGCTTGTGTAAGGTTTGTCAACACAAATGAAAGCCTTTGTCTCCAAAAAAAATCTTAGCAATTTACAGTATTCTGTTCCTGCATTGTGATTCCATTGATTTGCATTGAATCATTTGAATTTCATTATTTAATTTTTAATAACAAATGGATCTTGTGTGTCTTTGCTCATGGACAGACTTGGATGCAAGGTAAGAAAAGGATCACATAGAGGGAAGCAGAATATTGAACAGATATCAAGGTGTGGAGCAGTTTGGTGAAAGGGGTGTGATAGGGTGAAACATGAGGCCCGAAATGTTTGACTAGGTTTAGTTTTGTTCCTTGACAAGAACATACCCACAGACTGAGACCAGAAGTGTTCACCTGTTCAAGGCGGATCAGCAACCTCCTAGAAGTGAGGCCAAATCAACAACAAGTTACATTTAACTAATTTAAATACATTTTCAGTTATTTTCCTCCTTTATTTTTTGTTCATGAGATATAGGCACATGCCACTCACTGACCTCTGTCTCGAGGTGAATCAGACTATGCACTACCTCAGCACCCTATTCGTCTCCAAGCTGAGATTCTGATTCCATCCCTTCTCATTAGAAATACCACCTACTTCTACCTCTATTGCATCGGCCGTCTCCATCCCTCTCTCTGCTCATTAGCTGCAAACAACCTCATCCATGCCTTTATCATCTCAGCTATTCCAATGCGTTATTAGCTGGCCTCTCATCCCCCACTGTCTGTAAATAAGAGCTCAACAAAATCTCTGCTGCACCCTATTCCACACTGTCCTGCTGACATCACCTGTGCTCTATGATTGGCCTACATTAGCTGATACTCAGCCAATCCGTCAGGTTTAAAATGTTCATATTTAAAACCATCTTGATCCTCCGTATCTTCTAACCCCCTTCAGCATTCAAATCTTTTCCTCCCAAACTCACTATTCCTTTGAATCCAGCCTCTTGTGCATTGCTTCACCTTTGCCAACCATGCTGTCAGCTGCTTATGCCTATTTCACTCCTTAAACCTCCGTGCCTCCCTTCCTTCCTTTCTGCCTCTTAAGACCCTCTTAAAGTCAACTCTTCAACCAACCTTTGAGTCAACCCCCCTACTCGCATTCTATCTGTTTCCTTATGCAACTGAAAAACACCTAGGGCAGAATTTTACCCTTTGTCATATGCGCATGTGTGAAATAAAGTACGTTGATGTCAGATGATCAGCTGCTCACATTCCACGCTGGGCGGGCCTTAATTGGCCCACCTGCATAAAATTGCGGCTCAGGATCAATCGTGGGCAACGGTCGGCTTCCCGACCTCCCCACCAAGCACCTCCGCCAAGGGCAAAATTCTGCCCCTAAGAACATTTTTATATATTAATGCTTGCTGATAATAATGGAGAAGAGATGCATTCTGGTGAAGTTGAGCACTGCATTATGAGGCCATGCAAATTAGGAAACTAGGTGCTGTATTTTGTTCTAAATAAACTCCACCAACATTGATACAGAGGATAGAGACTGCATCACTGTACCTGTCTTGTGCGCTCTTATTGTCTTGCTTGCACTTTCTTGCACTCTAAGTTTACCTCCCTAATGCTCCCTTTCTCATTCTCTCTCAGATTATTTACGTTTTCTAATTATCAATAAAACACGATGTTTTACTTGCTTTTGAAATTGAGTTTTTGTCTTTTGAAAGACTCAAATTAGGATTGGAAAAGGCACATTTTGCTCTTCAACTTGATATACTTTTTGAAGTTGAATATAATTCAAGAACTGCAACAGGGGTGTAGTCATTATAGCCTGTTTATGTTTATCTCTCTTACACTATCTTATAGCATTTTCTGTCCTATATGCCCTTGTCCCTTCATGCTCTTCTTCCCTTCCTGCCGTCTTTCCTTATTCCATCACCTCTGTCATTCCACCCCTGCTATCAAGTCTTCTGCCTGTTGCTCCTACCCTTCTAGGTTAGCTACACATTATAACAACACGAAATCTTTCAAAAACCAAATGGCCAGCAGCCCAGCTCACTAGTGAAATAGTTTATGCTGAGGAAGGGAAATGAGGCAGAAAGCCTATTAACTGAGGCTTAAGATAGCGATGTGGGAAAGCAAACTGAATATAGTGTCATGTTGTCACTCAGCTTTAAGAGGACTGAAAGGAAAGTATTATGTAAAGTATACATATGTACTTTGCAGCTTAAAATTAGCTATAAATGTGGTGTTACCATCCTGCAAGCACAGAAAATATTGGCTGTGAATAAAATTTTAGAGAAATTATCAATGTAGAAGGCAAATGACTACATAAATACTCATGCAACTTTTTGATTCTGTAAGCAATCATAGTAAAGAGCAAACCAGATAGCATATTTGAATTGATACTTTATTTCCAGGCCTTGCAGTACTTGAGGAAGCTCTGCAATCATCCAGCCTTGGTACTGACTTCACAACATCCAGAATTCCAGCATATTATAGAGCAGCTTGCTGCTCAAAATTCATCTCTTCATGATATTCAACATGCTCCTAAACTCTCTGCTTTAAAACAGGTACTGTGTTAAATTGTGCTTGGGGATGATTATTCATCTAGACCTATTTGAAGAACTGTTATATTACACTAGCGTCCTTTAAGCAAGTTTTAAAATATCACAAACATTTTTATGTGCAGAAAGTTTTGAAAGCTGTATACCAAAGAGCTGCTCACAGGATTTTATCTTTTTCCTCTTTTAATTTCATTTATGCTCATCCACACACTCACTCGCCCACACACCCATGCTTGCACTCATGTACATGTGCACATACTCACACAGAGTAAAATTGCCTCACTAAGTTTAAAATGATTGCCAAAATTTGCTGGAGTGATTTGAAAAAATTTGATTATTTTTCACCTTTGTCTGCCTTTACTTGTCACCTCAAGCTACATTCCTGCAACCTACCCCACCTAAACAATTTGTTCTAGGATCAGGATTGTCTGCTGCAAATGTTATCTGACCATTTTGTTTGGCCAATACCCTGAGACAATGTTTTAATTCAGTAAGCAATCATTGTAAAAGACAAACAAGGTCGCATATTTGAATTGATAATTTTTGTTTCTAGGCTTTAAAGTGCTTGAGGAAACTGCATCATTCAGGTTCTTTCTGAGTAGCATTAAGCCTGCCAGTTTATGTTGTCAGCAAGTTTATCTAAAGCTGGGGAGGGACTTCTAGAGCTTAGGGCGGAGGCAACTGAAGGCATGGCCACCAATGGTGAAGCATTTAAAATCAGGAATGCTCAAAGGGTCAGAATTGGAAGAGTGCAGATATATGATACATTGGGATATATTGAGCAGAAGGAGCTGACAGGGATAGGGAGAGATGAGGCCACGGAGAAATTTGCAGACAAGGATAAGAATTTTAAAATCAAGGCATTTCCTGACAAGGAGCCAATGTAGGCGATGATGGGCAAGTGGAACTTGATGCTGGTAAGGACATCAACAGCAGAGTTTTGAATGACTTTGTTTATAGAGAGTGGAATGTGGGAGGCCAGCCAGAAGCGTTGCAATAGTCGAGGTAGAAGGCATGGATGCGAGTTAACTGCAGCATATGAGCTGAGGCAAGGGTGAAGCTGGACAATGTCTATTCCCAACTCCGTAACAATGTTAATGATGGGGCACAAAGATTTCATTCGGCTAGTACTCATCGCATAATGCATTGCTGAGCATCTACATATCACGTGGAACATAAAGAGTGGCATAGGACTTCTTTAGCTGAATGGTTTGTTTCTCTGTCGTAAATTTTACATAATTTATGTAACTATGTAAACCTAACCAAGGAGCTGGACCAAAGAAATTTGTCTTATGATGGCAGATGAGTTTGAAAAACTAAAGGTTGGAGACGCTAGAGCTCTAAGTCCTCAACATATTACATGGCACTCTACTTTTTTTCCAATTTCTCACCTTGAATTCATGCTCTTTTGAAATTACACTCGCTAAATTTTTTAAAAACTATGTTCTTCTTCTAGTTGCTGCTTGACTGTGGACTTGGCAATAGTGGAGCCTCAGAAAATGGTACTGAGTCTGTTGTAGCTCAACATAGAGTTCTCATTTTCTGTCAGCTGAAGAGCATGTTGGACATTGTAGAACATGATTTGCTTAAACCTCAGATGTCAAGTATTACTTACTTAAGATTGGATGGCAGTGTGCCTGCAGGCCAGAGACATTCCATTGTAGCAAGGTAAGTAAGATGTCCAAGAACTGATAGATGCATTGTATAATACTTAGTGTAAGGTCTCCAATGGCTTAGTGGTTAATTATAGTATGTCCTGCAATAAGCCACATAGACCAAACATTTCCAGTGTTCATCCCTGTACTTTGTTGACCTGGCCATGATAGCTTTTTCTTTCTGGATAAAGAAAGAGAAAGATCAGCAAGGATTCCCACTCCTATCATGTGGCTCCCATATGGACAGTGAGTGAGCAGGAACTGAACTACCCTCTCTGGTTGAAAGATATGATACTGTCAGGTCTCATGCATAAAGAATGGCTACTTTTATACCAAAGGACTGCTGACTGAGGAATACTGCAGAGAAACCAATAGCTTCTAGTACAGTTCGCTATTCGCATCTAGCAACCTGCTAGAATTGAGTTATCTAGAATGGGCACCCCCCCCCCCTCTATACTTCTGAGCTATATCTTTTGCAGGTAATGGACAAAAGTATGTTATTTCTAGAGATTACATGGGTTGCCCACCATGCACTTCTGAACTCCTTTGACTGGCAGAAAAACAGTACACTATCACTGAGCCTAAAACTATCAAATTCACACTAACTTATAGGCAGTTGTTTGGTAGTACAGAACTTGAGAATTGCTGAAAAGGTTTTTTTGTTAAAGCTTTTTGTCTTGCACTCATCAAGACAATTCGCAAGAAAATAACCAATGTCAGGGGAAACAACATGTTTATACTTTGGAGGAGTGTGCTGAGAGGTTAGCAAGTGGACTCTGGTAGAGGGATTGCCATGGAGAAAGCACCAGTTGTTCACTTGCAACAATCAACACTCTCTTCTCATAAAGTATAAATATGTTCTTTCCCCTGACATTGGTATTTTCTTGCAAATTGTCCTGATGAGTGCAAGACAAAAAGCTTTCAAAAAAAAAGCCTGTTTTTCAGCAAATCCATAACACAACAACCAATCTAAATATATTAAAAACTTGGAGGAAAGGGAAAAAATTCCTTGAATTATATAACAACGGTCAACCAATAGCTTGTGTGTACTTAATAAGATTTTACTTCTGAACAAAATATTTTAATCACAGAATGTGAATATAGCATGAAGTACGCCTTGTTGAATCATATACATTTATATTAATTAAACACTAATATATTTGTATTTTGTTAGGTTTAATAATGACCCTTCTATAGATGTCCTGCTGTTAACCACCCACGTGGGTGGGCTAGGTCTTAATCTCACTGGAGCAGATACGGTAGTGTTTGTAGAACATGATTGGAACCCAATGCGTGACCTGCAAGCAATGGATCGGGCTCATCGTATTGGACAGGTAATGTGCTCTTTATTTTAAAGCCATTAGGTTGTATTATAAAGCATTGAAGGTGATCAGATTATTTGACAGTGTAATTGCTTGAAACAGTGCAGACATTTAATTGGATGCTACTTTCTTTTGTTACCTAAAAGTGCAGTATCTGTGAGGGAGATGGTGGCGTAGTGGTAATGTCACTGGCCTAGTATTCCAGAGGCCCAGGCTAATGCTCTGGGATCAAGAGTTCAAATCAAATGTAATTACTTTTTTTTTTATAAGTCAGAAATTGAAAGATGGTCCAAATAATGGTGGCCATGAAATTGTCATCAATTGTCATAAAAACCTATCTGATTCACTAATGTCCTTTGGGGAAGGAAATCTGCCATCCTTGCCTGGTCTGGCCAACATGTGACTCCAGATCCACACAATGTGGTTGACTTTGAACTGTCCTCTGAAAAGGCCTTGGGAGCTACTCAGTTTAAGAGCATTTAGGGATGGGCAACAAATGCTGGCCTTATCAGTGATGTTCACTTCCCATGAAGGAATAAAAAGGCTCAGATTTTGCTGTGGCCATGTGGCAAAACTGTCAGTACTTTCTGTTTTTGCTTCACTGAAATTGACAGCAACTTAAGGAGTTTAGACAAGCCCAGAATAACATGGAAATCCAGAAGTTGCTCTGAGTGAGTGTACGCTCTTGCTAATGAATTGACAAGAACTCCTACTTCCACATTATTAATCTCACTCTGTAACTATCGCAAGGGTTTTGCCCTGTTGAATGAGGTGGAGATGGGTTTTTAACCTCAAACCTTCATAATTACTGCTAAACACTCCTACTGAACCTGAAAAATTAATCTTATATTTGTGAAATGTCATTCCTTCACTGTCGCTGGGTCAAAATCCTGGAACTCCCTACCTAACAACACTGTGGGTGTACGTACACCACATGGACTGCAGCAGTTCAAGGTGGCAGCTCACCACCACCTTCTTGAGGGTACTTGAGGATGGACAATAAATGCTTTACTAGCCACATCCAGCCTAGATAAATGGAACTGAAGTCATTAGTGACAATGGAGAGTGCTTTTAATGCAAAAGTTTTTTTCTATTTCTTACTGCCAAATCAACTACCACCAAGGTTCCCTATATTAAACTTTTTTTTTATAATTTAAAGCATAATTCTCAAGGAAGTTTCAGAAGTAATATTGCAGATTGGGAACAATTATTATATTTAATTTTCAGATACCTATAACATTTTTATTACAAAGCTTTATTAGTGTTACCTAACTCTGCTACATGAGTATTGTCACATGCTTGGCTGATTCTGACTGAGGAAGTGATTTGTTGGTTGTAACAGCTGTTTGCTTGAATATGCTGACTTTGGCCTGTCTTGACCAACTTTTCACTGAATATGAGTAAAATTGACAAAAAAAGAGTCCATAAACAAAAAAGGAAAACTCTCAAAACACTCAGGTCAATCAGTATCTGTGCAGGGAATAAGCAAGTTAACATTTCAGACCCTTCTATCTTGGAAGATATTGCAGATGAATAGCATTTAAAAGCAATATAACAAAGGAATGGGGCGGAAAGACGTTGTATCACACGAGGCAGAATTTTCTGTCTTCCGGGTGGGCGAGCCCAACCCAATTTCCAGCAGGCGGGGAGCCAATCCCCACTGGAGAAGCAGGCCCTGCCGCCATTTTGCGTGGGCAGGCCAATTAAGGCACGCCCAACGTGATGTCCGCTGGGAAGCATTATGCGGGGGTGATTCCCCAAAAGCGAGAGTGCGCTCTTTCGCGCGTGCGTACAAAAGAGCACACATCTCCCTGAGGCTAAGTGCTGCCTCAGGGAGGTCGCTGACAGTTTAAAAACATTAAAAATAGAAAAAAAAAACTCTTAATATGTCCCCGTCATGTGACAATATCACGTGAGATGGGACATGTTCATTAATTACACTAAAACTTTATTAAACTTTTTAAATCCCTACATGAAACCTCATCCCGCCGGTGGATGAGGTTTCATGTTTTTTCTATTGTCCTTCGGGGCTCCTGGCCTGCCCCCCAACCTTAAGGTTGGACGGGCAGGCCCTTTTAATTGTTTCAATGATCCTGTCAATGGCCTCAATCGGCCATTGAGAGGTCAGCGGGCCCACGGCTCATTTTGCTGCAGGCCCGCCTTCCTGAAAGTTTAAATGGCGAGGTATGACGTAGGGGGTTCCCTCTGATCTCATCCCGCGTCATTTTATGTGACAGCGAGCGGGTCCCGCCCCCTGCTCGCCGTTGGCAAAATTCAGCCCATGAGAAAAGTGCTTAAATGGAAAATGGGGATTGGTTGTTAATGGCTGAAGTGATAGAAGCATGAAATAATATCAAACAAATAAGAGAAATCAGACATTTACGAGACATGGAAGTTTTGAATAGCAGAGTTGGGTGGGGTGGCAGGAGGGTGTAAAGCAAGTAGAAATACAAGCATGGAATTTGATAATTTGATGCAGACTCTAGCAGCCCAGGATCCTGGGTGAAAAGTCATTACTTTGAAAATTTAAACATTTTTTTCTTTATCTTCCAGAAACGAGTTGTTAATGTTTATAGATTAATAACAAGAGGAACGTTGGAAGAAAAGATCATGGGATTACAGAAGTTTAAAATGAGCATCGCAAATACTGTCATTAGCCAAGAGAATGCAAGTTTCCAGAGCATGGGAACAGACCAGCTTCTGGATTTATTCACTCTTGACAAGGTGAAGTAGGAAAATTTTGAAACAAAAGCAAAATACTGTGGAATGCTGGAAGTGCTCAACAAGTCAGGCAGCATCTGTGAAGAAAGAAACCGAGTTAATGTTTCAGGTTAACGACCTTTCATTAGAACCGGGTAAAAGTTCAAACTGTAACAGGTTTGAAGCAATTACAGAGGTAGGGAACAAAGTGGGATGGGGATATCATAAGGGAAGGTCTGTGTTTAGGTGGAAGGCAGGAGAGATTAAATGACAAAAGGGATCAGATTGCAAAGCAAAATGAGATAGTAATGGTAAAGGAACAAAATATGGATCTACTGGAGATGAGTTGCTGTTTTACCTGGAAGAAGTGTTTGGGGCCCTGGATGGTGGGAATGGAGGAGGTCAAAGAGCAAGTGTTGCATCTTCTACACCTGCGTGGGAAGGGGAGGGGGTGTTGGGGGTGATTGATGGATGGACCAGGATGTTGCAGAGGGAATGGCCCCTTTGGAATGCTAAATGGAGCGAATGTGTTTGGTAATGGTTTGACACATGAATTAACATAAATAGTGAAGAATGATCTGTTGAATGTGGGTGCTGGTGTGGGGTTTAAGGTAAGGACAATGGGAACACTATTAAGATTCTGGCAGGGAAGGCAAGGGGTGAGAGCAGGAAATGGAATGGACAAGGTTGAAGTAGAGGAGAATCCTTGGGTGAGAAAAAAGGAAAATGTCTACATTTCCTTTGGCAACTGCAACAAAACAAAGAGTATCTAGACTTTCCTTCCATTTTTTATGATGTGGTATAAGGAAGGAATTGAAATTGGATGATGATTCTACAAATCTTACGTAATACCAGCAGAGAACTTCCTGAGGTATACTCAGGACCTATATATGATGACAGTTGAGACTGATTTTTTTCTGTGTGTTTTGACATTTTACCACCATATTCAACAAACCAAAGTAATAGTTTTTCTTAAATGTTGACTGACTAGAAGGATTAAAGCCATAGAGATGTTCAGTAAACCAGTATGATTTACATTAGACCCCAAATTGGCAGGAATGGAAATCTTTTAGTAATAGTTCACATTTAGATAAAGGATATTGGTTTATCATGAGAAATTTTGAGCTTTACTTGGCTTTAATATTTTTCTGTCATGAAGGGAAGGTCTTCAACATAAACATGACCTTATAGCATTTTCTCCTTTATTTTTGAGACTTGTGAGAGCAGTGTTCTTACAGAGATCTATGCTCTGTACCACCTTTACTGTAGATCCATTGGAGGCTGTGAGGCTGTTTCAGATGGGAATTGAAAATCATGTCACATCACAGTTGTATGTTGTGACACATGCTGGTCAGGGCTGGGAAATTGAAACGAGAAACCAAGTAAAAAGGAAAGAAAATGTATTTCTAAATATACATAGGGTCTGAATTAATGGTGGCGTGTCACCAAGCTCTTTTTTGAAACAGTCAAAATAGATCTGATCGATGGGCAGAAGAGTGACACCAGCAAATTTGCTCTTGCAGAGCCAACTTGGAATCAAAAGGGCTGAATGTCCATCTTCTCCAGCTGTAATCATTCTATGATTCCAATGCTGATTCATTGCTGTTCTATGAAACGGTGTGGTACCAAGGCACAAAGTGATTTGTGCATTTAGGAAAACAGAAGGAAGCATTCAATATAATGGCAGAACCCAAAGCCCATGAACATTTCAAATAAAAACAGAAAATGCTGGAAAAACTCAGCAGGTCTGACAACATCTGCAAAGAAAAAAGAGTTAACGTTTTGAGTCCGTATGACTACTTCAGTTTGCAGCGCAGGGCATCCAAAGAACAGAACACATAAGTGTAAGCCCCCTCGATAGGAGACTGTGTCTGCAGTCAACAACACTCCCTGAAGTTAAAACTGTTTTATGCTATAATTGAGGAAATCCTGATCTATTGCCATTTGACTTAAGAATTGGGCTACTTACTGATTGTTGCTAATGATTGAGTTGCTTTTTGATTTGACAAAGTATCTTCACTTTTCATTATACCTTTTTTATTTTTTTTAAAGGATGGTCAGGAAGATAAGGGATCTAGTTCCACTGAGAAACCGTCTGTAAAAGCAATCTTGGAGAACCTTGGAGAACTTTGGGATCAGCAACAATACGACACAGAATATAACTTGGATAATTTCATGCATTCGCTGAAATAAAATGTACTTACGTAATTGCAGCTAAGCCATGCCACTGTCACAGGATTGTTCTGCTGATATTCAGCAAGTTTCAGCAATGTATAATGAAATGCTGATAATAATATGTAAATACAGTCATTTGAAAAGGGTGAGCATAAAATGGATATTTCTAAAACCATTGTTTCAGAAAAAAGTAGAGCAAATAGTCACCCTGGCTTAGTTATTTGCACTGTTTTATAATTTTACATGTAGACACTTATCCAGAGCAGATATACTTGAAGCAACATTCTTTGATGTCTTAGGAAACAAAGAACCTGTTCTTGAGGAAAAGATTTTCCTATAGTTAAGGAAATTAATGCCATTATGTGACATATGTATGATACAGTAACTTCTGTACTCGAGTGCACAATCTGAATTTGATTGAAAACACAGACCTCCTCCACTTTTTCCACAGTGGAAATTGATTCTTTGCTGCGTATTAGTGATAGCTTTCAATTTATTTGCAGATCTATGATAATTGTAGATGTTAAATAGAAATAACTTTGTACTTGGGTTTAAAAACAAAACTTCTGAAATTGAGTATTATAGTCCATGGTATTCCTTGGATTGAAAATAAAATTCAATTGAAAGATCTAATTGCATGAATTTTGAATGTGTTGATCTGCATCGTTCACATGGATTATTCCTAATTGAACAATGGAAGTACATGAGCAACTGCCGTACTTTATGGTACAGGTATCTATTAAATAATTTAAAGGAATTATTAAAGAATCCACTTAAATTTGTAATAGTAAATTTAATCAATTGAGTTAGAAATATTACAACTCTGGTTTACTTTATGCTTTTCTCTAGTTCTGTTACTTTGTTAAATCTATTGATATAGGAATTGAATTACATCTGTTCTTTGCCTGAAGACAATTGTAGATGTTAAATAGAGATTGCTTTGTACTTGGGTGCACTAAATACACTTGGTCTTGATTCCCTGTGTGCAACAGCATGAGTGATCAGCTAGTGTTGTCTCAAAATGTTGCACAGAAGCTTCATTCATGCCTTGTTCATTGTTTGTGTTGAGAATTGTGTAAACAATGAGCCAGTGTGCGAGTTGGATCTGGACTTAACTAGAGATTAACCAAAGGCCTTTAAACTTTCACAATAATGAGAAATGTACAGTATGTGAACTTGAGTATTATGGTATATGTGTTTAGTGCAGTTGCTATAGCTGTTTCCGGTGTACTTTGGTCTCTTGAGAACAATCTTAATGTAACATTGCTTTCTTTGCATTTGGCAAAAGTAAGGGTGTCAATATGAAAACTTGGTAATTGTTTGTAAATCATGTAAAAACAACTTGCAGATTTAATATGGTAAATATTTTACATATCAGGGCAAGCAGTAGGACAATTAGAATAAAATGGCAAAGAAGGTCAATGATAGATTTTGAGGAGGCTTTTCGTAACTGGATGAGAAGTGGCAAAGCAGAGCTATTTAGGGAGGGGGCTCCAGAGAGTTGATATAAACAGCTGGAAGCTCTGCCAGCCAAGTGAGGAACATTGGAAATGAAGGACCATAGGACACAGTCTTGGAAATAGAGCTAGAGCACAGGAGGTTGCAGGGTAGGGTGAGGAATGGTAATTAAGGGATTTCCTGACTCGAATAAAGGTTTTGAATTTGAATCAAGGGGGATGGAAGATGTAGGTACAATGAACAAATAAGATACAAGGCAGAATTTAAAGCAGCCCCATGAGCCAGTGTGCGAGTTGGATCTGGACTTAACTAGAGATTACCAGGCAACTTGGTGGGGGAGGGTGCAGGCTGTTGGTGGTGGGGTTTCCGTAGAATAATGTGAGAGGTTCAATACCAGGAACTGGGCCAAGTTACATGGATGGTGGGGAGGTAGTAATGCCACATGGAAGCTGGGGAAGGTAATTGAGCTTGATTAAAAAAAAGTAATTA
Organism: Carcharodon carcharias; assembly: GCF_017639515.1. NCBI lineage: Eukaryota > Metazoa > Chordata > Chondrichthyes > Lamniformes > Lamnidae > Carcharodon > Carcharodon carcharias. Next base: position 94,782,093 of record NC_054483.1, read on the forward strand.
TGTCACATTTGCATGCCTCTGACTGGAATTAAATGTTACCTTCTGAATTAAACATACAGTGGAGGATAATTACGGGTCAACAGATCCCAAATCAATCAAAGGTGGTTGTATGTAGGTGAGGCTTAGACTCTGCAGGGAGGTCAGCCATTGTGGAGCTACCTTCCATTGGAGTTGAAACTTTAGAAAGGGGAGAGGAAGCCAGCAAGCTCAAAACTGAGATGCAGCTCAGCAGAACAGAGGGCTAAAGCTGAGGGACAGCTCAAAAGAGGAGAGGGGTAAAGCTGAGGAATAGTTCAGTGGAGCAGAGGGGCAAAGCTGAAGTGCAATTCAGAGAAACAGAGTAGCCCTGGCTGCTGCAAAGCTGAGGGACTGTTCAGAGGGGTAAAGCTGAGGGGCAGTTCAAAGAAGCAGAGGGGCAAAGCTAAGGTGCAGCTCAGGAGCAGAGGGCTAAAGCTGCAAAGCTAAGGAGCAGTTCAGCGGAGCAGAGAGGCAAAGCTGAGTGGCGGTTCCAAGGAGCAGAGAGGCAAAGCTAAGGGGCAGAGGGTCAAAGCCAAGGTGCAGCTCAGAGGAGCAGAGGACTAAAGCTGAGGGGCAGAGCTACAAAGCTGAATGGCTTTGGCAAGGCTTGGGGTTAACTGTAGGACATACCCTTCAAGGGCAACAGAGAGTAAAGGAGGTGATACACAAGACATGGAACTCATCCATCCAGTCCTCCTGGACCCAGAGCGGTGGAGGAGCAGTAAAGAGGGAGGGTGGACTAGATGCCAGAGGCACCAATGCCTGCACAGAAGCAGCAAGTGGTGAAGCTGGTGGCTAGACAGGCTGCAAAAGGACACCATTGGGAATGGCAGCAGAAGTGAGTCCAAAGATGGGTCGTGTCTAGAGTTGCATGGACTGCCTCTAGATGTTGGAGCACCAGTTCCAGGGAAGACTGCGCCTGTCGAAGGAGTTCGTAACCAACCCTTGTGCGATGCTGCAGGGTGACCAAAAGGACTGTGTGGGTACCTAGTACCAGTAGGACTGAAAGTCACTGCAGCACTGAATTTCTGCACATCTGACTCCTTCCAGGGATCCACGGAGGACATGTGCAACATATCACAGGCAACCACGCACCACTGCATTCAGGAGGTGACCAATGCCCTGTTTAAGTGAGCTGGAGCATTGCTACTGCATTGACCCTGATAGCTAGACAGAGAAGAGTGTTGGCTTTGATGCCATTGCAGGCTTTCCACAGGCCCAGGGTGTAACTAGTTGCGCCCATGTAGACATCAAAGTTCCCTCCCACCAACCTGCAGCCTTCTTAAACAAGAAGGTTTCTACTTAAACATCCAACTGAGATGTGACCACCAAAAGCCCATCCTGCAGATGTGTCCACTTCCCAGGTAGCACTCGTGACACATGCTTTGGCACTCCCAGGTGCTGCAGTTGTTCCACGCACACCTCTATGGATGGACCGTTAGTGGCAGTGGGTACCCTCTCAAGACATGGCTGCTGAAGCTGGTGAGGAGTTTCACACTGAAGCCAAGGGACAATCCCTGCCACAGGTCCACCCAGGACATTATCGAATAGACAACCTGCCTACTTGAGATGTGATTCCTTTGCCTCGACCATTCTGGAGGAGTACTGTAATATGTCCCAACAAGGGTTTCTAGAATTGTGCTCTACACAGCTTAGTACAGCAGAGAAGTGGGGCCTTGCATCCAGTGACTTGGTGGAGACTCACTTATCTTCTGATGAGGTGATGTGGAGGAGGGAGCAGAGCAGGCAGGACAGTTGGATAAGCTTCCTGCACCAGATGCAAGAGCCTTGGAGAGATGCACTGTGGAATGCATCATGACAATTTAATTCATTGTCTATGCAGCAGGCCTGCTGGAAGTGACTATCAGACCACGTCACCTCTATCTGTCATCACACTTGGTACTTATTTATTGCCCAGCATCTCCAACAATCCAAGCCTTGCGTCTGATCCATTGAGATGGCCAGAATCTGCCCCCCTCACCGGCAGCTACAAACAGGCTTACAATGCCAATCAGAAGACAACAGTTAATGAATAAAGGACACAGGAATAAATGCACCAACACTATTTAATGATACGCAAAGACCAGTTAATAACATTCATGGTTTACCCTGATGCATCTAGGTGCTTTTTCTAATGCACTTCCTAGTGCTCTGAGGTGCGACCCTGGCATCAGCAGCTGAGGTGAAGGCAAGCTGCTGATCATGATGCCCTATCACCCCAGATGACCTTGGCAGCCGTCCTCTGGCTGCCCAAAGCCTGGAGGCTTGAGGATCTCCTGCATATTATCCTCTGGGGCTGCAGGTACTGGAGGCAGTCAGATCAGTGAGAACCACCTGGCCACCCTCAGAGTGCCTTGAGTGGAGCCCCCAGATGCAGCAGGCTGCCTCTCCTCTTTGACTACCAGTGCACCATCATACTAAAGCTGAGGAACAGTATATCCCTGCCACAGGTCCACCCAGGACATAATCGAACAGACAATCCACCTACTTGAGATGGAGATGCACCTGGAGGGAAGTCCAAGCACTTACTCCTCCTCAAGCCTGGCACTGCTGCAGAGAGCTCACGTCTAAAGCGATGGTATGCAGGTCTGTGTGTATATCCGACAGCCACTGAGTGATCTGCTGGTGGAATTTAAAACACCAGTGGAGGTGAAGGTAGGTAGTGCATTGGTAATGTCACTGGACTAGTAATCCAGAGGCCAAGACTAAGGCTTTGGGCACATGGTTTCAAATCCCACCATGGCAGCTGGTGGAATTTCAATTCAATTAATTAAAATCTGCAATTAAAAGCTAGCCAGTAATGATGGCCATAGAACCATTGTCAATTATCATAAAACCCCATCTGGTTCACTAATGCCCTTTAGAGGAGGAAATCTGCTGTGATTACTTTGGCCTACATGTGACTCCAAACCCACAGCATTGTAGTTGACTCCTAACATTTAAGGCTGGGATAGTCAGATTTTTGGTCTCTTGAGGAATTAAGGGATATGGGGACAGGCGGGAAAATGGAATTGAAGCCCAAAATCAGCCATGATCATATTGAATGGTGGAGCAGGCTCGATTCTTATGTTCTTCTGTTCTTATCTATCAGGTAAGTATTTAACAAGTGGTTGAGGTTGTTAGAAAACCAACTGTGAGCTGTTTTGACCCTGAATCCTTTTTTCTATCCAGGAATCCTGTTTCCCAACTTGTGAGCAACACATCAGGGTCACTGAGGCAAGTACACAGTGGGAGGAGCTTCTTCAGTAAAACTGACATGCTGGGAAGGCTTTGATTAATTACACTGGCAAAACTTCAGCCACGGCCATTGAGAGATTGCTTTTCAAAGCACTTTTTTCAAATTGCTTTCACTGCTTGGCAGATGATTGCCAATTTCTTGGAAGGCACTTCACCTGTCTTGTATTTCACTCACCTTCAGCTGCACTTCCCCGCTGCCAACCTTCATCATTGCATGGGAGCTGCTTATGCAATTCCAAATTCCACCTCTGCTGAGGGTCAAGAGCAAAGACTACATACTGCCATCTACTCTCCAGGAGCAATATGAACAGGAGCTCCAAATGGAAGGAGGCGAGACCCTCCTTGTGTTGACTTTTAGTCCCATTAATTTCTCCCACTTGTCATGAAAATACAATAATTCTCATAATGTTTATTGTAAAGGTAGGTTAATAGCGGGGTTTGGATAGTTTCTGTGTGTGTGTGGGATGTAATTGAATTGGAGACAGTTGGGGGCTTTGAGTCATCAGAAAGGAAGTTGGGTTTGAAATGCTAAATACGTAAACATGACTTAAGTTTTAGAATGTAAGGTGTATGGAAAATTTGCATTTTTAGATAAATTAGGGTAGTTTGAATTTCAAAGAGATGGTAGGATGTTACGCCTAGCTAGAAGAAGTTAAGCCATACAGTATGTTTATTTTTCCCAAAAGATTACTGATAATAGAAATCTTTTCATAGTGTTCATATTATGAGAAAGGTAAAGTTCCAAAGACACGTTGAAACTATGGAATTTGCATTAAAAAGGAGATGAGGTTGTGTGTCAGGGGGAGAAAGCATTCTAAGATTTAATACAAGAGTGAAAAACGTCCAGTCCCCGTGCATCAAGTTGCTGTCTACAGGAACCGAAACTGAGAAAACTCATTTTGAATTCTCCTATCCAGGGTATTGTGTTGCTTTGCCTGGGTCTGTTTAAATTTATTTGTTTTTACTGTTGCCTTAACGGGGGTGTGACCAGAAGCCAGATTAATTAGGAGTTATTATAGTAGTAATTTGTAGACCTATGTATGTGCTTGAAATCTTTTCTTTTGTTAATAAATGTTTGATTTAGTTTTCTAAAAACCTCAAGTTGTGATAGTCTTATTACTTCTGAATTCAGGGCACACATCTCAAAGTAAAATAAATTGCAAAACAGTTGCGACTGCATAATCAAGTTTCTCTCATGGATTTGATCCACCTGGCACACATCATCTGCCACTTCATAATAAAATTGAGGGCTCTTTGCGGGATATATTTGAAATTCTTTGATTGGTTTGGAGTTGATGAATCTTAAAGTTACGAGTACATGAAGAATTTTGAATTCAGGAGTTGGTGTGAGATATTTTTAAAGTGGTAAGACTGCAAAAATGGCTGTATCCATGACTAAAACTTTTTTGGAGGTAGAAGATATAACTCTGATTGGGTTACAAAAAGTATCTGGGGATAAGTTAACAGGGTTGGCGGATAAGCTGCTGTTGAGGTTACCTGTAGGGGCAAAGAAAGCAGACGTAGTTGAAGTGATAGCACAGCATTTAAAGTTGGAAGGGATACCTGCCACTAGTGAGTCACAACTGGAGGAAGACAGATTAATTAGGGGTTTTAGGAGTTATTATAGCAGTAATTTGTAGACCTATGTATGTGCTTAAAATCTTTTCCTTTGTTAATGATTAATTTCGTTTTCTAAAAACCTCAAGTCGTGGTAGTCTTATTACTTCTGAATTCAGGGCAGGCATCTCAAAATAAAATACAAAATGCAAAACAGTTGTGACCACATGATCAAGTTTCCCTGGCGGATTTGATCCGCCTGGCACATATCATCTGCCACGTCATAACACACTGTGCTTCCTTTATTAATTACTTTTGCGTTCCTCAATCTCATTGGACTCATGGTTCCCTGCTAATTCTGGTATTTTTTCGTCTATACTGTGAAGACAGACACATGTATTCATTCAACATCTTAACCATTTCCTTATTCCCCAATATAACTTCTCCTTTCTTGACCCATTTACTTCTCCTATTCTCTTTTTTGCATATTTGTTGAAGTGTTTGCAAATCTGTTTTTACATTTGCTAGTTTAGTTTCATTCTATTTTTTTCCTCCTACCAATTTTTTAGTCATCCTTTGTTGGTTAGTTTCTAAATCTCATCCAATCCTCAGGCTCACTATTGTTCTTGACATTATTATATCTTCTTTCAATCTAACAGTCTCTCAAAGCTTTTTAGTCAGCCATGGATGGATCAGTTTTCTCTTGCTATTTTTATTTCTCAATGGCATGCATATTCATTGTGTTATGATCCTTGTCCAGACCCCCAAGTTATTGGTAAGATCCAGTTAGGAACCAATAATGTTTTGTTTAAAGTAGCCAAAGTTTGAGATTCAAGATGCTTGTTAATAGAATAAACCCACAAGATTCTATGGGTTTTGATCCAACAAAAATAAATCTTTCTATAAAGGTCAAGAAGATAAAACAATTTACAATACCTATCTTATACTCTATAACATTCAGGGTTGATATGAGATATATGTGAATTAACTGTGGTCAAACACACCACACTACACAATAAATGCAGATGCAACCAAGAAACAGTCCACGGATTTCTCAACAACCCACCCAGGCATCAGTAACACTGAGTCAACCAATCGCACTGAAACACTCACTTTCATGAGGGATTACAATCTGCACCTTTGAAGATATAACCTGAGAATTCTCTCAAAAGTTTCTCCAACTCTGATGGCATCAATGATGGACCAACTCGCAGGGTTTCAATCTTGTCTCTCTAGATTCTGTTCCCCTGGATTCCTGAATATGTACTTAAGAATATCTTTGGCTGCGCCACGCAGAACACTACTATTCCAAAGGATTACCTTTCTCCAACAGCCCTCAGCACAAAGTCACCGGCTGCCTTCTTGGGTCTTCAGAGCTCCTCCTGAGACCTCTCCAATTGCCCAGGCTTCCCCTGAATCCCTTTCAGTTAAAGTCTGCTAACTCAGTCGTTTTCCTGTTTGGAGCCTATTTCTCTGGTCCTCCCTTCTTTTACCTTAACTTTAAAGGAACCTGTCTCTGTCCCCTACCTATGATTTCTTTTTGAGACTTCTCCCTGTCTCCTCTCCCTTTGGGACCTCTCTATCCACTCTCCCTGTTCCCTGCCTGAGACAAAAATTTTCCATGGTACTCCTAGTCACGTGACCAGGTTTTACACCTTTTTCCCTTTCTTTCTGCGCAGGCTCACTGGGCATCTCCTGAACCTGAACAACTTAACGTTACAAAGCTGCATGTGTGCAGCCAGCTGCTGGTCTGCGCATGTGAAAAAGCTCAGAGATCCATCGAGAGCTGAAGTTCCCGACCTCCGCTCTCAACTCCAAGGTAAGCTGTAGTTCTCATAACAGTTAAGAATTATGAAATTTATTTTTAAATGACTACCATTGCTTAACCACCATTATACTTTTAATCTAATTTTCTAATCTGCCTTGGCTAACTGTTCCCTAGAGTATCTATTATTGGCTTTATTAAAATTAAATAGTTTAATTTTGGACTTATGTACACAACTTTGGGACTTAATGTGAAATTATATTATCACTCTTCCCCAAACGATCCCTTATGATGAGATTACTAACTAACTCTGACGTTACTCAAGACAAGATATAAAATAGCCTCTTCCCAGATTGGTTCCACAGCGTATTCTCAGAATATATTCTAGGAAACTACTTATCCTGCAAACTACTTATTGCCAATTTGATTTGTCCAGTCTATATGAAAATTGAAGACTCCATGATTACTACATTGTATTTGTTACATGCTCCCCTTATTTTCTGATTAGTACTCTATCCAGCTGTGCAGCTACTGTTAGGGGGCCTGTAAATTACTTGCACCAGTGTTTTTTGCTCCTTGTTATTTCATATCTTCACGCATACTGATTCTGCTTCCTGCTGTTCTGAGCCTAGATCCTCCTTCACTTTGGTCCTTATGTCATCTTTTATTATCAGGGGGTCACCGAGGGCAGAGTCTTTTAAAAATGCTAAACGGGGTGGCGGTGAGTTGTGGTGGAAATGGCAGAGGATGGTCCATCTAATGCGAAAACTGGTGAGGTGAAAGAAGGACAAGGGTTAGGAGAAAGGGTAGAAGGGATGAAGGTGGAAGTGTGGGAACTGGGACACACACAGTTGAGGGCTGCTACAGTGTGGGAGAATTCTTGGCTGAAAAAACAGAAGGAAATTTTGAAAGTTGTTGTATAGAAGGTGGTATTAGAGCCTAATGTATTTCTGAGCTTAGAACAATTCAAAAATAAATGGTTTATATTCATTAAAACTTTATAGACCATTACTTAGTTATGTGCAAAAGTTTAATCTTTTGAAAAGTAGGGTAGACAGGGAAAAGTTCCTCCCTGCTGAGTTTTTCCAGGTAATTCTGTTTTTGCTTTGGATTTCCAGCATCCGCAGTTTTTTTGTTTTTAACTCGAAACGTCAACTCTTTTCTTCTCCGCCGATGCTGCCAGATCTGCTGAGTTTTTCCAGGTAATTCTGTTTTTGTTTTAAAAGTTCCTCCCTGTCTATCCTATCTATGCCCCTCAATTTTAGACACCTCAATCATGTCCCCCCTCAATGTCCTCTGCTCCAGGGAAAATAACTCCAGTCTATCTAATCTCTCCTCTTAACTAAAACTCTCCAGCTCAGGCAACATCGTGGTAAACCTCCTCTGCACACTTTCTCGTGCAATCACGTCCATCTTATAATACGGATTCCAGAACTACGTGCAGTACTCTAGCTGTGGCCTAACCAGCATTTTATACAGTTCCAGCTTAACCTCCCTGCTCTTATATTCTATGCCTCAGCTAATATTAAATTGTTCCTTGCTGTTCTCCATTGCTAATCTAAACCTTCTGATACTGATCAGTCTTACCCAAATGTTCCTTCACAGACACTTGGTCCACTTGGCCCATCTCTTTTTCCAGCACCAGATCCAGCAATGCCTCCTTTCTTGTTGGGCCAGGAACATACCACTCAAAGAAGTTCTCTTGAACACATTTCAGAAATTCCTCTCCTTCCTTATCTTTTAGCATTATCCCAATCAATATTTGGATGAAGTATCTCACCGTCACCACTCTACAGTTCTTGTACATCTCTGTGATTCTCCTGCAGATCTGTTCCTCAATCTCACTGTCTCACTATTTGAAAGCTTAAAGAATACCCTGAGTTGTGTGATCCTACCTTTTTTGCTTCTCAACTCTAACCAAATGGACTCTGTTCTTGCCCCGTCAAGGATACCCCCCTCTTTCCAACTTTGCAATGCCTTCCCTAATTTGTACTGCCACCCCACCACCTGTTTTTCCTTTATTTTTTCTGAACACTCTGTACCCTTACATATTAACCTTATGCCCCAGTCTTCACCATTTTTAAGTCATGTGTCCTTTATTGCCACTACATCATATTCCCCCATGGCTCTTTGTGTTTGTAGATCATTAACATTTATCATACTTTGTGTACATGCATTGTAATCATGTTTTTGTATTCCTCATAGTCTTTCTCAGTCCACTCCAATCTAATATAGTCCTACTTCCTTCTCTAGAACTGTCCTACACTCACTTTATGCACATTATTTTTCTTCTCTACTTCCATATGTTGGTGCCCACCCCCCTGCCAATTTAGTTTAAACCCTCCCCAGCCACACAAGTAAACATCCCTGCCTGGATATTGCTCCCAGTCCTGTTGAGGTGCAACCTGTCCCTTTTGAATAGGTGCCTTCTGTCCCAGAACTGGTCCCAATGCCCAAGAATCTGAAGCCCTCTCTTTTGCACCATGGTTCAAGCCATGCATTGATTCATTCTATCTTCCTATTTCTACTCTGCCTAGCGCGTTGAACTGGGAGTAATCCAAAGATTACTACGCTCGAGGTCTTACTTTTTAACTTCCTCTCTAGTCCTTGAAAGCCTGACCACAGGTCCTCAATACCTGCTCTCTCTATGTTGTTAGTACCATTGTGTACCACAGCTTCTGGCTCACTCCCTTCCCCCTGTAGAATATTCTACAACTGCTTTGCGGTGTCCTTTACCCTGGCTCCGGGGAGGAAACACACCATGCAGGACTCAAAAGGACAGTTACAGAATGCCTGTCTGCCATCTTAACAATGGAATCTCCTGTAACGACAGAATTTCTACACTTTGCTGCTCCCTTCTGTACAGTCCCTAGCCCTTTGGTGCCAAGGTCTCGGCTGCACTCCTTCAGGGCAGCGTCACTCTCAGCAGTGTTAAATAATGAGTATCTGTTTGAGATTAGCATGCACCCTGAAGACTCCTATACTACCTACCCCTTCCTCCTTTTCCTGTAGGCCACCCACCTACTATCCTAAACTTTCACTGTTGACCATCACCTGGACCGTACATCCAGGAAACTCTCATCCTCCCTGATGTTCTGCAGTGATTTCGGATGTCTCTCAAATTTGGAAATCCTGAGTTCAAGCTAGAGCAGTCGGGGACAATTCCTACACATATTGCCACCCAAGACGAGTGAAGTGTCCTTAAGTTCCTACATGGCACAGGAATTGCAGGCAACAGGTCTCAGATACCCACCCATGATGTAAAAGAACCTAAGAGATAAAAACAAAAGAACTGCGGATGCTGGAAATCCAAAACAAAAACAGAATTACCTGGAAAAACTCAGCAGGTCTGGCAGCATCGGCGGAGAAGAAAAGAGTTGACGTTTCGAGGTTTCGAGTCCTCATGACTTCAGTTCTGTCGAAGGGTCATGAGGACTCGAAACGTCAACTCTTTTCTTCTCCGCCGATGCTGCCAGACCTGCTGAGTTTTTCCAGGTAATTCCGTTTTTGTTATGTAAAAGACCTTGTTCCTAGTTAGTACAGACTATTCATTTTAATGAACACCTCTAGAAATTTCTGCACTTATTAAATTACTTAATGTCAGGTTAACCCCGATTGAACATTTTTAATTTCGAAGCAATGGATTTGAATGATTACCCTAGTTTAGAGAGAGAAAAGAGAAAAATACCAATTAATCACTTACCTACTTCTCTTTGATGTCACACTAAGATTTTTTTTAACACGGCCAGTGGGTTTTGAACCCACTCACCGCCCATCTAGTTTCACTCTGTTCTCTCTCTCACTGCTGCTGACACTCTTTTCTCTCCCCGCTGATCTCACTTTGTTCTCACTCTCACTGCTGCTGCTGCCGCTCTTTTATCTCTCCACTGATCTCAACCTGTTCAGGGCGCTTTTAACTTTCTGGTTTGTTGTGGTTGGCTGTTTACCTGCTTGCTGATATCACTATTGCTGCACACCAAGAGATTCCCTTGACTTGACATCAGATTTAAACTTCCAGTGGGAGAGGAGAAAACCATTCCACACAGATTGCTGGATCTTATGGGCAATTTTCTTCAAGGTCATTATCGAGTACTGTTGCTTTGTTGTTTACTGCAAGATCCAACCTACAGTATTGACTTGGAGTGGGAATGGTTTTGTGGGCACAGGCTGCACTCTGGCATCTCTCCCCACTGGACCACCTTGATGAGCAAGTGGTCACAAAGTTGTTTAACTGGGGAGATATGTCAAGTTGAAGCTCAATCCTAGTTGTCTCTTCCACAAGTTGTAGCAGAAATTATTGGATAACAATCAAGAGCTGGAAGCTTGACTGACAATTCCCCAGCCATCCCAAACCCCTGTAGCCTAGAGGTGCTGGAGCAAATTGTAGCTGCCCTACTGTGGTGCTCAGTAAGATCTAACTCAATATGACCTGGGACATTCATGGTTTATTTTACAGTTCACCAGGTACTGATTTTGACCACAAATGGTTCAACCCTGTCTTTTTGTAAATATCCTCATTCATACTTGTCCAAAGGTTCTATTTAAGTACCAAAACAACTATTCAAAATAGCAAAAATTACAATTTAGGATTTGAGCAGCAATGCATAAAATGTCTAAACATTCGAGTGGACACCGTTATCTCTGAAAAAGTCAATATCCACTGAAATAGAATGAACTATTCATAAATAGTAAATTAAGTGTTATAGTATGGGCAGAAGTTTCTGCTTGTCGGGCAGGCGCATGCCTGACCCAAATGAGCATAAAATAATGCGTGATGATATTGGGCGAGCATCCCGATGTCATTGCACACTCGCACAATATTTTGGTTGGCAGGCGCACGCAGGAGTTGGCAGTGTGTCCGCCGATAATTAAAATGGCCCTATTAAGGCCATTTACAATCTAATTGAATTAAATTTTTCGTTGCCCGTCTAACCTTACAGTTGGCGGGCAGGCAAAAAGGGTTTTGCAAAACATCATCCATGAGTTTCGATCTGTCAGTTAAAATAAAATTTCATATTAATTTCTAACATGTCCCCACTCATGTGGGGACATGATTTTTAGCATCTCAAAATGCTTTATTTTTAGTTTTTTATATCTTCATCTCCCTGAGGCAGCTCAGAAACAGAAAGAAACACTGTGGTAATCTGATGTGTAATATACCTTTAAGAAGAATGTTATAATGGAAAATCACATGATCTTGGTATCCAATAGCAGAGTAGCGCAGGCTACCTCTTTAATTAGTAGTCTGTAGTCAGTAGTTAGTAGCAGCAGTAGTATAGAGATAGAGTTTGAAGTGTGAGCACATGATTAGTTGCTGCTGAGTACCTTTGTAAATAAGTAGTGTTTCTACCCATGAAGTGTCTGCTGCTCAACTCTATCATTAGTACCAAATCGGCCACTCCTTACAACAAGCGTGCAAACAGGGTCCAACAAACTGGTGACTAAGATCCAACAAACTGGCAATGGGATTAACCAAGTTAAATAGAAGCAAGCAAGAGAAATGAAATCGGCACTATACCTCACACAGCAATTGTAAGTAGAAGTTCTATTAAAATTGTCGAAGTAACTCCCTCAAAGCATGCCGCAATTTGGAAGAATTGATCCTTTCGATCCAGCAATGGACGATTGGTCCCACTATATTGAGCATGTCTCACTCTTTTTCCAAGTAAATGAGATTACGGGGGAAGAGAAGAGGCGGGCGATCTTCTTAAGTACATGTGAGAATAAGACTTATGGCTTGATTCAAGGTTTGACACACCCAGTGCCCCAGAGTCGAGAAATTTGGATGAATTAATGGACCTGATGAAGGGTCATGACCTACTGTAATCAGTAACAATGCAAAGGTTCAAGTTTAGTTCAAGAATTACAGCCCCGGGGGAGGCAGCTACAAACTATTTGGCAAGCTTGAAGCAATTAATGGAGCATTGTGATTTTGGTACATGCTTAAACAATATGCTTAGAGACCGTTTAGTGTGAGGTTTGAATGGGGACATGATTACCTGAAACAAATTTGGATTTTAAGAAGGCGCTAGAGTTTGCACTGGCAATGCGAAGTGTAGTTAGAGATTCGAAAGCTATACAGGGCGTGCAAAATGGCACTGTCCTCCACTTCGGGCGGGAAGCCCAGGCAAAAGGGGTGTGAAAATGTAATACTCTACTTAGATGTGGGAAACAGGCCTCACTAGCAGGAAAATGAAAAAAAAAACGACTCAGCAGCGAAAACAAGGAGTAATATCAATAAAGGTGGAAATAGACAATCTTTTAACGTTGGCACTTTAAAAAAATAGAATGTTTTTATTGTCATAAAAACAGTCACATAATGAGACAGTGCAAGGAAAGAATGAAGCAGACTTTTAAACAAAAGAAAAAACCAGTGAGATCTACAATGTAGAAGAGCCTGAAGCAACAGATTCAGATATTTATTTGTTGTATAACTTGATGGTTGGAATAACAGAACCAATCTATGTAACAGTGAGAGTGAATGGTAGACCTGTTTGAATGGAAGTAGACACAGGCGCTTCCACTACAGTATTTGGGGAACACACCTTCAAATATCTGAGTAATGCAGAACATCAATTAAATTTGGAAGAAACAACTGCCCAACTAAAAACATACATGGGTGAAGACATCCAAGTCAAAGGCATAAGTAAAGTAATTGTTAATTATGGGAGCCAATCAGTAAAGCTACCAGTGTTGGTATTGAGAGGCAGAAGACCAAGTCTCCTACAGCGAAACTGCCTAAGAGAAGTCAACCTTGAGGGACAATTGAGATTCCAAAAGGAAGCAGGAGGTACTTCTGCTTTGGAAAAGAAGTGTGTAAGGACTCAACAACCTGAAGAACTGCAGGCTGTTTTAATCCAAAACATCCAAAATCCAGAACAGCAGAAGGAACTCGAAGAGACCATGCTTAAGGACAAGTTTGGGACGAGGTGAGCAATCTCCAAAAGGAAAAAGAAAACTTGCTGAAAGACCTTCACACATTACAAGATTCTCTCAAGTCAAAGTTTGTGCCACTGGAAAAGCTTGAAGAGAAATGGAAAGAACTCAAAATGAATGATGAATGTTTAATTTCCCAGGAGGCAGAAAACAAATACAAAAAAGAGATGGAAGAGCTGAAGAATCAGCTATGTGAAGAGGCTTTGGAGGCAAAAGTCGCAGAATTTTCTAAGAAGCAGACAAATGATGAAATTCTGGGAGACTCAACCACTGAGTTCACTCAAGTCAAGCTTACATCTGAGATTAAGATCAGTGCTAGAAAGAAGAAGGCACGTAGAAAGAAGACACAGAAACACAAATAAGGCTTTAATCCAGGGAGCATATGAGTATACTTTCATACATAGGCCTGGTAATTAAATTGCAAACGTCGATGCACTTAGTCGTTTGCCTTTACAAGAAAGGGATATGGAAGTCCCAGTTCCACAAGAACTTATTTTGTTGTTACGTTTCTTAGATACATCACTAGCATGCACTCGACAGATCAGTGACCCAGTCCTATCACAAATACTTCATGGTTGGTCACAAGAGCCTGTATCTGATGAAATGAAACCTTTAACAGAAGGCATGAAATAACCAACCAGGATGGTACCTTATTGTGGGAAGCACAAGTGATAGTACCTTCAAAGGGTAGAGAGCCATTGCTAATTGAACTACACAGTACACATCCAGGACTATCCTGAATGAAGGCCTTGGTGCGCTGCTATCTATGGTGGCCTGGGATGGATGGTGAAATAGAGAGTTTAGTGAAGGATTATGTGCAATATCAGCATCTCCAAAAGTTATCTTCAACAGCTCCATTACAACCTTGGGAATGGCTAGAAAGACCATGGGTGCAGTTACACATCGACTATGTTGGACCTTTCATGGGAACAATATTTATGCTCATTGTTGATACTCACTCAAAATGGATGGACATTTGTGAGGTGAAATCACCAATGTCTTCTGCTACAATTGAGAAGTTATATCAAAGTTTTGCCATTAATGGGCTACCAGAAGTAGTAGTTTATGATAATGGCACAGCATTTACGAGTGCTGAGTTTCAGCAGTTTATCAGCCTCAATGGTATCGCTCATGTTAAAAACTTCATCGTACCACCTTCCTCAAATGGACTGGCCGAAAGGGAGGTTCAAAAATTCAAGGCTGGCATGAAGAAATTAACTGGAGATTCTTTAACAACCAAGCTAGCACACTTTCTTTTCCATTATAGGACCACCCCTCACACAACAACAGGTGTTCACACCTGCGGAATTATTGATGAAACAATGTTTCGGACAAGGTTGAGCTTAATAATGCCAAATTTAGGGGTGAAGGTGGAAAGGAGTCAGGGAAGTCAGAAAACTAGGCACGACTGGCATAGCCCTGACAGGAAATTTACCATGGGAGAAACGGTATACGTGAAGAATTTTGGAAGGACCAAAGTGGTTACCGGGTGAAATAAGTGCAGTGACCGGACCTCTATCTTACCACATGGAGGCAGAAGGCCGAGTCATACGGAGACATGTGGATCACCTAAGGAAGGGAGAAGCTATGCACCAAGAAATGATTCCACCAGTGTTCACAACCAGGTCAGCATTTCCTGTTGCTAGAACTCAACCCAGTACTGACATATCCGATGTTCCTTCGAGAGTGGAGGATACAAAGCTGCAGGAGCCCACCGAAGCACCTGATGTCCAGACAATCCCGGAAAAGAAAGTTCTTGACAAGGCATCTGAAGTTGTAGAGCTGAGACCCTCTATGTGCATAAGGAAACCCCTAGAAAGACTGAATTTTTAAATTACTTATCAGTGTAAATATTTTGCTATTTTGAGAAAATTGTAATTGTAAATATAAAACATATTTCTGAGTAAAGGGGGAGGGATGTGATAATCTGATGTGTAATATATCTTTAAGAAGAATGTTATAATGGAAGATCACATGATCTTAGTATCCAATAGCAGAGTAGCACCTGCTACCTCTGTAGTTAGTAGTCTGTAGTTAGTGGTTAGTAGTAGTCGTAGTGTAGAGATAGAGTTTGAAGTGTTAGCACTTGTTTAGTTGCTGCTGAGTACCTTTGTTAATAAACAGTTTCTGACTATGAAGTGTCTACTACTCAACTCTATCATTGGTACCAAATCTGCCACCCCTTTCAACAAGCGTACAAACAGGATCCAACAAACATAATACTGTGTAATTCTCCAGTTTGGAAACATCAGTTGTCCGGAAATTTTCTGAGCAGATCCAAGCAACTCTCGAACTCGCAACTAGACTGTTCTGGCACTGCAACAAATTGAGAAGGCATGGGCTCAATAAAGATGATGAACATTTAACTCTTTCTTACTATGGGACACAGTATTTTTTGGAAGTACAGTTTTGGAGCAAGCAGAGCAGGAATCAATTACAGTATTAGCATGTTAAACATAACTCAAAAGTTGTGTTTGAATAATGTAAGACTTGTAATCCAGAGGAGTTTTTTTTGAAAAATATACTTTATTCATAAAATACCTGAAAGGATATTACAAAACATTTCTAAATCGCCATCACAAAAAGGACAATCAGATTCAGCTTTTACACATGGTTCACAAGGTGCTTCAATACAATCAATGAATATTATAGTCATTTCAATATGGTCATTACAGACAGTCAGTCAGTGCAATAGGATTGGAGTTATCGCCATACATCATGTTGCACTCTGAGGTGCTTCAATACAATTATAATACATTTAGTATTCATGGCCTAAAATCGCTGTACAGCCCGAGGGGGCTATACAATTCCCAGCCCCTCAGTGCACTATGGATGAAAGGTCTTAGACAGTGACCTTTCCCCATTGTGCCTTTGCGGCGGCTGCCCCAAGCTTTAGTGCATCCCTCAGCCTGTAGTCCTGGGCCTTGGAATGTGACAGTCTGCAACACTCGGTCGGGGACAACTCTTTGCACTGGAAGACGAACAAGTTTCGGGCAGACCAAAGAACGTCTTTCACCGAGCTGATGATCGTCCAGCTGCAGTTGATGTTTGTCTCGGTGTGTGTCCCTGGGAATTGCCCGTAGAGCAGAATCTTGTGTCATAACACTGCTCGGGATGAACTTCGACAAAAACCACGTGTCTCTCTCCAGTCCTCCTTAGCAAAGGCACATTCCACAAGGAGGTGAACAACGATCTCTTCCCCCACCCCCCCAACAGCCATCTCGAGGGCAACATGCAGAGAGGGTGAGACTCCTGGCATGTTGGAAGGATCTGACAGGCAGGGCCTTTCTCACCACCAGCCAAGCTACATCTTGGTGTTTGTTGGAAAGTTCTGGCGATGAGGCATTCTGCCAAATGACTTTGACAGTCTGCTCGGGGAACCAGCCGACAGGATCCACCATCTCCTTTTCCCACAGGGCCTCTAAGATGTTACGTGCCGACCACTGCCTGATGGACTTGTGGCCAAAGGTGTTTCTCTGCATAAATTTTTCCACGAGGGACAGGTGGTACGGCACAGTCCAACTACTTGGAGCGTTCCGTGGTAACGTGGCCAGACCCATCCTTCACAACATCGGGGACAGGTAGAACCTCAGCACATAGTGACACTTGGTGTTTGCGCACTGAGGGTCTACACACAGCTTGATGCAGCCACACACAAAGGTGGCCATCAGGATGAGGGCGATGTTGGACACAGTTTTTCCCCCTTTATCTAGAGGTCTCCAGATAAAGCGAAAGATGGCTCAGGTGATCGCCATCGGGCAGGAGTGAGGAATGGGCCAGACCTGCGCCACGTACAGCAACAGCGAGAGTGTCTCACACCTGATGACCAGGTTCTTACCCGCAATGGAGAGGAAGCGTTGCTCCCACATGCCCAGTTTTCTTTCCACCATAGACACTCACTCCTTCCAGTTTTTAACACATGGCCCGGTCCCTCCGAACCATATCCCCAGCAACTGTCGGTGAAGGGGACAAAGGAGCGGTTAGCCCGGTTCCCAAAGAACATAGCCTCGCTCTTGACATGGTTTACCTTGGCTCCCGAGGCCAGTTTGAACTGGTCGTAGATGTTGATCAGTCTGCGCACCGACAGCGGATCCAAGCAGAAGATGGCAACAATGTCCATGTACAGGGAGGCTTTGACCTGAGTGCCTCCACTGCCTGGGATCGTCATTCCTCTTATGCCTGGATGCTTCCTGTTGGACTCAGCAAAGGGTTCAATGCAACACACAAACAGGACAGGAGAGAGAGGCAGCCCTGCCTGACTCCAGATTTAATTGGAAAGCTTTCTGATTCTGACCCATTGATTGAGACTGGACTACTGATGCTAGTGTAGATCAGTTGCATCCAGTTGCGGATTTCCTCCTAAACCCCATATTGGAGAGCACATCCACCATGTAGGCGTGAGATATTCCATCAAAGGCCTTCTCCTGATCCAGGCTGATGAGGGAGGTGTCCACACCCCTGTTCTGCACATAGGCAATCATATCCCTGAGTAGCTCAAGGCTGCCAGAGATCTTCCTGCCGGGCACAGCGCAGGTTTGGTCAGGGTGGATCACCAATTCCAGAGCAGACTTGACCTAATTAGCAATGACTTTGGACAGAATCTTATAGTCCACATTCAACAGTTAAATGGGTCGCCAATTTCTAATTTCCTCCCTTTCCTCCTTGTGCTTGTAGATGAAGGTGCTGATGCCTTTCCTCATGGATTCCGACATGCTGCCGACCAGAAGCATACTCTCATACACTTCTGGCCGATCCAGTCCCACAGAGCCGCATAGAACACCGCCGGCAATCCGTCGCTTCCAGGAGTTTTACTCTCCTCAAAGGACTCAAGGGCCTTAGTCAGTTGGTCAGGAGTTACCGGTTTGTCCAGGCTCCCCCGTGTACTGTCATCTAAGACCTCCGTGATAGAGGACAGGAAGGACTGGGAGGCCGTGCTGTCTGTGGGCTTCACGATATACAATCTGGCATAAAAGGATTTGCTGATCCTCAAAATATCAGACTGTGATGACTTTACTGAGCCGCCGCCTTCCTTCAGGCTGCTGATCACAGAGCTGTCTCTGTGTACCTTTTGGAATAAGAACCGGAAGATGATCTCGGAGGCCTCCAAGGCAAAGAGCGAGGCTTGCTGGCTCTTCACCTCTTGGAGTCCCTCCTTGACATCGACCCCCATTGACTGCAGCCGGAGCAGGTTCTGCATACTTTTCTGGAGTTGGGACATTTCCCTCTGTTCCTTTCTAGCTTTCTGGAGGCCTTTGAGGATGAAAAACCTCTTGATGTTTTCCTTGATCGCTTCCCATCAGTGTGTCAGGAACTCAAAGAGGGGTTTCACGGTTCTCCAACCTTTGTAATCCCTCTTGAGTTCCTCAATGTTCTCTGGGGTCAGCAATTGCATGTTCAGCTTTCAAGTCCCTTGCCAACCCTCTGGTCTTCCTGTAAGTGACAGCCAGCCTGTAGGAGGCAGTGGTCAGAGAAGAACACCGGCTTGACGTTGGTGGATATGACTGCGAATGCACGGGACACAAACAGGAAGTCTATCCTGGAATGGATGGACCCGTCTGGTCGCGACCAGGTGTCTCTATGCTGCACTCCGTCTGCAGAGTTGCTGAAGACGTTGTGCAGCTTGGCATCCTTTTCTGTTTCCATCAGGGATCTGGATGTAGCGTCCAATCTGCTGTTGGACCTGCCGGATCGTCCAGCTGCATTGAGGTTGCAGTTGAAGTCACCGGCCAGAATGACCGGCCTGGAGGTTGCCAGCAGCAGTGGGAGCTGCTGAAAGACTGCCATCTGATCGCTCTTCTGTGCTGGAGCAAACACGTTAATTAACCGGAGTGGAGCATTCTTGTACATTACGTCTGCTACGAGGAGGCACATGCCCACCACCTCCTTAACCTGGGAGACGGTGAAATTGCCTCCCCGCAGCAGAATACCCAGGCCGGAGGAACGCAAGTTGTTTCCTCCCGACCAGATCGATGGCCCATGGGACCACCACCGTGACCATTGCCTGTAGGAGCTGAGGTGCAGTATCGCACACTCCTGAAGAAACAGCAGGTCAGCTTCGACCTTGGCAAGGTAATCCAGAGGAGTTAGTAGCCCTAAACTGTTAAATGTTTTGTCAGACAGCTACATTATAAACAACAGAAGTCCTGCTGCCTAACTATTTTTACCAAGTTAAGGTCAATATAACTATAAATATTTGCCCTGACCCATCCAGGAGGCAGGAGGTAAGATTTATGCAATCAATTTTGACTTTCCCAGAATCCTGCTGTTTACATGACCCCATTGTTAACCCCATGAACCCTAGATGGAAACAAATGTTCTTCCTTAAATGCAGGATTTTTGCCACTATTGGTAGGGCATGAAGGAAATACATATGCATTACTTTTGTGTGGGTGATTAATTGAGTCTATGATAGTTAGATTGCAGCTGATCTCTGGAAGCAAGGGGCTTTGTGAACTTATTCAGTACATTTTCTTATTCAGTACATTTTAACCTCATTTTCTCACTACACAGTTGTGAAGTTAATGAAGGATGAGGAACTTAGCCTTTGGACAGATATGTATGGCAGACGAGACACGTGTTTTCTGGAGGTGTTTGCCACAACGTGCTTGCTGGTGCAGAGGCAGTGGTGCACAGTTGCAGAGTCAAAAGAAAGCCTCAGCGTTCTCACGTAGCAAATGCTGCTGGAACACATAAATGGTTATTGGTTAGAAGTGCTAGGTTTCATGTTTTTACAGGGCTGACCATTATGCTGCTACTTTAAGAGGTCAACAAACGTCTGTGGGTCACGCAGTAGAGCACATGTAACTGATTCCACAATCATTTTTGTCCCCAAGGCCCATGCACACTGTTGTAACATTGGGTTGGCTGCAAACTTCAAAAGTGTGCTTCTTTTGGACAGTTGTTCAACTCACATCCCTGTGAGGCAATTAGATGCTGACAATATCATTCCTACATATTTACCTCCCCCAAACCCTCAATTCATTCATTCATTCATTCATTTATTTGTGCTCAGCCTGAAGGCATGACCTTGGCACATTGTCTGCTTCAGCCTGAACCATTTTCTAGGTGGTTTTTGTCAGTTGTGGTTTTCCATTGTTTTCCACTCTCAGGGAGGGCAAGGAGGCTGGTCCCAAGACTACTTCAGCCAGAATGGGAATTGAATCCACATGCTGGTATTATTCTGAACCAAAGACTAGCCATCTAGCTAACGGAGCTAACCAGCCCCTAGCTCCAATTATATATCTTTATTCAACCAATGGACCAGGGAGTTCAATTAAAACAGATCAATTAAGAGTCACTACAGACACAGTTTTTTTGTCATCTTGTGAACAGCTGCAGTACTCGTGGTATCGATGCTTTTAAGAAAGTCTTCAGTATCGAAGATGCTATTTGGTGCCTGGCAAATGAATGGGACAGTGTCACTAGGGGAACCTTGCAAAATGCATGGCACAAGTTGTGCTCTATAACTATGTTTAATGATGAGGATGCAGGAAAATCTTTGTGGGCTTTAAGTGAAGCCAAGGTGAAGGTAGTGATGAATGCATTATGCTAAGCGAATGCAAAGTAATGGCATTGACTTAGATGGGGAGGATATTGTAGCATGGCTAAATTGTGACTACGATGCTCCAATGGTGCAACAAGTAATAGATTCAGAGACAACTGATGCAGTTTTATATCATAAGTCTGTGGATAATGACAACGGTGATGAAGAAAATAATAATCCTGAGGTAAAGATTACCATGGAGGAGGGGATAAATCTGGCCTCCTGATTCATTCACATTCTAGAGCAACAAAGTTTTATAAGCTAGCAAGATGTAATGCATGTGCGCAGATCCAAGAGAAATTAATAAAGGAGTAGCCAAAATACATAAAACAAATGACGTTGCAGAAAATCCAAAACAAAAACAGAATTACCTGGAAAAACTCAGCAGGTCTGGCAGCATCGGCAGAGAAGAAAAGAGTTGACATTTCAAGTCCTCATGACCCTTCAACAGAACTAGGTGAATCCAAGGAGAGGGGTGAAATATAAGCTGGTTTAAGGTGTGGGGGTGGGGGGGTGGGGGGGGCGGTGGTGGTGTTGGGTGGGGGGAGAGAAGTGGAGGGGGGTGATGTGGTTGTAGGGACAAGCAAGCAGTGATAGGAGTAGATCATCAAAAGGTGTCACGAACAAAAGAACACAGGTGTTGAAGTTGGTGATATTATCTAAATGAATGTGCTAATTAAGAATGGGTGGTAGGGCACTCAAGTTATAGCTCTAGTGGGGGTGGGGGGAGCATAAAAGATTTAAAAATATTTAAAAATAATGGAAATAGTTGGGAAAAGAAAAATCTATATAAATTATTGGAAAAAACAAAAGGAAGGGAGAAGAAACAGAAAAGGGGTGGGGATGTAGGAGGGAGTTCAAGACCTAAAGTTGTTGAAATCAATATTCAGTCCGGAAGGCTGTAAAGTGCCTAGTCGGAAGATGAGGTGCTGTTCCTCCAGTTTGCGTTGGGCTTCACTGGAACAATGCAGCAAGCCAAGGACAGACATGTAGGCAAGAGAGCAGGGTGGAGTGTTAAAATGGCAAGCGACAGGGAGGTTTGGGTCATTCTTGCGGACAGACCGCAGGTGTTCTGCAAAGTGGTCACCCAGTTTACGTTTGGTCTCTCCAATCCTGCGCATGCACATAATCAGCATCACCAAGCCCAAATCCATCAACCAGCATACTATATGAAACACAGAACCCAGATTAACTGCTCTTACTGATGATGATCAATCACTTTCTTACACGCCCCTTCTAACTATTGGTAAAACAAAGCAGTGTACAGAATCACCTGTTCCCTTGACATCATCAGCATCATTTTAATGCAGTACCTTGGGAGTGGAAACATGGAAAATACAGCATTTGGATAAGTAAAGTAATTTTCATTACTGTTTTATAATGTTTTACCACTGTTTTATGTTTCAGGTAAATATTTATATCTACTGTGTTTTCTAGTTCACACACTTGTGGTTAGGATTTCTAACGTCATTCTATACTCTAGAAAATTCCAAGATCCAGAAATGGCTTGGTCCCAAGCATTCCGACTGTAGAAGTTACAGTGTAGTTTCTCTCTACCTGCTTTGTCAAGACCCCTCATCATCTTGAACATCTCTATCAAATCTCCTCTCAACCTCTCCTATCTTGAGGAGAACACTCCAGCTTCTCCAATCTATCCTCGTAACTGAAGTCTCTCATTCCTGGAACCATGCTCATAAATCTTTTCTGCATCCCCTGTAAAGGTTTCGCATTTCCTAAATCAATGGGTCAAAATTTTCTACCAAATTCTATTTGAGGCTGAACCAGTGTTTTATAAATGTCCATCATAATGTCCTTCTTTCTGTAGCCTGTGCCTCTCCTTATAAAGTTTGTTTATAAATCTTCCTGGTCTTCAGCCTACAGAGAAATTCCTCTGTGCCATCAAACTTTACAGCTGGAATTTTACGCTTAAGAAATGGGTGGTATAATGGTTGGGAGGAGCAGAAAATCAGGCATCCTGATGCCAGAACACAATAATATGGATGGGGAGCGGGGAACAAATTCAGGACCCCACTCACCATCTAATGAAGGCCAATCAAATCCCAAATCGAGCTAATTAAATTGGAAATAGACAGCAATTTTACATGTCTTGTGCCATTTACGGCAAGTGGCACACAGGGGGTGGGAGGGTGATGGTCAGACTCACGACAGCATTCGTTGAGTGCCAATTTACCATGATTCAATGGAAAAAGAAGAGCTTGGCCTGAGGAGATGAAGACAACAGCTGTGAGAAGTGAGGGACTTTTTGATTGCTGAAATTTGGCCTCTTACTGAAGGGTTCCCTGTGAACGGATCACCTTGGAGGGTGAAAGGAGCAATTTGGGGGCTAAGGGGGCCTGCAGCAATGAAGGATCCCTGACAGGGAGGGGTCAGACAGAGGACTGCTTGGATGCTAGGGCCCTGGGATTGTGCGCTCCTCCAGCGAGGAGGAGAACCGGCAGAGGAGAGAGAAGAGGGCAGGTGACCAGGGACTGCAGCGCCCTGCTGGCCAGCTGCATGAGGGGCCTGCTGATGGTGAGGGGGCAGATGGCCACAGAGATCCCTGGCCGCAAGGATGCAGCAGGAGAATAGGTTACCCAACAGGCAGGAACAATAGGCAGTGGTCTAACTAGCTGCAGATGTCAGAGCACCAGAGTCTCCAGCAGCTTTGTCACTCCCGAGAGACATTGAAATCTCTAAGCAAGATGCTGGCTGTGGAGATCAGCTCAAATTGCATGGATGGGCATTCAATGTCTGTGGCTCACAAGGTGACAATCACCTTGAACTTCTATGCCTCGAACTCGTTCCAAGGAGCAACTGGAGATCTGTGCAGCATATCCCAGGCATCTACCCATTGCTGCAACAGCGTTGGGACTGATGCATTATTCAGGAGCTTGCCATCAGGAGCTCGTCAATGACGATATATGATTCACTGCAGATGACAACAATCAAGCCAAGAGAGTCAGAAACTTCAGGCCTAAGTCCAAAGAGTGATTGACTGAACACATGTGGCCATCAAGGGTCCTGCAGGCCAGCCACTAGCATTCACCAACTGCAAAGGTTTTCACACCCTCAACATACAACTGATCTGTGACCACCTCCAACTGATATTGTAGGTGTGCATTTGTTACCGATTAGATGCACTATCCTCAGGTACTCCCGGGTGCCACCACTCCCCCCCTCATCCTGGATACTCGGTGACAAGGTGCATCCAATGAAGAGATGAGATTTAGATGCCTGAACCACCCAGGTGGCACCCTGCTGATGACCAGCACAAGTTTTCATGATTGTTGTTGTCTGCTGCACTGGCAAAACCTGGCATCCCATAGGGGGAAGACCCTGGCAGTAGAAGACATCCTTAACCATGAGGCATCCTCAGATAAGGAAATAGATGTTGATTCTGAAGATGAGCAGCAGGATGCAGACCATCATGGTGCACTATCTGAAAGGCCCCAGGGATTACTTACCAAGGAGTCCCAGAAGTCTCTAAATCTAAGGTGTCTCTTGAACTGGATCACGCTGGTCATCTGCCCCGCCTGGGATCCGCATTCTGGCACACTACAACCTGCAAGTCCAGAACACCAAGGCCATCAGCCCACATCGCCTCGGTGATGGAGCCTTTGGTGGCTGTGAATACCATGGACAATGTCAAGTGGCTGTGGGACCGTATGGTTAGACAATTCCATCTGGTGGTAAATCCCCTCACTGCAATGATACATTCATATTCAGTGGCTCGCATTTAACTAACATATAACATTGGTTCACAATCAACATGTGCACAAACTCCCACCTGTGAGTTCCAGTGCTGCTAGTGCACTTACTTAAATCTTTTTCGGGTGCTGTGATGTGGTTCTCCTTCATCTTCATCCCTCCTGGTGGAAGTAGACTGCAAACCTTGGTATCCTGTTGCCTGATGCTGTGAGGGATGCCTGACCAGTGGCAGAAGGACTCCTCAGTTGCCACATTACCCCGAGGCACTGGGGTCACTGGGAGCAGGAAGGGGGAGCTGATGTCAACATCAGTAGCACTTGTGAGGAGCCCCCAGAAGCAGACAGCCACAGCTTATCCACTGCTGTGAGGCACACGTGCCTCCCTGCTCACCTGAGAAGGATAAAGACATGCTGGAGAGTCCAGGCGCTCTCTCTCGCATCGGCACTGCCTGTTTGAGCTCAGGGGCAGGTTTGTAAGGTCTGTATGCATATCCTATACCTCCTGACAGAGTTTAGCTTTCCATATCCTGGAAAGAAATGGCCTGAGTCGTCAAGGCAATATCGTCGACATAAATAAATTTTTGTGATGATGTGATGGGCATGTCATTTATGTAGATGTTAAAAAGTGTCAGTGCCAGGTCACCGTCCTGTGAGAGACTGTTGTTAAGTGTTCTGTGTTGACTTTGTCTCATAGGTAGACCTTTATCCTTCTGTTGCTTAGAAATGTCCTCAATAGCTGGAGTAGTTTGGCACATGGCAGAAGCAGCAGGGCCAATTTGAGCATCAGTCCATTTTTCCACACAGTACACCTCTACACCTCCATCCCCCATCGGGATGGTCTGAGGGCTTTCCGCTTCTTCCTCGAATAGAGGCCCGAACAATCCCTATCCACCACCACACTCCTCTGTCTGACTGAACTTGTGTTCTCACTGAACTATTTCTCCTCAAACTTGTCTCACTTCCTCCAAATAAAAGGTGTGGCTATGGGTACCCGCATGAGCCCCAGTTATGCCTGTCTCTTTATGGGGTATGTGGAACATTCCTTGTTCCAGTCCTACCCAGGCCCCCTCTCACAACTCTTTCTCCGGTACATCGATGATTGCTTCGGTGCTGCTTCATGCTCTCATCTGGACCTGGAAAAATGTATAAATTTTGCTTCTAATTTCCACCCCTCCATCACTTTCACATGGTCCATCACTGACGTTTCCCTTCCTTGACCTCTCAGTCTCAATTTCTGGTGATAGACTGTCCATCAATATTCATTACAAGGCTACCGACTCCCACAGCTACCTCGACTACGGCTCCTCACACCCTGCTTCCTATAAAGACTCCATCCTATTCTCTCAGTTCCTTTGCCTCTGTCACATCTGTTCTGATGATGCCACTTTCCAAAGCAGCTCTTCTGACATGTCTTCCTTCTTCCTTAACCAAGGTTTTCCACCCATGGTGGTTGACAGGGCCCTCAACAATGTCAGGCCCATCTCCCGCGCATCCGCCATCACACCTTCCTCTCCCTCCCAGAACCATGATAGGGTCCCCCTTGTCCTCACTTATCACCCCACCAGTCTCTGCATTCAAAGGATCATCCTCTGCCAGTTGCACCAACTCCAGCATGATGCCACCACCAAACACATCTTCCCTTCGCCCCCTCCCCCACCCCATCAGCATTCCGTAGGAACCGTTCCCTCCATCACCCCCGACACCTCAATCCCCTTTCACAGCATCTTCCCATGCAACTGCAAAAGGTACAACACCTGCCTCTTTACTTCCTTCCTCCTCACCGCCCAAGGACCCAAACACTCCTTTCAAGTGAAGCTACACTTCACTTACACTTCCCTCAATTTAGTCTACTGCATTTGCTGCTCCCATTGCGGTTTCCTCTACATTGGGGAGACCAAACGCAGACTGGGTTACTGCTTTGCGGAACACCTTCAGTCTGTCCACAAGCATGACCCAGGCCTCCCTGTCGCTTGCCATTTCAACACACCACCATTTCATGCCCACATGTCCGTCCTTGGCCTGCTACAATTTTCCAGTGAATCTCAATGCAAACTGGCGTAACAGCACCTCATCTTCCAATTAGGCACGTTACAGCCTTCCGGACTGAATATTGAATTCAACAACTTCAGATCATGAGCTCTCTCCTTCATCCCCACCCACTTTCTGACCCCCCTTTTTTCTCATAATTTATATTTTTTTTAATAAATATTTTTCTTTTCCCACCTTTTTCTATTATTATTTTAAAATTTATTTCCATCCATTGTTTTATCTCCAGCTTTTAGCCTACTTCGATCCCTTCCCACCCCCACTAGGGCTATCTGTCACTTGCTCATCCTGCTTTCTACCCTTAATGTCACCATTAGCACATTCCTTAGCTAATATCACCACCATCATCACCCCTTTGTCCTTTTGTCTATGACATCTTTGGCAATCTCTTCTTTGCCTCCACCTATCAATGGCCCTCTATCCAGCTCCACCTGTCCCACCCCCCTCAACCAGCTTATATTTCACCACATTTCTATTTTTCTTTAGTTCTGATGAAGAGTCATACGGACTCAAAACGTTAACTGTCTTCCTCTCCACAGATGCTGTCAGACCTGCTGAGGTTTTCCAGATATTTTTGTTTTTGTTCCCGTTTCAGATTTCCAGCATCCACAGTATTTTGCTTTTATTTTTTTCCACACACTATCCTGGCCTGAAGGAAAGATCCATGAAAGTGGCTTCAGTCTTGAGCTTGTGATGAAAGCCAGCCTCAATGTTTTGTGATGATAGCAAGAATTTGTTCACAGTAATTACACGGGGACCTAAAGCCAGCCTGTTCTTGGAGGAGGGATGAGTTGGCAATAGGGCTAATCCTTAAATGAATGAGCTACTCCAAGAGCTTAATGGTTGTGCAGAGTAGTGAATTGGGCCTGTAGCTCCCAGGGTCACCTAACTTCCCTGGTTTTGGCAGGGCTGTTACCATCACTTCATGCCAGGCTTAGGGAATGTGGCCGCTCTCCACCACAGTTGAGAAGAATGCCAATAGCCATTGTTTTGCCTGTGGGCCAAGATGGTGCAGGAAATCCAGTGGGATGCCATATCTTTCCTGCCAGCTTTGCCCTTTTTTTTGTGGTTGCTAGGCCAGCAACTAGTCCCATGAGAGTAAAGTCGTTTCACAGTGGGGAAGACTCTGGACAATTCATCATTGCTTCTCTGAATTTTTTCTTGACCTCCTGTTTGTGCTTTTGATGGAGGGATCCCTTCCAGTTGGCTAGTAGTTTGAAGCACCGGCATTTGTGCTTACTTGTAGGTTAGCAGCCTCTGCTGGATTTGATGCTTCAGGTTTCCTCAGGAAGTTTCAGGCTCGACAGCTTTAGTATGTAAAGTCCATGGATTCCACACAGTCCAGCCAGATTTGTTGCCTATGGTTGTCCAAAGATTCAAGTAGTGCTGTAGCTGCTGCTGGCTCTCCAGTTTGTTGGTATTGTTGAAAGAGGGTTTTGTACTCAGGGCTCCAACAGGGTGGGGTGTACTGTGCTTTGAAGCCTCGAGGGGTGTTTTACTTTGCTGTAGCAGTAAGCAGGGCCACAAATCGATTATACTGTCATAGCGCCGGGGGATGTGGCAAATGGTTTTCTCCACCTCGGCATTAAATCCAGGCCAGTTTACCCAATAAAGTTCTGTCTTGGCACTTGTTTTGATGATATGACAGGAATTTCAACCCTCACATCGGCCTATGTTGACTGTGTGGGAAGTCTGGGAGGGCAGTTCTGGACAGGCGTACAGGGATACCTTCATTATCTGATGAGATAATGGTGAGGCCAGGGTTATATTCCTTCCCCCACCTTACTGATCAGAAGGTTGCACGATGTTTAGTGTCACACACAAGGTGAACATCCTGTGCTGACATCAGGCTTCCCAAGTGTTATGATTTTAATTTTTTTTTATTCATGCATGGGATGTTGGCCTCACTGGCTGGGCCAGCATTTATTGCCTATCCCTTGTTGCCCTTGAGAAGGAGGTGGTGAGCTGCCTTCTCGAACCACTGCAGTCCATGTGGTGTAGGTACACCCACAGTGCTGTTAGGAAGGGAGTTCCAGGATTTTGACCCAGCAACAGTGAAGGAACGGCGATATATTTCCATATCAGGATGGTAAGTTACTTAGAGGGGAACCTCCAGGTGGTGGTGTTCCCATCTATCTGCTGCCCTTGTCCTTCTAGATGATAGTGGTTGTGGGTTTGGAAGATGCTATTGAAGGAGCCTTGGTGAATTCCTACAGTGAATCTTGTAGATGGTACACACTGCTGCTACTGTGCCCCATCGTAGCCCCATTCCATAAAATGACTATTGAAGTCTCCCACGTATATAGTTGAGTGTTGAGGAGGTTGGAGAGTTGGGTTAGGCCATTCTTCATTGGTGGGGTTTATAGATGTTGATAACGGTCAGCCCACCAATCTCAGTAGCTGCTGTGGATGTACACCTATGTTCCTGTCAAAAATGACAATATTTCTACAAGTGGCGACCGCAACCAAACCCAGCCAAGTCCATTGCCTCTGCTTTTCACCTCGAAAATCACAAGGCCCACAACGCCCTAAATGTCACCTTCTGTGGAGAAAAAGTTGCGGCATGACCCGACTTCCACCTATCTTGGAGTGAACCTTGGCCGCTTCCTAACTTACCATCACTGCCTCCGAAAGACTACTGAAAAGACCAAGACACAAGTGAACATCATCCGCAATCTCACCGGCACAAGGTGAGGTGCAAAAACCAACATTCTTCATACTTCTGCCAAGGCTCTGGTCTTCTCAACAGCTGAGTACTGTACTGTACGGGTCTCAGGTTATCGCATCAAACTCATTGACATATTATTCAGTAATGAATATAATCTCTGGAACTTTGAGATCAACTTCAGTTCAGTGGTACCCAGTCCTCTCAAATATCGTTCCTCCTTCCATTCGATGGGACGCAGCAACATGCAGAGAAATAACTTGTATCAGCAGCAACTTGGACCTGTCCATCCATAGAGACCTTCAAGACCACCCCCTCCCCACCTCACCATATAGTTCTATGAAGTCTCCCTTAGACACAAAGCGAACATCTCAACAACCATGCTTCAATCTTTCCCAGAACATGTGGACAACCCTCAATGGAATATAGACTGAACACGTGGCCACCTGATGTATAAGTGGCACTTCAAAACTTCACCTGACTGCAACTGCAGAAACCCTGACAAAACCTTGGAGCCCATAATAACATCTTGACCCCGGCTTAAGTATGAGGGTGACATTCTGGAGTTACACTTGCTCTCCAGCAAGGCATTGGACTGGTTAGGGAAATTGACATTAAAACTGTCAGCTTCTACTCCTAAAACCATATGGGAGAAGAGGAATTGATCCCTGGGCAGGTATGCTGGGTCTGGCTCTCCATGAGAATCACCAATCTCTCAATGGAGGAAGCCATGTACGCAGATAAGATCACTGTGCCCCTGGTCTGGGCAGACTCCTTCACTGCTCTTGCCAGGGCGTGCATACCCTCTGGAATCTCTGCCAGATCTTCACGCACCTCACACAAAGTCCAACCTCTGCTGCCTTACAGATGGTGTCATTAGCCTGGGGCTCAGCATTTGCCAGGACTCCCAGATTCCTCCAATTGTCAGTGGCATCAGCTGTGCAGTGCTTAAACCAGGTTGCGATCTTGAATCTGTCAATGTGTGCATATTCACTGAGGTAAGAGTTTCAGAGCTGGTGCAAGGTGTGGGATGAGGATGGGAGGGTGTACCCTCTGAGGACCTCTCCCCCTCTCAGAGGCCAATGGCCGTCAGCCATGGGGATGTTGGCTACTGGGGCCACTGATCTGTTGGAAAAAAAACCGCAAGAACAGTACAGGGCAATACAACAAATGAATGCAAAATGAAAATCGTTGCATCTCAGACAGAGATCTGTACCGTGGTATGCAGGATGGTGAGAGATGTCTTCCCTGCACTACCTGCCCCCCACACCATCACCCCAGCCAAGCCAGGGATCTGGAAACTCACTCTCTGCAGCACAAGTTCTGGCTTCTCCACAGCCAAAAGCCCGGCCCCCATGATGGCTGGCCAGCTGCAGGACCATTCCCTCCAAGGCACTCATGAGGGCCATGGTTGCAATGCTCCAACCCGTCCGCACCCTTTCCTGGGCATTGTTGGCCCTTTTCTGCAAAAACAGACAGAATGATAGTGGGACATTTGAATTCGGAGTTGGTCCCCATGACACACTGGCTACATTCTCTGGGATTTGGGCCCTGTATTGGTGATGTCCTTTCCCACCACCCCACCATCAAGCCATGCACTTACCGAGGCACCAAGTGTTGGCATCTTGGCAGTGCAGCATCCATTCCATCATTCGCCTGGCAACACGTTCCACACTCATCACCCACATAGCCACCTATCTGCATGTGCCCACACGGAGACAGCTGTTCGACACTCACCCTAGTAGAACAGAGAACGTCATTCACCCACTTGTGGCACTACTGCCAGGTTCTCCGGACAACCCAGCAGCTGCTGACCTCCTCTGGTACCTCCAACCAGGCTTGCCTAGTCAGGAAGGGAGATCTTTTCCTTTCTATCTTATAGGAAAAGAGCTTCCTGCCTTTCCGTGGCAGCCTGGAGGATACATAAGGAATTGCAACTGAACAGTGAGTCCATCTACAATCCAGTCTCAGCCGTTGCCACAGTTCCTTTGGCTTCCAGATGTTCCAAGAATGGAGTGTTGCAGATGGGTGGGGATCTCCTGGTGGAGTAGCGTGGCACTGAGGCTTTGGCTTCCTGCAGTTGGCAAGGAGGCTGGCAGTGACTACCTGGATGGTCCAATCTACCAGCACAGGGCTCTTTCTGACAGGTCCCCTCTTGTTGCACTTCAGTCTGGCCTGTATTGCGATCTGATGGTTCTGAGGTACACTCTGCCCTTCCAACCTTCCAATTGTAGCTGCCATTTAGGGTACTGGCAACCCTTTAAACTGGCGCCCCGAAGCTCATTCCATGTCAGGGACCTCCCATGCAGGTTATTTTTTTTATTTGAGTGATTCATCAACAAACCATGATGCTGAAATGTTTCCATACTGTTTTCCCATTATAAAGGCACTTAAGCTGGCTAGCCGCCAATTGCTAGCCGCTCATTTCTGTGTATGCAGTGGTGTCGCGGTAAAGTCTGGCCTACATCTCTACTTCCCATATTGCCATAAGTACTGTTATTTAACTTTAAAAATCAAATACGGTATCAAGGAAAGGACATGATGTTAATTACATCTGCCCGTTCTATTTATCCCCTGCTCGACAACCTCACCTGAAGATTACACGCAATCTTGACTCCACAAGTGGAAAGCCATGGAATAGCAATTCATTTACCTATAATCAAACAGGACAGAGGCTATTCAGTCCATTGTAGGCTGTACCACCTATCTGAAAGAGTTACCAATTAATTCCACCACCCTTTCAGGCAATGCATTCCAGAAGATAACTTGCTGGGGAAAAAAAAATTCCCGCTGGCTGTTTTTTTGTCAAGCCCCTTAAATCTATTTTTTTTCAGTTGACGACTCACCAGCCAGTGGAAAACATTTTTCCCTATCTACTCCCAATCAAAATCCCTCATTATGTAGAACATCATCTATTAAATCTCCCATTCTTTAAGTAGTCTGAGCTCAGCTTATCTAGTCACTCCACATAACTGAAACATCTTATCCGTAATAGCCACTGCTACCTCCTCTGTCTGCACTGTCTCCAAGGCCTTAATGTCCTTTCCTCAAGTTTGGTGTCCAAAAATTGACACAATACTCTAGCTGAGGTCTAATCAGTGATTTAAGAGTTTAGTATTACTACCTTGCTTCTATATGTTATGCCTATATAAAGCTAAAGACTCCATTTGCATTTTTAACCGCTTTATCAATGTGTCACCTCCAAAGATAGATACAGTTTCATAAACTCAAGGTTTCAGGAAATGCAGTTATTAAAAGAAACTAAATGTTTCAGTTGTTCACTAGTGCTGGAAAGGTTAAGGGTGGCCTGATAAAGGTCATGATTATGAAGTATTAGAAGGTAGATTATTTCAGCAAAACCAGAGGGCACAAATTTAAGAGAATCAAAAGAAAATGTAACGGAGGATAAAAAAATTTTTTGACTATGGTGGGGGGAAGCACTTGGAAGTTAAGAATGTGAAATTCTGTAGTTCTTTACTTTTGTCTTGTTAAGGGAAATTATGTTTAACTAATTTGCTTGAAGATGTTTTTGTTCTGGTAACAGAGGGTGATAATGCAGTTATGTGGTGGACATGCACTTCCAAAAGGCATTTGATAAAATATCACATAACAGGCTCGTCAGCAAAGATAGAGCCCAGGGAACGAGACACAGTAACACCATGGATACAGAGTGGCTGAGTGACAGGAGTCGATGTTAGGAACCCTGCTTTTCCTGACATGTTTGCACCTGAAGAGGGAAAAGGTAGGGGAGTGGGACTAGGTGAATTGTCCTTGCAGAGAGCCAGCATGGACATGAAAGGCTGAATGGTTTCTTGTGCTGTAACCCCCATTCTATGATTCTACCCAAGAACATAAACAGGAGGAGTAGAATATTTGACTCCTCAAGTCTGCTTCCCCATTCAACAAGATCATGGCTGCTCTGATGTGGCTTTAATTCCACTTTTCGGCTTGCCCTCCAGAACCCACTCCATTTATAGACCAATAATCTGTCAAACTCAACCTTGAATATATTCAATGACCCAGCCTTCACTGGAATCACTACCCCAGAGGGCAAAGATTTAAAATTCCTCCTCATCTCTGTCTTAAGTCTTGGACCCCTTATTTTGAAACTATGACAGTGATTCTAAAAGGAGTGCAGGAAGAGAGACCAGGGGACATATGTCCACAAATCATTGAATGTGGCAGGGCAGGTTGAGAAAGCAGTTAATAAAGCACAGGGGATCCTAGGCTTTATTACTAAGGCTATAGAGTACAAAAGCAAGGAAGTTATGATGAATCTGCATAATACTTAGTGAAGGCCCAACCAGTGTTTTGTGTCCAGTCCTCAGCACCTCATTTTAGAAAGAACGTGAAGGCTTTAGAGAGTGTGCAGTGTTCCTTTGTCAGCATCTTCCAAACCTGCAACCTCTACTACCCAGAAGGACAAGGGCAGCAGATGCATGGGAACACCACCGCCTGCAAGTTTGCCTCCAAACCACACACCATCCTGATTTGGAACTATATTGCCATTCCTTCTCTGTCACTGGGTAAATATCCTAGAACTCCCTCCCAAACAGCACAGTGGGTATCCCTACACCATATGGGCCGCAGCGGTTCAAGGTGGAGGATCACCACCAACACCTTCTCAAGGGCAATAAGGGATGGGCAATAAAAAAGGCCTACCCAGTGACACCTATGTCCTGTGAAGGAACAAAAAAGGATTCACAAAAATGGTTTCCAGGGATGAGGGGCTTCAGTAATGTGGATAGATAGGAAAAGCTGAGGTTGTTCTCCATGCAGAAGATTGAGGAGATTTGACAGAAGTATTCAAAATCCATCTGTGATTTGGTCAGAATAGATAGGGATAAATTGTTCCCATTGGCAAAAGGTTCGAAAACCAGAGAGCACAGATTTAAGGTAATTGGCAACAGAAGCACAGCCTCACGAGAGTGTTTTTTTAAGTGCAGCAAGTGGTTAGATCTGGAATGAGTTGCCTGAAAGTATGGTGGAAACCGTTTCAAATCAGGGCCTTCAAAACAGAATTGGGTAAGCACCTAAAGAACAAACATTTGCAGGGCTGTAGGGAAAAGGATTAGGTGAATTACTCTTAGAGACCATGGGCACAACAAGCTGAATGGCCTCCTTCTGTGCTGTAACCATTCTATGATTCTATAAGTATTGAATTGATGATGAGTGCGCATGTCAGATTATATTAAAAGCATTAAAACATAATTTTTCAGTAATTAGTTATTGATTGTTCTGAGGCAGATGAAATTCAGAAGAGGGGCTGACCTGTGCATAGAGAAGATGATTGGTAAGATAACTGGGGTTAAGTAAAAACCAACATTTTGTAGAAGAGCATAGAAAACTAACTGCTTTTTAAAAAAAATAACAAGTAGTTTTTGGGCTGTAAAGTCTGTTCAGCAGCTGGTGGGATGGTAGCCAACACTTCCAAGTTTTGATAATGTTGAACCCAAAACCACCATTATACCTGATGACCTCCATGATGGGGAAGTCACAGCTTCTTACGTGTAACAAAAAGCAGCTAAATAACTGCAAAGATAACAATTATAAAATAACAACGTAATTATTAAAGATGGAATGGATGGTTCAAAATTTAATATTTATCTTAGCTTTGTATTAAGCATAGTCTACTAATGATGATGGACAACTGACTAGAAGGTCAAAGGGAGTTTAAGACGAATTATTGACTGAAGGAAATGACCACAGCTCAAGTCCTTCAGTTGGGCTTTTATTATGAATGTCCCAATACAGTACAATTCAGTACAGGCAAAGTACATTTGTGCTATTTAATCACACCCAGTCAAAAATCAACTTTTAACATTCTTCTCATTTTCATTTACTATTGGAATTGCTTACTCAAAGTGCTAGCCTTGGAATGAACTGTTTTGTACTGATGCTCAGAGCACAGTGTATTTTTTGAAGTGTGGGAAAGCTTGAAGAAGAGGAAGGAAGAAAGAAATATAATTGAGCAAGCTTTGATTGGATATTTGTGTGGTCTCTGCACCATGCCCTCACTCCATCAGATCTAGCTCTATGTAATTCACATTATGGGTTAAATGAAGCCTTCACATTTGAAAATCTTTGACCAATAAAAGTACTGCACATTTCAGTTTTATAACAAGTTAACGTGACGAAACAGAACAGTTTTAAATAAAGACAAAACACCAGGTTGTTTTGTTGCTTACTTATTGCTCAGTAGACTACTTTTAAAATGCTTTTTGGACATTAATGTAATAACAGTACAGATATAAGTCAGTACAGTGCGATTTTTAAACAGTTATATTAACAGCTTCTACTCTGTAATGTGCAAACTTAATTGTTTAAGTTTTGCCAATTATTTGCGACACATTAGTTCATAAATGCAAAGATAGTAGGGCATCCCAGGACTTGATGCAGAGGATTAGGATGATGCAGGGAATGGCCTTCAGGAAGGCATTGAATTTGAACAAGTAAACCTTGCATAAGGGAAGTGAGAAAAATTGGCAGTGCCAATTAAACCACTGACATTTTATTGGAACTGGAAGCAACATTTTCTAGTAATATACTCAGTTTCTTCACTAGAAATTAGTATTTTTCCATTGCTTATGGTTTGTTATGTTGCAACAGTTCATTAAATAATATTGTAGTGAACTGGCCAATTTTAAAGTTCCAATATACTGAGTAAATTCCAAATAAAATTTCTATAGATGAGTATTGCCTGCAGATGGTGCTGCTTTGCAAGTTCAAGTGTTCATGGACCCAAAATCTTTTGCTCATGAGTTTTCAGCCAATTAGACTGCAAGAGGCTTCTGTGATTTTATCAGCTGCAGATCATACCAACACTCGTCAATGATCATGCAAAATCATGACAAATGTTACTGCTTCATACAACTAAGTTTAATAAGATTTACTTGTTAGTACAGAAAAATTAAAGTCCAAACTACAAACTTAAGCATTGGTAAGCAGTAGCAGCATTGAGCTCCATGTTTAGTCACAGTACTGCAGTTCCGTACAAGCATTAGTCCAAGCCAAAATGTATATGCCGTGTAAGAGTACTAGCTAAACAATCTAGGAGAACAGTAAAAGATACATTTAAAATTAGTAGTTTGTTTAGAAACAAAGACATCCTAGCTTTGAACACTCTAAAAATGATGTTTTCCATTATTTAACAGCAAAGTTACAAATACTTGTACTGTATACCCCAATACAACTACATCCAGAAAAGTTTGGCTATATTATGTTTAATTAGTATTAGCACCTTAATGTTAAGTGAACTGACTCAATACTAAAAGTGGTGCATTAGCTATGAATTTTGTGCAAAAAAAATTTTTGCAGAATTTTCACATTTACCTATATATCCGGCTAGCTACCCTTTTGGGGTATATAGTAATTGCTTGCATTTATAAATACTTGGTGGCATATTTTCAACACTGTAGCAGCTAACTGAGTCTGAGAGGAAAAGTTTGGTTAGTAACTAGAAAGAAAGATCAAGTGGATGTACAAAGCAGTACAAAAACTGGTTGCTACAAACAATCCAGCCTTCACAAAAAAAAAGGCATTTCCCATCTCCAAAAATCCATGCTTTGTCATTCAGCAAGACAGATAGACTCCCCACATACAACTATGATTCTTTCCCCCCACAATAGCACAACATTTTGTCTGCTCCATTCTGATCATTTTATTGCCCATTCATTCAATTACATCAATCACTCTACATTGTCAGCCGTTTGTCATTACCACACTACTGTAAACCACTTCAGCAAGTTAATACATGAAGCTTTGCATTTCAAAACTAGACACTTTAGTAACAATATTACAAATGTTTCAGCTCCAAAAAAATAACAAAACTGAAAATAAACTTTAAAGAATTAGCATCATAAAATTAATTTATTCCAAGTAAAAATACAAAATAATATTGGACATTGACCAGATATGAAAGTCTCTCCCAGAAATGACTATTATGGTCAGAAAAGCAGTCTGTAAAGAAAAATAACTAAAATAAAAATGAAAAATATGTAAATATGTTTAAATCCTCTGGTTTTAGCAAAAATCTCTAAAAATAACAATGAATATTTGTATCAGTACAAAGGCTACATTGCTATTGAAAAAATACTAGCATGAAGAAAAGGTACACATTTGACAGTAGAAAAATGATTTAGTGAATCACGATGTCTAAAGTTTGCAATGAAAATAAATCTTCACTAAAGATTTATGCTTTTGATTTCTTTTTTTTTACAAACAGTACAAACAGTATTGCACATTACAACAAAGAGTTGAGGTTAAGTTAGCCTTCAAAATTGACTAATTCAAGTCTCCAACATCAAGAGAAGGCCACATATGGACCTGATGCACCAAGGGGCTCTTAGTCAAGTTACAATTTGAACACCTTAGAAATAACATTCTCAATCTGAAGGACCTCATTTATATTCATTAACAAGTAAACAAATTGGGGCATGTTATAACTTAACATAAAAAAGATATTCATACAAAAATAACATGAACAGAAGAATTCTTTCACAATTCTGGTCAGTCAGTCTTAAAGGATTAATGATAAATACACAAATTAAGTGAAAAATATTTTAGTTTCACTTTCTACTAACAGCTTCCAGCACCAATGGAGATGTGTCTATCCCAAGCCGTTTCTTTTATTAACTATTTCTTTACATTCCAGCTTTTAAATTCATACATTAAACTATATAAGGGGAAAACGGTTTATAAATGTTCACTTTTCCACATTTAGGTAGATTCTTTTTAAAGTCTTGTACTGTAGCTAACTACAATTCTCCATATTAAAGTTATAAAGCTCTAGCTCCTTCAGTTTCCAAAAAAGCAAATAAGCATGAAAAAAATAAAATTACCCATCTGTTAAATCATTTCCTTGCAGAATTAAATTAATATATATTTTTAGAATAAACTTACTTAGAAAATATCAATTTCTTTCCTATATTTCAAAATTGAGGTATTGCAAAAGATCATGTCAGTCAGAAAGCACGCCTTAAAAAATCAGCTGACTGTTGAAAACTGTCCAGATACAAAAAGTAGTGCATAACAAATGTCTTATACAGATAATGAAAAAACATAGAAAAACATGCCTGGGCAAGAAAGCAATATCACAAAAAGCCCAGAAGTTAACCTCCAAAGGGATAATAAGCGATTTACCAGTAAAAAAGTAATTTCTTCTTCTTTTTCAAAAAAAATTCCATTTCAATGCCAATATTTGCAACTAAACACTGAAAAATAAACTAAAAAAAGAAAATAAAGACTTACTGGACACAAACAGGACATCACAACACACAAATGACTCAACAATTAGTATCAAATCTACTATGCGGTGTCATATCCAGTCAGATTGTCCCCAGAGCTGCTGAAGGTCACTGTGTACAAACCCCCAACTGTCGGTACACTTAGCCTGTGTTTGGTTGAAATCTGCAGCCCCACTGTACATGCTAAAAAATGTCCACTAATTAGCAGATCTTATTAGAATTCAAGCTTTGCAGGATATAACCAGGGATTTGGGGAGTTTATTCTGAACCAGAAAGCAGACATCTCCATTTTGACTTTGTGCAGACAGTTCTTTAGCATTAATTTCCTTTCCTAATGTGCCTACTTGTCAATCCGACAAATATATTGGTAGTGTATGAGCTCTTTGGTTTTCTGGACAAGGTCTGAAGCTATGTAAATGGTGCAAGCAGCAGAATTTTTTTTTTTAAACTGAGCTCACTTTGTTTATACACTGGTTATGAAGCATCACTTACTTCTATGTCAGACATTACAACGGTTACTTTTATCACAGTACTATACATAATCACCTTAACTATATAAAAATTGCACAATAAGTGATCACCGCAGAGTACTTCACCTACCATCAACATAACTTCAAAATATCCTACATCTATAAGTATTTGTGATATCTGTAATGCTTTAATGGACACAGATTCAAACTCCATAAGCATTTACATTACTGAGGCATGCCTTCCTCCAGTTATTAGCCAATTCTCTCATATTGAAATATTTTTTTCTGTAGCCTACATAGTTTTTTTGTGCACTGGTGGGCAGGTTGTCAGCAGATATAAGAGACATGATACACAAAATTTATTGCATGCAGCAACCTGGTTAAGTAAACATGCAGTCAAATCTACTGACCTTCCTCTGGAGCTATCTCCATGCTATACTGCATTTTCCCAGCAGCATTATGCTCCACATTTATTTATAACCCTAGCCTGATAAAGTACTATGATATCTGCAATACCATTTATTTAGCAGCAAAAGCTATTGCAGCAAACATTTACATAACACTAAGAAAGACCTAACCAAAAAAACCCCAGCAAAATCAAATTGAGCTTATGAGGTATTATTCTTGCAAGTCAAAATGGAGAGCAAAAAAGGCTTATTTTTAGGGTAATGGTATCCTAAATGATCCAAAATGTATAACTGCTGAATATCTGAGAAAAATGTTTTGCTACATATGCCACCTACAGTGTGTTACCTTTGGTAAGTCTTCTAGGGGCAAGTCTAAGTTTCTGAAAATAAGTGCATGCTCCTGTCATGGGAAACAGTTACGTGAGCTGATGGCATATCAGCTAAAACTCGTAAATCACAATGCAAAGTCCAATTTTAAACAAAAACAAAAAAAGGTACCAAGCAGATGTTTGAGAGTCAAAGTGCAGATTCAGTACAATTACTCTGAAATTTTATATACCAGACAATCTTGGATGAGTTCAGTAATGTGACTTCAAAAAAAAAACACAAAAAAAAACATTCATTATCTGAGGAAGAATGCACCCATTTCAAGAACCCTCTCAGCCCTGAGGCAGCGCTCTCCACTCCAGTATGTGTTGGTAGACTGTAAGACTCTTCAGCTCCAGCGAAATGGGACGTGACGTGGGCGATCACCTCCTTCCTTCACAAGAGGCTTGTGGAATTCCCTGCCAGCACGTGAATGTATGCTTGCCCAGCAGTATTCACAGTAATACTGCAAACAGGTAACATTGGCACAGAAGAAAGGAGCAAACTTTCCACCACAACGGGCACCCTGGCATTCATCACACATCTGATCATCCAGGACATATGGCTTGACTTCCACCTGTAGCAGAAAGATAGATCATAATTTTATCACACTAAATAATAAACAATATAGTAGGCTTATGAAATCTAAACGTGAACATGCTGGTACAGACACAATGGGCCAAATGGCCTCCTCCTGTGCCATTAAAATTCACTTTATTTAATGCATAACTTGAGACTTTTAAACCTACAATTAGAGATTACAATAGGGAGAGGTTACAATAGAGATCCCAGATTCTTTTGGGTTTGTGTTAGAGATAGAAGAACAGGGAAACAGTTTTCATCTGAAAAGCCCAAACTCATCATTATTGAAAATCAGGTTTCCAAACATGCTGCATGATATGTAACATCAATTTGTGCGCTGTAGGCTATATCTGCCATTCTTTCATGAATGTGATGTACGTGCAACTCTGGATCAACTTTAGGAGGTAAAGAAACAACCAGCTTCATTAGTATCAAGCCATTCATGTCATTAAACTCCACCACCTAAAGTATACTCTGCGTCCTTGCTTCGGCCAAGATGTGTTTAATGTAAAGGAGTAGTGATTTGTCCCAGAAACATTCGCGCTAGGCTCTATATCATCTGATCCCCAACTCTTATGAATCTATCCTGTCAGTGGAACAAAACAACAACAGGGACGCTGGCAAAGAGTACATCCAAGATTTGGATGATAGATGTAACGTCACGGCTTTGTCAGTTGCTCTTTGACTAATTTGTAGTACAGCTCCAAAGACATGGGAACCAGTCCCCAGATTTCACTTAGGACTAGACAGCTGCGGTGAAATTGCCCAAGTGCTGACATGATGGCTAGGTTGTTGTTGATAGGTTATCAACATTGGGGAAAAAAGACATTTGAATAATTTTTACAAAGATAGCATGTTTGCAAATTATGTGTGGACTTAACTCCTATAAAATATACAGAATGATTGTGTAAAATCATTGTGTAAAGGATGTCTCATTCAGATTGGATGTATGACATAAGACTTGAGGATATTGACATTAATATGTAGGGTGTAGGCATACACCCACTCAGAGCTTCATATATTCAGTTTCGTACATGTCTGTCAAAGATTCAATTTAGTCAATGCCTTGAGGACAAAAACAATGAAAGCACATAGCTGTACTGTACCATCAACCTAGATGAATGGCTTCAGTGCAAAGATATATTGCATTAGATACAAGAGAAGGTGGCACCCAGTTAATGTAATTAATCAGATTTTTTAACAGCTTAATTACACCATTCAAACACCCACACCTTAAATCTGGAAATGTAAGTTTGCTCTCAGAGATTGATTTGTTTAACCATGTTCAAAACAATTAGTTCACTGATCAATTCAGAACTCTGTTTCTAATGAATTTGACAAGTCAAAAAACATGGGATAAATATCTGATTTGATTCAAGGTCAGTAGAAGTGATAGGTCAGGCACTGTCCTCTCAGGATGTTGTCAAATTGATCCACTCCAGCTAGGCACCCAAAAGCATTCCCAAAGATGGGAAGGTGCTGACAGCCACCACATAGTTGGATGTAACTTTAGCAATTGCAGGGCCATTGCACAACCTTGTTGCCAGAGACTTTAGGCTAGTAACATCCTGATAGGGCTACAGTACCCAAGAGCCTGCTGCCACTCAGGAACTATTTAAATATAGTCTTATAAATGCAGTAAGACAAGTTCAGCTTACAAGACCACCAAAGTTAAAAACACTCGTCTTAAATA
This sequence comes from Carcharodon carcharias, assembly GCF_017639515.1. Classification (NCBI taxonomy): domain Eukaryota; kingdom Metazoa; phylum Chordata; class Chondrichthyes; order Lamniformes; family Lamnidae; genus Carcharodon; species Carcharodon carcharias. The sequence goes on from NC_054483.1 coordinate 94,824,330, forward strand.
CAGATTTTTTTTTTATTACTCCTTAGTGTGGACAATTAGTTGTTGGAAAGATATCGAACGATTGTAGCCAAGTTTCAGTCAAAATAATGTGTGGCCTGCTGTTATGGATTTTCAGAAAGCTTAGGAATGGATTCTTTGGCCAACAGTGAGTCAACTGTGTTCACTACTTACCTCAAAGAGAGCTGCCCACAAATGCTTTTTAAAATTAACTTTACAGGATGTGGGCTTCACTGGCTAGGCCAGCATTTATTGCCCATCCCTAATTACCCTTGAGAAGGTAGTGGTGAGCTGCCTTCTTGAACCACTACAGTCCATGTGGTGCAGGTACACCCACAATGCAGTTAGGGCAGGATTTTGACCCAGCAACAGTGAAGGAACAGCAATATATTTCCAATTCAGGATGGGAACTTCCAGGTGGTGGTGTTCCCATGTATCTGCTGCCCTTGATATTCTAGATCTAGCCATCTCTGTGGCATGGCCTTCCCCTTTCCCTATGTCTGACACCTTCAAGGAGATACCAGCAGCAGTAATGAGATCAAGCAGGCTTAAAAGCCAAGCACATTGAGAATGTTCTCAGACAGCAAACCAGGAATTAAAAACCACTGAATCCCTTCACTTAAGTATTAGAGAGCGCAAAATGTAAAAGCTAAAAATATCAAAATTAACAAAAGAAAATTAAAAATGTGGTATTGATCATATTGGAGAAAACTGATTCAATAAATATTAAATTATTCTTTTGGAGCAATGAGGCTGCTTAACATTAAAAACCCAGTTATACCTCAAATAACGTGGTGTAACATTTTCAGGAGGTTTTACGCCCCATATTGGTCTGTTGAAGTTCTTGATAGTTCAATTATTTCTAATTGATAGCATTCTGGTAGAACCTCAACAGTGCACCCTCTGGAGAAATGTAGAATCATTGACAGCAGTTTCTGGATTTGTGTGTCACTGTGCGTGTGCAAACACGAGAAGTTGCTGCCAGCTTCAGAGAAATAATGATGGCAAATGCCAACAGTGTCACCATCCATTACTAACACAAAATCCAGGCCTTAGTTTTCCTGTGGCAGAATGCAATTACTGGAAATAGTACCCAGTCAGAATCTGCTAGCCTGTTTCCCAACTACTTTCATCTCAAATCCCTCCACTTCCTCTTACATTGCGGCCTGCAGTTCATATAAATATTGGGAAGCAGGAAAGATCAGCTGGTCTATCAAGCCTAATCCACACATCATTTTAGCTGGAACGCTATGTCTGGATACTCCTCGCCTCCAATGCCCTGTATTATAATCTCCTGGGCGAAAAAAACAGGGCCTGTAGAGGAAAAAATACTCTGGAAAATTCCCTCCAACCCTTTCAGGTGATTAAAATCAGCTGAGGAGATCACATGGACCAAGCTTTATCTAGAAAGATGCATACCATCTATATGATGAAATCTCTGCCTCACTCAAGAAGGCCCAGCTCTCTCTTGAAGAGGCACCGCACCAGTCAGCAATGTATTCCAGAGGTTCACTACTCTAAGTAAAGAACTAATGGGCTTTATCTTTGTGCAGCATCCTCTGTTCTCTTTGGCTGGCAAAATTACTTGCAGCACAATGTGATGTTTTTGAAAATTTTCACTATATAGTCTGTACAGCAGTGCACAGACAATGGAACTGTTGGTTTAGCAGCCCTTGACAGTACTTCAGATGGTGGTATAAGCCTCATTCTAGCTTTGCTTTGCTGTCATGTAGGAGTTTAAGTCAGGATCAGCTGCCATGTTTTCCAAAAGCCACTAATTCTCTCAGGGTCTTCTAGAATCCAGTGATTTATCACCTTACAATGGTTTTTCCATGGATTACTGATACTAAGGTGCAGAATCAAATCATTTGGTTAGATAAATCTCGATACCTATTTAGGCTCAGTTCAGTGCAGAGCATTCTTGCTTCTGAGTTAGAAGCAGAGTTAATGTTTCAGGTCAGTGACCTTTTATCTGATGAAACCTCCTCCTGTAAGGAATATATATTTTTGTTTCTGTTGGACTGGGGATTAAAATTACAATGGCTGCAGGTTGAAAGACATGTCCGTTGGAACAGGATGAGAGACATGTACAATGTGCAGTCCTGGACCTAGGTAACTGCCTGGCAACAATATTTTAATTGGTTCCTGACCAGGTGACCAGATTTTGAGAGAGGAGCAGTGCAGCAGAATAGCTCCTAGCCTAAAAGGAAAAAAAGACCTAAAACCTCCCTCTTCTAAGTGTGTAAGATTCCAGTAATTCTACAATAATAGCTAGCTGTCTCATCTCTATAACCTGCTCTCGCTCTCTGAGGAAACGCCTATAAAAAGGAAAAGGGGAAAATCACTGTTAGAGAAATTGAAAAGCAAGTTCTCAACCAGTGAACTACATACTGAAAGTATTGGAAAACCATCTTGTGCCATCAACAAGAACAGAAAGGAATTTGGAAGACATCGATCAAAATCAACCTATCAAATCCTGTACTCCTGAATTGGTGGTGTTGGACTGTTTTATCCCACCCTTAAAATCCATGTTTTTGTGTGTCTTATGTGTCTTGTATGCGTGTGTATAGGGATTTAAGAAGGGGGAGAGTTTAGGTTATAGAGTTAGAAATTAGCAGTTCATATTTCTTTCTTTTGCCAGAGTTATCAAGTTTGTTGACTAAACAGTTATTTACTTATTAAGTTTACAAACCTGGTGCTCGTATTCTGTTAACCTAAACAGTTAGGTAGAATTGAGGCAATCCAGTGATTTGATCAAACTTTTCACATTTGTAGTGGCTCGGGGAACAGTGGGGCTTGATATTACAGCGCACTATCTCCAGTGAGTCACAACAAAGTGAAATTTGGTATAATTTGAATAACTGTGAGATATAATGGAATAAATAGTTGTATTATTACAATAATTAAATGGAATAACTTGGTCTCTCGGGTATTCCTTCCAATTTCGAATGCTATGCCATCTCTTCGATTATCTCTGCCTTCCTAGCTTTGGCAGCCAATCCTCAATTTACTTGCCAATTCGATTAACCTGGCTTTTGGGATCCCTTGTAAAATTGTCAGAGACATCTCTTCCACTTGCAGGAAAGCTTTAGCAGTTTCCGGTGCCATCTTATTTTGACCAGACAATCCACAGATGCTGCCTGACATGATTATTTCCAGCATTTTCTGTTTTTATTTCAGATTTCCAGCGTCTGTAGTATTCTGCTTTTGAATATGAAAAGACAATCTGGTTAACAAAAAATAATTGTTGATTTTATGTGAATCAACTTAAACCATTTGGCTGGATCCAAAGTTACCCAGGAGATTCCATAACTTTTCAGTAGACTTACAGTCTTTGGTCATGGGAGGGGGCATGACAGAAGTTGAGCAGGAGACTGAAGCTGTGCCAAGATTGAATGCAATTCTTTCAAATAAAATTCTAACAGCTTCCTTGATCTAGCCCAGTCATCCACAGTAACGATATTTAGGCACCATATGACAATAAATCCCTAGATGTGGACAGCAAGTCTCTTTGATTATGGATAGTTATGGCAAAGAGGTTAAAGGTCCATCAAGTACCTTTACAATAACGTTCCTTACAAAACTTACAAGTTTATAATCACACATTCTTGCTTTCCTCCAAACACAGGGATACACACAGAAATATCTGTAAACGATTAGCCTATCATAACCATAGCATGTGTGATGTACCTATGCTCTAAACCAGCGGCTCCCAAACTGGGGGGTCGCAGAAACAGAGAATATGATCACGATAAATAAAACATGGCAATGAATTGCAAGGCGAAGCACAGGATGTGACAGCATACATACTACCTTCAGAGTTGGAATCAAGCCCCACCAATCATAGTTCTGAGAGTTATCTGTTACCAATACGTCACACCCCTCCTGGTCAACGTGTTCATTTCTGGGGATTGCAGTTTTTTTCTGGTTATGTCTGCGGTCAAATGAAGATAATTTCTACAATATGATTGAATGGATTGCCATTCCACAAGATGTTCAATTTGGCATGGTCGAAGCGAGAATTCAAAGCAAGAGCACGTTTTCAAAAAGATAAAAACTAAAAAAAAGATAAAACCCAGCAGCGAGGTACAACGATAATTTGCTCCAAAGTGATTAAACAATGCAGGCGCAAGGCCCAGTGGCATCTGGCCCTGCCTTCATCCTGCCTGTCTCTTGGTCTCTCTCTCTCTCCAGGCCATGGGTTTCTCTGAGTCTCTGAATCATGAACCCGATGCCGATGCCTCCATGGCTGAACTGTGGCTTTTCTGACCCCAGCCCCATCACCCTGGCCCTGTGGAATGATCTGGGCTCCAAAATTAGTCGTTTCAAGACCCTCAACCTACAATTCTGCTGTTTCCTAACCTAGGTTCATGAGCTGGAGCAGCTCAGGTGATGAAGTAAAAACAAAATACTGCAGATGTCAGAGAGCTGAAGCTAAAATAGAAGATTCTGGAAAAGCTCAGCAGTTCTGGCAGCAACTGGGTTCTGATGAGATTCACATTAGATTTGAAGCATTAACTCTCTTTCTCCACAGACACCGCCAGACTTGCTTAGCTCAGATGACATAACGGATTGGTGAGTAGATAAAATAACAAAGTACTTTAAAACACAGATTTTCATATTTACATGATGTATTTTATGTATCAACTTTAATTATATACGGAATGTTAACACATTGCTTTATTGACATTTTGTTTTTGCTGGCGCCTGGGGTTTTTGTTTTTGCTGGCACCTGGGGTCACAATTTACAAATGTTAAAATGGAATTGTATTGGAAAATAGCTTGAGAAGTGCTGCTCACTATCACTTCTGCTCACTTAGGGAGTCATTTTTTTCCACCTTTTCGAAAGTTACAGAAAGTGACATTATGGGCAGTGATATTTGGCTGACTTAAAGAAAAATGGGAAATGCTAAAATAAAAGTGTGTTTGAGCAATTTTAATGGTAGCTAGACATTTTACATTATAAGATTATGAAAAGTTGTCTAGCATTCAGTTATGGCTGTGGTTCCTCACAAATACTTCAAGTGAAATTAGCTTCTTCAAGTTTGTCCATTATATACATAAACATATATGTATACAATAAGCTAGTTAGAATGAGGGAATTTTAAAAAATGTATAGAATAGGAAATTATCCTTGTTCCCATCACTGTACAAATAACTGTATAATTTATTGTTCCTATTGCAACGTGCATCTGTCCCAGCAGCTCAGGTGGATATTAAAAATATCACTATTCAAAAAACGGTTTTTTTTTTACTCCACCTTCCAAAGTAAAATGACTATCCTTTTAGAATTAAGACCGTCAAGTCAAACACCAGAAGAAAAAAAAATGATGAACTAATTAGGGGTGTTGGAGGGGGGGGGGACTGAAAAAGATCCTCGAGTAAAGCAGAAATCATTAAAATGAACAGAATGAACAGAATGCTGAACGACATTGTCAAAATCAACTCCAATGTCATTAGTCACAATTATATAATGCCCTGTACTGGTAACATCTTGAAGAGCACATTGATTTTTGACCACCAAGACGATGGAGAAATATCTTAGCAGCAATAAAGAGAAGCCCACATGGTGCCACATAACTTGAGAAAGAAAAATTTAAGTATCTGAATAAGTGATCTTAAGAATATGCAAGATACTGAGTGAAATGGAAAAGGCTAATTCTCAGCGCATGTCAAGTCATTGAGTGCAGCACAAAAGAAAGATAGGTACAAACTCAAAATTGATGGAACTGTGATTGATGCAAAAAGAAACTTTCCATCTAGAGAGTGGTTAATATTTAGTATGGTCTGTCAAGCTGGATAGTGGAGCCAAAAGTGCACCTGAGGATAAGTGTTGTAATCAAGGTGTGCAAGGGATCAGCAGAGAAAGAAATTACACCTTGATGTACAAGATATACATGCATATGAAAACATAAAATGTACACACCTAATAAAAAATAATGTGTGCAGAAGAGAGATTCATGTCTCGATCCAAATACATAGTTAGGCAGTACAACATGGGCAAAACAAGTTACATGCAGGCAGAACCATTTCACTTGCATATTAAGAGCATAAAATACAAGTTATCACCAAATATATTTGTACAGCAGCAAAGGTTTAACAGAAAAATCATATACATCAGCCAAATTTCATTCCAATTTAGCTACTCTGCACTATATTGAATATTAGGCACCAGTGTAAGCCTGGCACTGACAGTTTTAACAGCTAAAGCAAATAAAGAAAACCCTGGAATCCAAAATGCATCAAGAAAACGATCCTACATCTACTTAACACCACATGCTGAACCTAATTGCAGGAACATCGATGCACATGTAAGTAAGTTCGGGAGCCAGGTTACCCCTGCTGCAAACACTGGACACTGAAAATCAGAAAATCACAGTATACATGGTACACATTTTTCAGAAGGAACTGGGTTTCTAATGAATGTGTGCACAATGCAGGAGAGAAAGTGTACAGCAAGTATAAGTGGACCGGCAGTGTAAGTGAAGAGGAATTATTTAATTCACTTCACTCTTGCAAACCAAATATAGCAACATAAGAGACATTTATGGCACTAGCCATTAATTGCCTTTAGAATTGTATAAAATTAGGTGTTCATAATGGAGTTGCATGTAAACAGCACAAGAGAAGAGAGATAGCGTAAACTAAAAGTTTGGCTTTAGAACCTTGCATCTAAATGCCTATTAAATTTGATACATCTTATATTTCCAGATGATATTTAACTAATACTATAGGGGCAGAAACTATAGGCTGACAAGTAGGATCAACATCCAGTGGAAAGCTTTTGGAAAAATCAGCCCAAGTTTGACTTCTACCTTAACTAGTGGCTTAAATGGAAAAGGAGTTGTGGCTTTCCCATGGGTCTAACGGAAGGAAGACTTGGCTGTAGCAGGCTACTTTCCTCAGAGGTCGAGAAGCCAGATGTACCTTTGAAGGGGGGAGGGCCTCCTCAAAGAAAATTTAGGTACCCTCCCCCCACTTCCCAATCATGAGGCTCTTCCAAAATAACCTCCCCTGTGACATGCCCAAGAACCGGGATTCAGTCTCTTGCCTCCCAACATTGTGCTCCCATGTACTGGTCAGCTAACTGTTCTCTCTGGTTTTGAGTGAGCAACTGACCAGGGGCAAGAGGATGAGTCTCATCACACTGTCATGGTCAAGATGGTTTACCTCCTGCCTTGGCCCCAGCTAATTCCAACCCAGAGTTCAAATCAGGGCCCATGATTCAGCACAACAACAGTTATTACGAGAATGGTCATTCTAAATTGCACTATGTTATTATTTTTGAAAGGACTCAATGCTGATAAAATGAGAAGTATTAAACAAAAATTAAAGTTATTGAGCAGACAAACATTAATAAATTGAGGTAGATCGCTTCTGTTTCAGGCAACTTACTTTTCTTTTGGAAAGGGATTGGGCACAATGCAACGTTTGTAGAATTTCATGTGAATCTCTCCAAGGTTCCAAATGATCAAAAAATGTTGCATGAATTGCGGCAAGTCAGAACCACAAAAGAACTGATACCCTTCTCCACCATGTGTTTAGCAACAAATTAAATCAGATAGGAGAAAGCTATTACTGAACTACATTAATTTTCCGATCTAGAGGAATTTTACAAATTTCTTGTTTGAGGATTTGAAGATATGATAGCAGCTATATTGAACATATTCATTCAATTTGTTCTAGGTTTGAGAAAATACATCCTGATCTTAGGGAAGATTTACATTTATTTGGTGTAGTTAGACTTGCATATGTCAATTTTAATTTTCAGATATATAATCCAGTTTAAACTGACCAAACAAAATCTACTCATTGTAAAATCTAAAAAGAACTCAGTTAAACAAGCACCTGCAACTTCACTGAAATAGGCAGCCAATATACATATCAAAATTAAAACCTGGTACCTAAAAGAGCCCTTCTAACAGAGAATAGTGGAACGGTCTAAAGAGGCCTACTCCTGTTGCTATTTTCCTCTCATTCCTAAACCCTGACTTCAGTTTCTCCTGAACAGATGTATATCAGCAGTAAATTAAAACAGCAAATGCAAGAGTCAGCGAATGTATCTGTTGTTGGTGTCAGCCAAAGCTATTCCCACAAGCTCTCTGCTTGAAAAAGTACTGGGTACACACAATCACTGCAAGGATGATGGTGCTGCTGTCATACCTCATTACAAATAAATGAGCTGGGTTTGTTACAAATCATCTACTTCAACATTTACTTCTTCAGTGAAACATAGAAACAAACAGATTTATGGCACAGGAGGCCATTTGGCCTGTGCCAGTTGAAAAAAATTAATCCAGTCTAATCCCACCTTCCAGCTCTTGTTCCATTACCCTGTCGGTGAAAGCATCTCAAGTAAACTTGCAAGTGTGTTTTTTCCCCCAAGATGTGATGAAGATTTCTGCCTATACCAGCATTTCAGGCAGCGAGTTCCAGATCCTCATCATCCTCCAGATGAAATTATTACTCCTCTATTTCCCTCTAATTCTTCTACCAATTAATTTAAACCTAGGCCCCCTGGTTATTGACTTAACAGAAATAAGTCCTTCCTGTCCACTCTATCTAGGCCCCTCATAATTTTGTACACCTAAATTAAATCTCCCTTCAGGCTCCTCTGTCCCAAAAAAACAACTGCAACCTTTCCAGTCTTTCCTCATAGCTAAAATTCTCTCTTTCTGGCAACATTCTCATAAATCTTGTCCATACCCTCTCTAATGCGATCACATTCTACCAATATTCAATGAAGAGTGCTGTACACAGCTCCAGTCCAACTAGTATTTTATACAGTTCTAACATAATTTTCCTGCTCTTATAGTCCAGGCCTCAGATATATGCCTTCTTAACCACCTCGTCTGATAACCTTCGGGTATCTGTGGCCATACATCCCAAGGTCCCTTTATTCCTTTATAGCAGTTTAACAAAACGTGCTTTTACATTTTCTATCTTTGCCTCACACCTGTTACTTTAGTGAACAATGTTAATCAATACCTCAACTGTCTTCAAAAGTTATGTTTATAAGATGCAACTCCTTGGATGCTACTGTTAAGAGCTGAATGGTATACCTGCTGATAACAAAGTACATTAACATTGTGCAGATTTGTAAAAAAAAATGAACACTTGGAAATTGATAAAACAAAACAATCAAACAGAGCTCTAGCTGCCTTCAGCACACTTTGATTGCAGCAAACTACATATAAACCTCCATAAAGGGATAGAAGGAACATTAGGGTACATGAAGAACAAGTAATGTTAAGGAAGTTGGTTTCTGACAATGTTGCATAACATTACATAGAAACTACAGCACAGAAACAGTCTATTCAACCAAATGGTCAATGTCAGTGCTTATGCTCCAAGCGAGCTTCTTCCCACCTTACTTCATTTAAGCATATTGGCATAACCTTCTATTCCTTTGTCTCTCTTGTACTTATGTGGCTTCCCTTTAACTTGCAAATAAACAGATGCATTTAAGATTTTGTACACAAATTGATAAACACCAATAGTTATTTCAGATCTCTTGACTATTTTTGCACAGAAAGATTTGGAAATCAAATGTGTTTAAAATACTTTGTCTTAAATTAGAGTGGGTTCATGCAGGCTTAAAATTCTCCTTACAGTTATATGTTGCAACCACTGAGACATAGAGAAGTGTGCATGTTAATGAGCCAGACCCTGATGATGTGTTTCTACAAGAACCAGGGGAGATAATTAATTTGTTCTCACATCTCATCTAATTTATTTAGTTTAGAGTTTGACAAAAGATCATTGACCTGAAACGTTAATTCTAATTCTCTCTCCACAGAAGCTACTTGGCCTGCTAAGTATTTCCAGCATTTTCTGTTGATTATTGCTGTTACTTTCAAACAGGCTGCCTGTAAAATAAAGTAGTTTCATGATGCATATCTAGTCTTGTCTCATTGAAGTGCTCACAGTCTGTGCACTGAAAGATCAGAAAAGCGGGCACGTAAACATCAGTTCGGTTCATGAGGATCCTTACATCCCTGGGTTATCTTATCGTACAATTAGACATAGGACAGTATGAGCACACCCCTTTATGCAAAAGAATTATAATTTCAAGCTGCTTTAAAATTTAATTCAAACATGACTGTAAGAACTTGTGTTCATCAATACCATCATACTTGTTTAAATGTATGCTCAATAGCTCTGGCTGAAGGAAAATATTGAGAGAGACCTCAGAGGCAACTTTCCAGAACACAGTAAGATTCTGTTCTACAAACATACGTAATTTATTCAGCCAGTAGATAGTGCTTCCTGTGATCAGCTCCCAACCATGGTCTCTGTTGTAATCATGGAGCTTTCTGGAATACATGGAGTGTTTCTTCATTGGTGATGTCTTTGAAAGCGAGGAAATCTCTTAAGATAGGTCTCCATATGGGTTAAAAAAAATTTTTATACTTATTTTAAATAAATACAGGGTAGTTTTTTGAATTTATCTATAAGCAATTTCAATGAAAAAGTCTACTGTGAAAGATTAATAAAATTCTACTCCTGTAACATCAAATAAGCAGTAATGTTTATTTGAAAGGAAAAAATTAATTGGTGAATTATTGGTTGTAAATTAAAATGAACTAGACTAAAGCCCTGTAGAATGTAGATGAAGTACATAATCTCAATTCTGTAATAATCTTCACAAGCAAAAAAAACCTACATACATTACATAATATGTATAAGCATTAATTTATTTTTCAGAAATCTTTGCTTTCAGATAGAATAGTCATTTTTCTATGAAGTTTTATCAACTAGAGAGTACTACCTGTATTAAGTGTGTATTCTTAAATGTAATGGAAAGACACCCTCAGCAGAACAATCAATTGTTTGTATGCTTCAGCAATTTGAGACCTATACCTTACATCAACAAACAAATATTGCTTTACATTGCATACAAAGATATCAGCTGTGGCCCAGTTGGTGGCACTCTTGCCTCTGAATCAGAAGGCTGTGGTTCAAATCCCACTCCAAAGACTTGAGCACGTAATCTAGAATGACACATCAGTGTAGTACTGAGAGGGTACTACACTGTGCTTTGTCTTTTGGGTTAGATGTTAAACTAAAGCCAGGTCTTCCCCCTCAGGTAAATGTAAACAATCCCTTGGCATTGTTGAGGTTATTTTCAAGATAAACAGAGTCCTCCCTGATGTCCTGATCAATAATCCCTCAACCAATATCACAAACAGTTGATCTGGTCATTTATTTCATTGCTGTTTGTGTGACATGGTTTGTGCTCAAATTGGTTGCCATGATTCCTACACTTCAAAAGCGCTTCATTTACTCTAAATTGCTTTGGGACATCTGATGAGATGAATAAATGCAAATATTTCTGTGTTTCTTTTCTTTTATGTATCTCTGTATCCATTAATGTGTTGACCATATATGATTCATTCTACATTTAAGGCAAACTCACTTATTTCCACTTCAATCAACCTGATCTGGTTCTGTAAATAACTTTGCTACTGACCTTCATTATGAAAAGATTGGAGAGATTCTATTTAACATTTGCTATTTAAAATAAAACTATAAAGTAAAATACAGAAGCTTTGCTTTTACCACAGGAACATTAATTAAGAGACAATAAATTCATAGCATATTTTAGGAAAATATTGTATTGAAGAGTAATGAGTTTTGGAAGAACCTACAAAGATGTGGGATGACAAATACAATTTGGACATGAGGCTGATTGTGGCGGAGTGAAGAGAACTTAATGTGCCAAATGGTCTGCTCTAGCCCTGGATTTTTCTTTCCTATATAAACGAGAGATTTCACTTGAGATGAAATGGCCATCATTTGCGGGACAATTAACATGTGTCATTCAATGCAAAATAAATATGCTCGAAAACAGGACAGACTACGATAAAAGGGTGCATTTGTGGTCTTGGAGACTGTCCTTGTATATTTTTCCATCTCAAATTTCCAAGCATTATAAATCATTGACATTTAATCAAAGTAGCAGCATCAGACCAGCTGCTCACTGGTGCAAGTAGCAGAACAACAACATAAAGAAAACCTCAGCAAACCAACATATTAATGAAGTTCTGACAGATTCTACCTAATATTATTTATTTATGGGGAGGAATTGATAAATCCTCAAATCATTAATTAACTGAAGTGAAAACAAAAGCAGTAAAGTTAATTGTTGCTTCATTATACGATATGCCCGGCTGCACACAAATACAAACTCATTGTTCACATGAAAGATGGCAGTGTTGATCACTGAAGGGTCTCTCACACTTGAGAAGAACCCAGACATTTCTCAACAACAATTTAGATTTATATAGTGCCTTTAATGTAATAAGATATCCCAAGGCGCTTCACTGGGGCATTATAAAACTAAATACAAGACCGAGTCACATAGGGAGGTATTAGGTCAGGAGACAACATTTGGCCAGAGAGTTAGGTTTTAATGAGTGTCTCAAAGGAAGAAAGCTTGGTAGAGAGGTTTAGGGAGGGTGGTGCAGAGTTTAGGTCCTGGGCAACCACTAATGGTAGAGCAATTATAAATCAGGGATGGACAAAAGGTCAGAATTAGAGGAGCGCATATATCTTGGAGGTTTGTGGGGCTGGAGTAGATTATAGAAATAGGGAGGGGCGAGACTATGGAAGGGTTTCAAAATAAGGATGAGAATTGAGCAGGAGCCACAGTAGGTCAACGAGCATAGGGAGATAGGACTTGAGAGTTAAGACATGGGCAGCAGAGTTTTAGATGACCTCAAGTTCATGGAGCGTAGAATGTGGGAGACCAGCCAAGAGTTCATTGAAATTGTTGAGCCTAGAGATAATGAAGGTATGAAAAGGTTTCAGCAGCAGAGAAGCTAAGACAGAGGTGAAGTCAGGTGGTTCTACAGAGTTGGAAATAGGCGGTGTTAGCAATGCCACGAATATGCGGTCAGAAGCTCATCTCAGGTCAAATGTAGTATCAAGGTTACAGACAGCCTGGTTCAGCCTTAGACAGTTGCCAGTGAGGGATGGGGTCAGTGGCCTGGGAATATCATTTGTAATGGGGACCAAAGATAATGGCTTTTGTCTTCAAAGTAAAGAGCAAATTTTTGCTCATCTGGTACTGCATATCGAAATTAAGGAGAAAAATATAGACTGGATTAAGGAAGAGAGGGTAAAAGAAAAGACAAAAAAAAAGTTGTTTGACAGTAATTAAGGCTCATCGCACCTTTAAAAAGAGTACTTAGACTGAAATAAAGCCCTAACTTTCTGTGGCGAGTTTAGTCCACATCTACAAACTATTCCAACACATGTTACAGCAAGATGCCATTGTCACACAGCTAATGGAGGAGCAGTGCATCTCAGACAACTTTCAGACTTGTGTTTAACAGCTCATCTGTGCTTGTCTGAAGTTGTCAGAATTCTGCATTAGTAAAGGTGAGTGCTGTTACTCCCACTTGTTATTTTTACAGTAAATTCTGGTACAATGGTTCTATGCTGATATAAATGAGTTCTCTGTCTTACCATGATCCACAACACAGGAAATTAGTGTATACATAAAAATATTAAGTCCTAGGTCTAAAATTATCAAGCTCGTCAGATGAGGAGCATATTTAGATTATTTCTGCAGGGCAATAAAACAGACATCCTTACCAGAAATCTCGGTAATAGATACCATTGCATTAAAAAAAAATCAGCAGATCGCAATATTTACCAAGGTGACAATGATAACATTTACCTGCAGAAACGTGCAGTAATGTTACTCAATCGCTCCAGGTTTCCAGTATTAAAGGCTTTGTTTAGAAATCCATCTCAAACTGATGCTAATTACGACAGACCCAAATCACCTTTCTGTCTACAGTGTTGTCCCTCAATCAGCTGACACTGCAACAACTCACTCACCCGTTTATCAATGTCTCCATGCTGGAGCTGTACAAAGCGAGCACTGATAGCAGCAATGTAGCTCTGCTGATTGGAGAAAGCCACTCTGCCAGCACCCTTTGGGTACTTCAGCTCAGGATCTGTATCAATGCCAGCGTAGCAGACCCCTCCATACAGCCGATCCATGATCATAGCCAATTCAACTGCAAGAAAAAACAAAATCCTAAGCTTACAAGACAATTTCACCATCTTTTCCCCATGATTTAATAACACTGTTCTCCTAATTCACAACTACAACAAAAGGATCTACAATTAAATTCATAATTATAATCCTCCTGTTTCTTTAACACACCTTTCTAAGTACTTCCTTTCATTATACGTTTCCTTCAGATAGGTTATAATTGATGAATGTCTGCTAAAGTGAATTGAAAAAAAATGCGATACAAAACCAAAATAGTCCTCGAAAAAACCTTGCTTGTTCTTAAATAGTTTCAAGAAAGTGGCTGAGCATCCAAAAATTTACAGGTTTAAGTTCAAAGTACAGGGCTGCTTCACTCCATTTGGGACCATTTAGTCATGCCTCAACTGGGACACTGTCTGCAATACAACAAAAGTAACATCAACATCCTTCACACGAGGCGTCAAATTTTATTCTCAGTCTTGTTTGTTCTTTGCATTTGTCTTCCCTAGGGACGTGAGTTCTTCCAGTCTCAGCTGGGTGATGAAAAAAAAAGTGAGTGGAAAAATATTTGGTTAGGAAATATGTCCCATTCTATCCAAACAAGTATCCTGAAAAATTGACGTAGTAGCAGATAAAGAGGATTCATGGAGATGGCTGCAGACTATACTATTTTCACCAGTTTCCTGAATGACTGCAACAACATGAGTATAGACTTTAAATATATGTGAAATTTAGGAAATGGGGGACAGAGGGAAAGAGAAGGGAGAATAAAAATAACTCCAGGTACCAATTACTTTCTTTTTGTAAACTAGATGGCATTTGGATTTTGCAAGCTGCTCACCCTTCATTATAAAATTAAAAGTGATTCTGTCTTATGAAACTGACAATATGTGTGTGCAATGCTTTGATTTTTGAATCAGTATTTGGGAATCCAGATTTAAAAGAAAAAAATCATGTCAAACCTGCTCAACAATTCAAAACAAAGCTCACTTAAATGTGGATTTTATACAACAGTTACATCTCTAAACCCAATATTGCCTTTATTAGGAAACACGATATTTTCCTCTCTACGTTTGTAAACATGTTTCTAAAACTAGCATTCCATTTACAAAGTGACAAATGCCTAGCACAGGGAAAATAGCTGGTTTACCTTGTTGGGAATGGAAAACAAAAACAAGATTTTATGTTCAGCATTACATAAAATGACTTGTTTACAATAGAATGACATACTTTTAGATTTGAATTGTGTGCTTCCACGAGTATAGACATATTTTAAGTAAATGTTGCTATTGCAGAATGTGTCATTCTCTATATTAAAAAACTTTGAGAAACTTATAGGTAAATATTCATTATTCCTGTGCAGAGAGCTATTTCAAATTTGGCATTCACTTACAATGGAGACTATTTTTTATCTCAAACTGTGAGGGAGCAGATCTGTCCTGGTGGTGTTGAGTAAGAAGCTGGGGCAGGGAGGGCAGCTGATATCAACACTTGATTGTTTTTCATCAGAGTAAATGATGCTGGTCCCAGGACAGCACGGTAGCATTTCACCCCACCCCACTCTCCTCACCCCCAGGGACCAAAGTAATATTGGGCCAGTTCTCTCTTGGGAATGTGAATTGTGCTGTGGGGCGAGATGATTCTGGGTGTGTGCAGTAAAAAGTTTCTCTTCGCAAATTAAGATGAGGGCTGGCATTCAATTCCCAATGAAACAAACTGGCCCCTGTAAAATTGTATTGAAGTTCTTGCAGCTTCTTTTATTTACATGATATAAATACGCAACTCTTCCAGGAAACATTTTTAGGTTGAAAGCAGAGATATAACAGGCTACAAAATGCCATAAAATGCGAATATTGTGCCAAAATGTAAAGTTTTCATGGGTGATGCTGGTGAGGGTGAGGGAGGGAAACTGCCTTCTTCTCAGACTCCCCCACGTCCCCCAGTCTCAAACTAAATATCATTGGCATTATTCTCCCCCTTTAATAATTTCTAAGTTCACTCCTGCCTCAAACAGCGCTCGTGGATCTCCAGTTATTTTTCTTGCAATAAAAGTGATTGAGCTTAAGAGTAATTTGTTTTAATCTTTGGCCTCCATATACCTGTCACTATCTCTTACCCTTCCGTTCCCTCTCTGTCACTATCCTTTCCACCCCCTCCCTTTCCCCCTCCATTGCTATTCCTTAATTTCACCCTTTCACTCTATTCCCTCTGTCACTCTTCCTTCCCCTTACCATTCCCCCCTCAGTCTCTCTCTCCCCTATTCATCTCTGGAAAAAGAACTGTACAAACTAACCAAAAAAAACTGGTAAATAGAACCATAGAAAAGTTAAGGCCATTCAGCCCATTGTGTATGCACTGGCCATAAAGAGAGAAACAAAACACTAGCCGCTCATTTTTAATTCCACTTTGCAGCACCTGATCTGTAGGTTACAGCACTTCAGATGCAGATCTAGGTACCTTGAGCATTTCAACCTCAACCACCAATTTAGGCAGTGAAGTTCAGGCGCCCACTGCCCTCTGGGTGAAAAAGTTTTTCCTGATATTCCCTTTAATCTTTCTGCTATTCACCTTAAATCTATGCCCCCTGGTAATTGACCTCTTAGCTAGGGGAAACAGATCTTTCCTGTCCACCCTATCTAGGGCCCTCAATTTTGTACACCTCAATTAGGTCACAACTCAGCCTCCTCTGTCCTAAGGAAAACAACCCTTGCCTATCCAATCTGTAAAATAAGGTTTGTAGGACATATACTGCAATCTGTATTTTGCCACTTAGACTTGGCTCCACAATTTTCAATCACTCATATACTTATGGCTTATTAATGTAACCCCTCACAGCTCCTTTTGAATATTTATTGCTCAAAAATGAATGGTTCAGGCTATGATCCTGGTGACTGCCTCCACCATGGGTGCACAAAACTCATAACAGCTTTCAAAGTTGAAGAATACAACAGGAATATACAACTTAACCCAAGGAAAGATTACCTTTGTATCCAACATTAAAATTTGTACACCATTAAAATTCTAAATATGGGAATCTTAGTGCACTTAAGTAAAACTTTAACTCTGCAAGTGTTCCCATTTTATTTCCAAAATTTGGCAAGTATCATGACAGAAATTATCCAATAAATCCAAATAATATATTCACACCAGGGGCCATCCTCTCTATTTCAAAAGAGCAGCTGTAAGCTGTTTTGAAGAAAATAAACCTTTATAGAAGACAATTATGACAGAAGGGTCCTTTGAGAAAATATTATGCACATTGTATTGTAGCAGATTATATTCACAAAATCACGAATCATACAGTACAGAAGAGGCACTTCGGCCCATCGAGTCTGCACCGACACGTGAGAAACACCTGACCTACCTACCTAATCCCATTTACTAGCACTTGGCCCATTGCCTTGAATGTTATGACATGCCAAGTGCTCATCCAGATCCTTTTTAAAGGATGTGAGGCAACCCACCTCCACCACCCTCCCAGGCAGTACATTCCAGACTGTCACCACCCTCTGGGTAAAAACGTTTTTCCTCTCATCCCCCCTAAACCTCCTGCTCCTCACCTTGAACTTGTGTCCCCTCGTGACTGATCCTTCAACTAAGGGGAACAGTTGCTCCCTATCCACCCTGTCCATGCCCCTCATAATCTTGTACACCTCGATCAGGTCATCCCTCAGTCTTCTCTGCTCCAGTGAAAACAACCCAAGTCTATCCAACCTCTCTTCATAACTTAAATATTTCATCCCAGGCAACATCCTGGTGAATCTCCTCTGCACCCCCTCCAGTGCAATCACATCCTTCCTATAATGTGGAGACAGTACTCCAGCTGTGGCCTCACCAAGGTTCCATACAATTCCAACATGGCCTCCCTACTTTTGTAATCTATGCCTCGATTGATAAAGGCAACTGTCCCATATGCCTTTTTCACTAGCCCACTAACATGCCCTTCGCCTTCAGAGATCTATGGGCACACATGCCAAGATCCCTTTGTTCCTCAGAACTTCCTAGTGTCGTGCAGTTCATTGAATACTTCCTTGTCAAATTACTCCTTCCAAAGTGTATCACCTCTCACTTTTCAGGGTTAAATTCCATCTGCCACTTATCTGCCTGTTTGACCATCCCATCTATATCTTCCTGTACTCAAGACACTCAACCTCACTGTTAACCACCCATCCAATCTTTGTGTCATCCACAAACTTACTAATCCTACCCCCACATAGTCATCCAAGTCGTTTATATAAATGACAAATAATAGGGGACCCAGCACAGATCCCTGTGGTATGCCACTAGACACTGGCTTCTTGTCACTAAAGCAGCCTTCTGTCTTCACCCTCTGTCTCCTACAACTAAGCCAATTTTGAATCCACCTTATCAAATTACCTGTATCCTATGTGCATTTGCCTTCTTTATAAATCTCCCATGTGGGACCTTGTCAAAGGCTTTGCTGAAGTCGTTATAAACTACATCAACTGCACTACCCTCATCTACACACCTGGTCACCTCCTCAAAAAATTCAATCAAATTTGTTAGGCATGACCCCCCTCTGACAAAGCTATGCTGACTATCCCTGATCAAACCTTGCCTCTCCAAGAGGAGATAGATTCTCTCCAATAGTTTTCCTACCACTGATGTGAGACTCACTGGTCTGTAGTTCCCTGGCTTATCTCCATAACCCTTCTTAAATAGCAGAAACAGATTAGCTGTTCTCCAGTCCTCTGGCACCTCCTCCGTGGCCAGAGAGGAATTAAAGATTTGGGTCAGAGCTCCTGCGATCTCCTCCCTTGCCTCCCTCAGCAGTCTGGGACACAAATCATCTGGACCTGGAGTTTTGTCCACTTTTAAGCCTTCCATCACCTCCAATACCTTGTCACTCCCGATATCAATTTGCTCAAGAACCTCATTGTCTCTCTCCCCGAATGCCATACCTTCATCCTCATTCTCTTGGGTGAAGATGGATGTGAAGTATTCATTCAACACTCTACCAATGCCCTCTGGCTCCACACATAGATTGCCCCCTTGGTCCCTAATGGGCCTTACTCTTTCCCTGGTTATCATCTTCCCATTGATATACTTATAGAATATCTTGGGATTTTCCCTACTTTTACAAGCCAGAGCTTTCTCATATCCCTTTCTTTGCTCTCCTAATTGCTTTCTTAAGCTCCATCCTGCACTTTCTGTACTCCACTAATGCCTCCACTGATTTCCTCCCCTTGTACCTGTTAAAAGCCTCTCTTTTCCTTCTCATTGCATCCTGAATATCTCTGGTCATCCATGGTTCCCTGGGCTTGTTACTCCTTCTTATCACCCAAGAGGGAACATACATGTTGAGCCTGTACCCTCCCCATTTCCTTTTTGAATGCCCCCCACTGCTCTTCTGCAGATTTCGCCACAAGTAGCTGTTCCCAGTCTACCTGCCTTATTTTACTAAAATCCGCTCTCCCCCAATCCAAAACATTTTTTTGCAACTTGGTCTATTTCTTTGTCCATAACAAGTTTTTATATTGTTTGGGCATAAGCACTAAATACAGCTTACACTGTAACTTAAAACCTTTGTGCCTCAAGGCTGTATGCATCCAACAAAATATCAACATTACCATAGAACCATAGAAACGTTACAGCACAGGAGGAGGCCATTCGGCCCATCCTCTCCATGACAGCCTGAGGACACCCAGGTGCCCTTTCTAATCCCACCTTCCTGCACCCGACAGCTTATAGCACTTTAGGTGCAGATCCAGGTACTTTTTAAAAAAGAGTTTAAAGTTTCTGCCTCTACCACCAACTTGGGCAGCGAATTCTAGACACCCACTACCCTCTGCATAAAAAAGTTCTTCCTAATGTCCCCCCTACACCTTCTGCCACTTATCTTGAATCTATGTCCCCTGGTTCTAGAATTCTCCATCAAGGGAAACAATTTTATCCTGTCCACTATCTATTCTCCTCATAATTTTGTACACCTCAATCAAGTCACCTCTCAGCCTTCTTTGTTCTAAGGAAGATAACCCCAACCTATCCAATCTCTCCTCGTAGCTACTCCTTTCTAACCCTGGCAACGTTCTTGTAAACCTCCTCTGCACTCTCTCCAGAGCTATTACGTCCTTCCTGTACCGTGGTGACCAGAACTGCACACAATACTCCAGTTGTGGCCTCACCAGTGTTTTATACAATTCCAACATTATATCCTTACTTTTATAATCTATACCTCTGCCAATGAAGGAGAACATTCCATATGCCTTCTTTACAACCTTGTCTACTTGAACTGCCTTCAGGGACCTGTGTACTTGTACGCCAAGATCTCTCACTTCATCTACCCCTCTTAGTATATTCCCATTTATTGTTTAATCCCTGTAACTGTTTGACCTCCCTAAATGTATGACCTCACACTTCTCTATGTTAAAATCCATCTGCCACTTTACCGCCCACTCCACCAACCCATCTATATCATTTTGGAGATTATGGCTATCCTCTACACTATCCACTACTCGGCCAATCTTTGTGTCATCTGCAAATTTCCCAATCGTGCCCCCCACGTTCACGTCTAAATCGTTAATATATAACACATTAGTTTGTATATTATGTGCAATGAGCCTCAGAAATAAAATAGAATGCTGGAAATACTCAGCAGGTCAGGCAGTATCTGTGAAGAGAAAAAATAGTCAGTCTCAGAAATAATTTACCCTGCCTATAAATCAGTCAAAATGTCTTCATATAGTTGAACTCAGCACTAGGAATTCCAATCAGACAAACCAACCAGTTTTGGGATTTGGAATTATATTTTACATTCTCAACATCAGTCAGCAAAACCTGTTCACTGAGGACTCACTTCATTTTCACTCACCAGCTCGAAGAGGTCTGGGAACTCCTCCCACAAAGATAGTCTTCCTGGGATCCAGAGGTTGAGAACCATCCATCACAAAATCACTATCACTCAGGTTCCATGGTCGAATTTGCACCTTTAAAGAAACAAGATTTTGCTGAATGAATTTTGGAAGAAAGCATTTTTTTTAAAATAAAAAAGCCAAGCATCTTAAGCAAACATGGTTATGTTATAGGAACAGATTCCAATTTTAATTTATAGCACTTAATTTGTAAATGATGCAGTCAGTCAGTCAGCCAGCACAGGACAAAGTTTGCCTTGTCATTTTAAAAAAGTGAGCATAATACAATTTTTTTCATGAGAACATACATGGACATTGTTTAAAATTGCTAGATTCGCTTTACTACAAAACTCCACAGGACAAAAATGTTACAAAACTGCTGGGTAGGACTGAAAATCAGCAATCATTGTGTACCTCCTTTTATTTTGCAGAAAGCCAGGGATTAGGACACAATTAGTCAACAAAAAAAAAAAAGCTGATACAGCGATCACCTACAGGGAACAAATACCAGGCTGCTTTATATTTGCTTATTGCTCTGAAAGCTACAAACAAAGGCTTAATTATGCAGCTCACTATTTATTAACTAATTCCCAAGACCCAATCTTTAGATTTTACTGAAAATAAAAAGATCCATCAGTAAATAGATAATCAAAATGATACAGCATGTATTTGCATTCATCGAGGGTGGGGTAGAGTGGTGGGGGGAGCATGGTGGGGAAGGAGCAGAAGCCAGCTGAATAATTCCCAGGTTAGGATGGCTCGTGAAATGACAAAAGAGAACAGATGTCGAGCAGGAACAAGCTGGAGATCCATTTACCGGTTTGTCCTTGATAGTGGGGCTTGAAACACACAGGTATAGCTTTCCATCCTCTTCAATACACGCATCTATCAGAGCTTGCACAGAGCTTTCTTCTTGAAATAGAAGGAAGGCATAACCTGTGAGGACGGTAAAAAATTACAAGAGAAAAAAATAAATCTGCTTTAGAAGACAAGTAAAAATTGCAATAATTTACATTTATAAAATGTCTTTAACATAATATCTCATTCCAAGGTGCTTCAGAGAAATCCAAACTTGAGGGTTGCAGAATAAAGGAGTCAGCTAATGGCACAGTCCAACAGACCAGCTTTCAAATGACTTTCTAAGTAACAGGAGAATTTCAGGGAAAAGAGGGCATACAGAGGGTGGGACCAAAATAAAAAAGCTTGCCCTCCAAGTCATGAATACCAGGAGGTGAGAATGCACAAGAAGCTCGTGGAGGATATAGGTTAGGTTATAGGTTATGATACAGAGCTGGTTAAATAAGGCAAGGCTGTAGACACATCTATAAATGAGGACAAGGGCAAAGAGCCAGTGGAGGTTAGCAAGGACAATATGATGGGTGAATTAGACATAAGTGTGGATGAGGCTAATAGGAATGGTATTTTAAATCATTAGAGTTTGTTAGAGAGGCAATCTAGAGATGACGGCATAGAAGTCTAACCTAACAAGTCCTGTCATTGCAAACAATCAAACAAAGGGCTAACCCACTGGGTGCATTCTCAATTATTTTAAATGTAAAGTTTGGATTAATTGGAATTAAACAGATGAACAGCTCTATAAATTTTAGTGGATGCTTGAAATTGTTTTAGAAGATCCTGTGAAAGAAGATAAATTATTTAATTGAAAAATCAGTTTTCAAATCACACAAATATCTATGAGAAATGACATCTAACTCATCGTTCCATGAATAAGTAAAGCAGTACAGCTAGTCAAGATTTGAATTGCCAGGGAACAAAGTCTCAGGATAAGGGGGTAGGCATTTTAAGACTGAGATGAGGAGGAATTTCTTCACTCAAGAGGTTGGTGAATCTTTGGAATTCTCTACCCCAGAGGGCTGTGGAAGCTCAATCATTGAACATGCTCAAAACAGAGTTCAATAGAATTCAGGAGACATTATGGATATGGAGATAGCTCAGGAATGTGGTGTTGAGGTAGATGATCAGCCATGATCTATTGAATGGTGGAGAAGACTCAACGGGCCAAATGGCCTACTCCTGTTCCAGTATCCTATTATGCCACCAACTGCAGAGCTCTATCTCATTCCAACAGCAAATATCAATAGTTAATGCAATGAAACTCCTAGGGAGGCAGGGAGCTGGAAAGCAGAAAAATGTGGCTCTATATCAGGTGTAGGTTCATTGTGGCAATACTGACTTTAGCTTTAGCAGTTGGGCCAACCTTTCTGCAAGCAAACCAGTGAACTTCATTCTTCTGCAAACAGCAACTTCCATGCTGATTCCACAAACTTTTACCCTCGCTCATGCTTTAGATGAAACACAACAAGAAAAAGGAAAGGAGGCAGCAATGGAGGATGATGTGTCCAGCCCTCAGCTACAGGTCATTGCCTCACCTATTCAATCATTTGCCATCGAGGGGGATAATAGAGCTGAGAATATAAGAAATAGGACTTGGAGTAGACCATCTGGGCCCTCGAGCCTACTCGACCATTCAACAAGATCATTGCTGATCTTCTACATCAAGTCCACCTTCCCATACAATACCTGTATCTCTTAATTCCCTTTTTACCCAAAAACCTATTGCCTTTTGTCTCGAATACAAGAATCCACACCGCTCTGGAATAGAGAATTTCAAGATTTACAATCCTTTGAGTGAAGAAATTTCTCATCTCAATCCTAAACGGTCAACCCCTTATTCTGAAACTATGACCCAGCGCTCCCCAGCTAGTGGCAACATTTCCTCAGCATCTATCCTGTTAAGCCCGTAAAGAATTTTATATGTTTCAACAAGATCACCCTTCATTCTGAACTCTAGGGAAAATAGGCCTACTGAATCTCTCTTCACAGGACAAACTCCTCATTCCAGACACCAGTCTACGAACCTTTGTTGCACTCCCTCTAGAGCAAGTACTTCTTCCTTAAGCAAGGAGACCAAAGCTGCACACAGTGCTTCAGGTGTGGCCTTTGTAATTGTAATAAGATTTCTTTTGTGCTCCAGTCCCTTTGCAACAAAAGTGAACATACCATTTGCTTCCTAATTGCTTGTTGCATCTGCATGTTAACTTTGTGAGTTACATACAAGAACACCTGGGTCCCTCTGAACACAGGACATATGAAATAGAAGCAGGAGCAGGCCTGAAGACAAACATTTTTCTGTACCTCACCATTCAAAAAATATCCTGTTTTATTCATTGTTCCTACCAAAGTGGATAACTTCACACTTTGTGACATTGGGCAGAATTTTCCTGTCGGCGTTTTGGGGGCAGGGCTTGCTCGCCGACGGGAAAATCTCGCGAGAGGAACCCCCGACGTCATCCCGGTCCATTTAAATATTGAGGAAGGTGGGCGGACAGTGAAATCAGCTGCCCGCCCGCCGACCTGTCAATGGCCAATTAAGGCCATTGACAGGATAATTAAGCTTGTTAAATGCCCTGCCCGTCCAACCTTAAGGCTGGCGGGCAGGCCAGGAGCCCCAGCGGGCTTCTGATAATACATGAAACCTCAGCCACTGGCGGGATGATGTTTCATGTCCATTTTTAAAAACTTCAATAAAGTTTATGTGCTTCTTATTAACATGTCCCAATTCGTGAGACATTGTCACATGAGGGGGATATGTTAATAATTTTAATATTTTTCTATTTTTAAAGATTTTTATACTGTTAGTAATCTCCCTGAGACAGCACTTAGTCTCAGGGAGATGTGCACTCTTTCGCACGCATGTGCGAAAGCGCGCACTTTGACAGATGGGGAATCCACCCCCCCCACCGCGCACAGGATGCGCATAGCACTTCCTGTCGGGCAGGCCACTGGGTGGGCCTTAATTGGCCCGCCCACTCAAAATGGCGACGGGCCCTGTTTCAGCGGTGGAGTTTGGCTGCCCGCTCGCCCATCAAGTTAAAAATTCTGATCATTGTATTCCATCTGCCATGTTCTTGCATCCAACCTGTTTATATTCCTATGCAACCTCTTTGCACCCTCCTTACTGCCTACTTTCCTATCCTGCTTTGTACCAACAGCAAACTTGGATACTTTACACTCAATTCCCTAATCCAAGTCATTAGTATGGATTGTAGGTAGCTGAGGCCCAACTAGCAGTACCCTGCTAGTTATAGCCTGCCAATCCGTAAATATCGCATTTATTCCTACTCTCTAACTTCTGTCCACTAACCAATCCTCAGTCCACGCAAATATATTAGCCATAATCCCACAAGTCCTAATTTTATGTAATAACCTCTTATGTGGCTTCTCAAATACTTTTGAAAATCTAGGGGAAGGCGCTGCTTAAGAGACAACTGAACAGAAATGATTAATCATGAGAAAAAATGGGGGGTGGTGCAGGGGAAGGGGTTATATCCAGCTGCGTTCTGGCAAACCTTGGTGCAAGACCACACAAATGTTCCAGTTAGGAGCAAGAAAAAGCCATCAGCCTATAATCCCTCTTATACTTCAGTTTTCTGGGCTAGCACACAACTACATCTTCAGCACAGAATATATTACTCCACCACCTTGTGTAGCAAATTATTCCAAATAGTTGATCATTCCAAGTAAAGAAAGTTAAACTTAATTTTAAAATTTACTTCAAGCTAATTTAACTTCTCAGTGCCAACTGCACAATTTACTTGGAATTAAAATTCTGCTTTACCTAATTATATTATTGAATACTCTAAATATCTTGATCAAATCACTCGTCTGCTTATCACTAGACTGTAGAGCTTGAGCTACACAAATCTTCACAGCTCATTTCCTTGAAATTATTCTTACTCTTTTCTTCCCTCAATGTATGAACATGTTCTTTGTAGTAGAGACCATACTATTTTAGAGTTTTCAGATGTGATCTGACCTGCGTATTAGAAAGGTGGAGCATTACTTCTACAGTTGTGTATTCCACAGCTTTGGCTATCTATCAGCAATCAATTCATTTTTAATTGCTTTGCCACATTATCTAAATACTTAACAGTGCAAAATTTAATTAGTGTCCAAGGGAAATATTTAGAATAGACAGAACGTGGCACCAATCAAAGTGTAACATACCCATCAGCCTCCTTCTGAATGCTGCCCCAAAGCTCTCATCTGTGTACTCTGCAGTAGAACTCAGGTGTGATCTTGCCCTCCAGGAAACTGGCACCTACAGTACCCTGCCCCCTGCTCTGGCTGCTCGTGCCTGGTGACTCATCATGTGCACATCCTGTCTCTAAACTGCCCTCTGAAGTTCACGTAGTGACAATATCTGGTGGCTATGAGTGAGAGATTGAGTGATGGAGTTTCTTCACCACCACTACCTTATCCTATCACCAACTGCTGGCCAGGCTGCAGTTCATGGGTGTCTGAAAGGAGAAAGACATACAGGTAGGGGCGTGATGAGGCAAGTGGGTGGGTGGGGGGTGGGTGGGGGGGGAGTTGGGGTGAATGCAAGAGGTGCATACTTGCACCATCTGCAGCTTATAAATAGAAGAGATTGTGGGATGAGGGGGAAGTGGGATGTGAGGAGGAGAATTTGTTATGAGGATACAATCATCCTTTATGTATCAGCCCCACCATTGGCCACAACCTCAGCAATGACTGCTCAAATAATGGTTAGTCTTTGCCATGGGATAAAGACATGCAGCGTGCCTGCCCTCTGCCAGTTAGCACCTGCTGCCTCCAATTGTGTGTCACATTGTCTTGCAAGAGAGGAAAGTATGTCAGTGAGTCGACACAAACTGCTTGTGTGATGTGGTTGTTATTGTTGAATAGCTCACAGCTAATTGTGAGAGGGCCAACTGAAACTATGAATAGTAAGAATATTAACAAGAAATTGTTGGTGGGCAAGTGATGAGAGTGAGGGGAGTCAGAGGGTCGTGAGTCATTACAACTCTGCTTCCACCGTCTTTTGAGGAAAAGTCTTTGAATATTTTTTAAGACAGAGCTAGCTAGATTCTTGATAAGCGGTGGGGGGGGGGGTATTTGGGGTAAGTAGGAATGTGGAGTTGAGGTTACCATCAGATCAGCTATGATCTTATTGAATGGCAGAGCAGGTTCATGGAGCCAAGTGGCCGACTCTTGCTCCTGATTTGTGTGCACATTTGATTTAGGAGCGTCTGATTTAGTGTTGCAGATGGTGGGATACGACGTGTAGACACATTAATTGACTTTGACCACTTGAGAGGTAATTGAACTTCTTGTGACCCTACATCCAGGTCACTGGGCTTGAGCTCTGGTATTGGCAGCTATGCCTATCTGGTCCATCACCTTCTTAAGACTTTCTCTGGAGGGCTTCCTACCCCCATGGATAGGACACATCTCTCCTCTGCATCTCCTCAGCTGTAGGTCGGCTTCCAGCATCTGCTGCAGCCACAATGCACCACCCCTTTTTTCTATTAATTCTTGTGAAGAGCACCATGCTGCCCATCCCTAATTTCCCTCAAGGACGTGGTGGTGAGCCGTAGTGTAGGTACACCACAGTGTACAGTGAAGCAATAACGATATAGTTCCAAGTCAGGGTGATGTGTGGTTTGGCGTGAGACTTTGGGTTATTTGTATAACCCAAAATATGAGTCTCTTTTTGTATTTATATTTACCTTTACACTCACTTGCAAGGGATTTTGTATTTGTACTTCCAAGTATCTCTATACTTATACACCTTTCATTGAGTTTAAACTCAAATTTCATGTCGCTCCCTTAAAGGCATTATCTCACACTTCTTATTAATTTGCATCTGTCACTCAGTTGCCCGTGCTGCTTGCCAATCTCTGCCTTCCTGAAGTTTTTCTCCCCCCACCCACCACCAATCATTAAAAGAGCTGCAGATTGGTTTTAAGTCGTGCAGACTAACTTTAACAGGTGCTTGCTTCTTAATTTTGGGTCATCCGCCGAGACATGCAGCTACTCAACAGCACAGTTAGTGCTGGTTACAATCATGGTAATGAGCAAGGAGCGTTCTGTTTGTGAGCTGCCTGCATTGGAAGCAACGGGTGTAGGTGAATTGCACATTGTGATTTCGGCACACATTTTCAGGCGTTACTGACTGTCACAGCCAATTTGATCAACTTGATTGTTTCTGTATTCAGATCATTTAACAGATTAGGAACAAGAGCACAAGCATTAACCCCTGTGGAGCTCCAGTCAACACTTTGCTCTAGTGTGACATTACATAATTATATGAGCTCACATACAATTTCTCTCATATTGTTTAATTTGGCGACCAGAAGCATGGTAATCATTTACTCTGACCTGTCTTTAAGGCCACAACTCAAGCTCTCTATGGTGAAGTAGTCTAAATAGAATCTGAGGTCAGTTAAGTCCTAGTAATCATTGTCGAAAGCTGCTTAGCTCTTCTGGTCATCACTGTGACTTTCCAGGTCACCTGAAAGCCAGTAACAATAGCAGGAGATATATATACTTTGTTCTTGTTTTTTTGGGGGGAGGGGGTGGAAACTGCACAAAAAGATATAACAAATCATAAATCATAACTGAACTGAAACTTGCCAGGCTTATAATAAATGGTCAGATACACACAAATAAAAGTTAGATTCAGTTTAAAGTGCATTCCCCCCAAGTGAACAGAGAAAATCATCGCCAGTCATGGGCTAGTCTACACATACAGGATGGCATGGAATACTAATTGTACACTAGCTTGATAATACTTCAGTTGACTCTTCTGCTTTTCCCAGTTTTCAATTATATAAATGACATTTGCAGAGAGAGAGAGAGACATCCTCCATTTGGACTATAAATAGTTTGTTGCAGAGTATCCAAGAGAAAGGAGGTGGGGGGGGGGGCGGGGGGGGGGGGGGGGGGGGTAGAACACACATTTAAAAATTCTAAATGAAGTGAAATATGGAAGACATCTGGATTTAGTAAGAATTCCTTATCCAACATTTACCTTCTGTTCAAGTTTCATTCATATTAAACCAAATTTGCTGTTTATATGCGCTAAATTGTCCAATATTCCTGACTTTAGTCACTGTGTAAATCAGGATTAGTAAACTCAACAGACACTTCTGCTGAGGCAGTATTAAGCCCAAGTAATCAATAGACATTTCTGCCTCAGCAAAATTTTAATAAACTCAAAAATTGTTTCAATTGTCAGCTTAAATGAGACCTAGGATACAGCTACACTAAACATTCCATAAAGTTAGTTATAAAAGTGAGTTCTCCAACATTTAAATCAAAGAATTTCCATTCCCTCAACAATACACAATTATATAAAATTATCTACTTCAAAAAAAGTTTGTATCTACTCAAATTCCACTCCTTAAACAGCCAACATTAAATCCATCTGATTGGATTGAGTTAAAAGCACAATTTTTTCTTGTTCAGCTGATTGAATGTGTCAGTCAATGGGATTTACCCTATCAACTTCTATAAACTATGGCAAGTACTCTTCATATTTAACTTATAAAGATTTCCATCTTTATGTACAAAATATTCATAATATTAATTTCTCAAATACATTAAATATTGAAAAAGTTAATTGTAAAACACTGTGTTCCTAAACATGTATTTTTGCCGTTTGTGATTCACGGATGAGCAATTTGCTCTTTGACTGACTTTTAAAAAATTGCCTTTGTCAGTTAATCGGTGCCATGCACCATCCTGCCACTAGATGACATATAACCAGCCCAATCAGATTTCTGTCAATGGAAATCCTTGGAATCATCACTGATCAGTTTCAAATGGGCAACTACATAAATGCCAAGCTGCTAGACCACATCAGAGGCTGGATATTTATTTGGTGACTGGCTTCAAAATTTCTCTACCTAGGCATATCCGGAGTGTGATGGAATACTCTTCACTCATTTGGATGAGTGCAGCTGCAACACACGGTCGAGGATGAAATGGTCCGCTTGATCAGCGCAACACAACTAGCTTAAAAATTCATCCCCTCCAGTGATGTATTGTAGCTGCAGTGTGTTCCATCTGTGGGATACAGCACAGAATAGCTTCTTCTGACCAGCAAACCCACCACTTAGGAGGACAAGGGCAGCATCATCTACAAGGTCGCTAAGTCACACAACATTCTGACTTGGATATATATTGTCTTTCCTTCATTGTCACTGGGCCAAAATCCTGGTACTCCTTAACTAGCAGCATTGTGGGAGTGTCTTCAACAGATGGATTGTACACGATGAAGAAGGTGGCCTATTATCACCATCTCAAAAGCAACTAGTGATGGGGATTCTGATCTTGCCAGCAACACTCCTATCTCAAGGTTTTGTAAAACTCTCTAATTAGTAATTAGGGTTTGCCCTCTCTCCTTTTGGGGCATTACCTTGCCTCCACACCTCTCAGATGTCTGAGGGAGACAGAGAACTTGCCTTACGGGGAAAACATAAGAGTGCATTACTGACCTTTTCATTAACTGGTACTTCACACTAGTTCACTAAAGCGTAATGATAAGGAATCAGGTTATTCCATAGGTAAAATTTTGAATAAGTCTGGTTCCAAATGCATTTCATTTCTTTCCTTCCCCCTTTTAATTCTGAAACATCTGATACAAATTAATTAGTCTGATTTAAGACATTTTTGAAATCACTAGTTTCAAATGTGATGCAGTTCCTAATTAATTAATACAATTTTTAAAAAAAATTCATCCATAGGATGTGAGCATCGCTGGCTTGGCCAGCATTTATTGCCCATCCCTAATTACCCTCAAGGTGGTGGTGGTGGTGAGTTGCTTTTTTGAACTGCTGCAGTCCATGTGCCATAGGTACACCCCTAGTGCTGACAGGGAGGGAGTTCCAGAATTTTGGACCAGCAACAGTGAAGGAACATGTAATATTTCCAAGTCAGGGTGTTGAGTGGCTTGGAGGGAAACTTCAGGTGGTGTTGTTACCATGTGGCTGCTGCTCTTGTCCCTTCTAGATGGTAGTGGTCATAGGTTTGGAAGGTGTTGTCTAAGGAGCCTTGGTGGTGAAATCCTGCAGTGTATATTATTAATTTGACTAAAATCACATGGCCAACAAGATCAAAACTAAAAAGGGGAAACACAGAAGTAGATTTGACATTAAACTCTGACCTAGCTGTAGAAATTTCCAAAAGGCAGATTTTATTGGAAAGTAATCACAGAAGTGGGTAAATAATGCAAAAGAAGGTAAGGTTCTTTTCCTGATCTTGTTCATAAGTTGGCTGAAGAACTGATTCTAGAACAATGCACAGAGAACACAACCCAGCATATCCCAGCTCAAACTGACAGATGCTAATGACACAATTCATCCATAGGGCAGAATATTCTAAACAAAAACAGAATTACCTGGAAAAACTCAGCAGGTCTGGCAGCATCGACGGAGAAGAAAAGAGTTGACGTTTCGAGTCCTCATGACCCTTCGACAGAACTTGAGTTGGAGTCCAAGAAAGAGTTGAGATATAAGCTGGTTTAAGGTGTGTGTGTGGGGGGCGGAGATATAGAGAGAGAGAGCGAGGTGGCGGGGGGGGGGGCGGTGTGGTTGTAGGGGCAAAGATGTCAACGACAATAGTACAATAGAACACATAGGTGTTAAAGTTAAAGTTGGTGATATTATCTAAACGAATGTGCTAATTAAGAATGGATGGTAGGGCACTCAAGGTATAGCTCTAGTGGGGGTTTTTTTTATATAATGGAAATAGGTGGGAAAAGGAAAATCTTTATAATTTATTGGAAAAAAAAGGAAGGGGGAAACAGAAAGGGGGTGGGGATGAGGGAGGGAGCTCACGACCTAAAGTTGTTGAATTCAATATTCAGTCCGGAAGGCTGTAAAGTCCCTAGTCGGAAGATGAGGTGTTGTTCCTCCAGTTTACATTGGGCTTCACTGGAACAATGCAGCAAGCCAAGGACAGACATGGGGGCAAGAGAGCAGGGTGGAGTGTTAAAATGGCAAGCGACAGGGAGGTTTGGGTCATTCTTGCTGACAGACCGCAGGTGTTCTGCAAAGCGGTCGCCCAGTTTACATTTGGTCTCTCAAATGTAGAGGAGACCACATTGGGAGCAACGAATGCAATAGACTAAGTTGGGGGAAATGCAAGTGAAATGCTGCTTCACTTGAAAGGAGTGTTTGGGTCCTTGGACGGTGAGGAAAGAGGAAGTGAAGGGGCAGGTGTTGCATCTTTTGCGTGGGCATGGGGTGGTGCCATAGGAGGGGGTTGAGGAGTAGGGGGTGATGGAGGAGTGGGCCAGGGTGTCCCGGAGGGAGCGATCCCTACGGAATGCCGATAAGGGGGGTGAAGGGAAAATGTGTTTGGTGGTGGCATCATGCTGGAGTTGGCGGAAATGGCGGAGGATGATCCTTTGAATGCGGAGGCTGGTGGGGTGATAAGTGAGGACAAGGGGGACCCTATCATGTTTCTGGGAGGGAGGAGAAGGCGTGAGGGCGGATGCGCGGGAGATGGGCCGGACACGGTTGAGGGCCCTGTCAACGACCGTGGGTGGAAAACCTCGGTTAAGGAAGAAGGAGGACATGTCAGAGGAACTGTTTTTGAAGGTAGCATCATCGGAACAGATGCGACGGAGGCGAAGGAACTGAGAGAATGGGATGGAGTCCTTACAGGAAGAGGGGTGTGAGGAGCTGTAGTCGAGATAGCTGTGGGTGTCGGTGGGTTTGTAATGGATATTGGTGGACAGTCTATCACCAGAGATTGAGACAGAGAGGTCAAGGAAGGGAAGGGAAATGTCAGAGATGGACCACGTGAAAATGATGGAGGGGTGGAGCTTGGAATACTCCGGCCCCCTTCCACAACTCTTTCTCCGGTACATCGATGATTACTTCGGTGCCGCTTCATGCTCTCGTCGGGACTTGGAAAAATTTATTAATTTTGCTTCCAATCTCCACCCCTCCATCATTTTCACGTGGTCCATCTCTGACACTTCCCTTCCCTTCCTTGACCTCTCTGTCTCAATCTCTGGTGATAGACTGTCCACCAATATTCATTACAAACCCACCGACTCCCACAGCTATCTCGACTACAGCTCCTCACACCCCGCTTCCTGTAAGGACTCCATCCCATTCTCTCAGTTCCTTCGCCTCCGCCGCATCTGTTCTGATGATGCTACCTTCAAAAACAGTTCCTCTGACATGTCCTCCTTCTTCCTTAACCGAGGTTTTCCACCCACGGTCGTTGACAGGGCCCTCAACCGTGTCTGGCCCATCTCCCGTGCATCCGCCCTCACACCTTCTCCTCCCTCCCAGAAACATGATAGGGTCCCCCTTGTCCTCACTTATCACCCCACCAGCCTCCGCATTCAAAGGATCATCCTCCGCCATTTCCGCCAACTCCAGCATGATGCCACCACCAAACACATTTTCCCTTCACCCCCCCTTATCGGCATTCCGTAGGGATCGCTCCCTCCGGGACACCCTGGTCCACTCCTCCATCACCCCCTACTCCTCAACCCCCTCCTATGGCACCACCCCATGCCCACGCAAAAGATGCAACACCTGCCCCTTCACTTCCTCTCTCCTCACCGTCCAAGGACCCAAACACTCCTTTCAAGTGAAGCAGCATTTCACTTGCATTTCCCCCAACTTAGTCTATTGCATTTGTTGCTCCCAATGTGGTCTCCTCTACATTGGAGAGACCAAACGTAAACTGGGCGACCGCTTTGCAGAACACCTGCGGTCTGTCCGCAAGAATGACCCAAACCTCCCTGTCGCTTGCCATTTTAACACTCCACCCTGCTCTCTTGCCCACATGTCTGTCCTTGGCTTGCTGCATTGTTCCAGTGAAGCCCAACGCAAACTGGAGGAACAACACCTCATCTTCCGACTAGGGACTTTACAGCCTTCCGGACTGAATATTGAATTCAACAACTTTAGGTCATGAGCTCCCTCCCCCATCCCCACCCCCTTTCTGTTTCCCCCTTCCTTTTTTTTCCAATAAGTTATAAAGATTTTCCTTTTCCCACCTATTTCCATTATATAAAAAAAACCCCCACTAGAGCTATACCTTGAGTGCCCTACCATCCATTCTTAATTAGCACATTCGTTTAGATAATATCACCAACTTTAACTTTAACACCTATGTGTTCTATTGTACTATTGTCGTTGACATTTTTTGATGATCTGCTTCTATCACTGCTTGTTTGTCCCTACAACCACACCCCCCCCACCTCTCTCTCTCTCTCTCTATCTCTCCGCCCCCCACACACACACCTTAAACCAGCTTATATTTCAACTCTTTCTTGGACTCGAACTCAAGTTCTGTCGAAGGGTCATGAGGACTCGAAACGTCAACTCTTTTCTTCTCCGCCGATGCTGTCAGACCTGCTGAGTTTTTCCAGGTAATTCTGTTTTTGTTTTGGATTTCCAGCGTCCACAGTTTTTTTGTTTTTATCTCTGGGCAGAATATTCTGTTCAGTATGTAGGGGAAGGCCCTGCACGCCAACACGTAAAATGATGCGCGGTGATCGTTCCGATCTTTAATTCGGCTGACACGTACCAGAGTAGGCTGCGCGCCAATCTGTTAAAGGCCTGTTAAAGACCATTAATTTCACGCACGCACGGAAGAGCACAGGCCATGACTCTCCCTCCTCCCCCTGCCGTCTTAATTGGCCCGCCCACGTAAAACGGCAGCACGCAGCCAATCGCGGGCGGCAATCAGCTCCGCACCTGCCCGCACCCGCTCCCATCTGGCCCGCCCGACGGGGAGAAAATTCTCCCCATAATTTTCCCACTCAAACCAGTGACTGTAGGAGAGGAAAATTTTGCTTAGTATGAAATCTTAATAGGTTTGACGGATGACTAAGCTCCCTAGAAAATGCCCACTGGTCATGTGCGTTTGACGTTTGTAAGTTTATGAAAAATAAAGATCTCTGCCACATCATATCCAGTGTGTGTATAACTAGAGCTTTCCTAACTTCATGGCCTTCCTTCATTAAAAGCAGTAAATCAACTAAACAGAGTGCTGCTGGTGAAACCCATCTGTTCTTCGTAGCTTCAAAAAACTGACAGTTACGTCATGCTGAATAAAAGCACTTCAACATAATCTTACACCATTATTAAAGTGAGGAAACATGGCATCACTGTTCTGTCTCCACAGAAAGCTAAGCTCACATTCTAACAGAAAACAAATATGCAGTTTGTCACAGCAGGCAACAGGGGTTCAGCAACTTCATCTGGAGAGCTGCCCATCATGAAAACTTTTCCTCCACAGATAGTAGTCCTGCAAAGTATTTGTGCTTCACTGCCTATGACTGAACAAGGATTTCAAGAAGGACATTAAAGTCATATGTATACAGGTGCATAAGGTATACATACAAAAGCTGCTTCTGCCTGGCTAATTGCCATATCAACCCTTCCATTGATATTGTTATTGTTGCCCTTTTTTTTAAAAAAGTGCAAAGTCTAAGGGCCTTTGAGTGGCTGGCTGTGTTTATCTAGCAAATAGCTGCATCACATACAGCAGGATGGTCGAAAGCAAAAAAAAACTACAATTGCTGAAACTCAAAAAAAAGCAGAAAATGCTGGAAACACTCAGCTGGTCAAGGAGTCAAAGCAGGGAAACAAGTCGACACTTCGGCTATGGATTCTTGCAGCCAATCTTCATCATGTCCATTTCTCTCCATAGATGTGTTTGGCCTGATGAGCAATTTCTAACTTTTGGGCCAAATCTTTACTCCAGAGTCGGGTTTGGGGAGTTGGGAATTTTCCCAACTTGGGAGTGAAAAATTCCAAACTCTGCAAACCTGACTTGGGAGAAAGTGCCCAGAACAGGCAGATTATTGTTCTGGAGAGGCAGATGCTAGCTGGAATTGGGCCCGCCGATCCCAGAAACAGTGTGGAGGCAGCCACAGGTGCTGACAGGTGCCAAGACGGGCTGCTTAAAAGCCTACTTCAGTGCACTGGGACTTTGTCCCAATTATTAAAAAAGCAATAAAAGAAAAAACAGTCCTCACACTCCCTATGCCCCATCC
The DNA here is from genome assembly GCF_017639515.1 of Carcharodon carcharias. Classification (NCBI taxonomy): domain Eukaryota; kingdom Metazoa; phylum Chordata; class Chondrichthyes; order Lamniformes; family Lamnidae; genus Carcharodon; species Carcharodon carcharias. The sequence goes on from NC_054483.1 coordinate 94,860,070, forward strand.
ATGCCATCTCACATGTCCCCAACCAACCCCCCCGGGCCCTCATACCCTCCATGCTAACCTATGCCTCTCAAACCCTCCATGCCAACCTATCCCACTCTACCCATCGCATGGACTTTTATAGCTCCAATGCCAACTTAGTGCCAACTCATGACTCCCACCCACCGCCCTTTACCCTTACACCCACAATGCCAACTCACCCAGTGTCCACCATGGGCAGACCGCTGGAGTCATGTTGAGACGAAATAACGTTCAAAGTAACTATTACAGACCACTATATTAAAAAAAATCATTGATAAAAGCCCATTCAATACATTTAATTTCCTTGAAGTACTTAATTTCTTATAAAAACAAACATTTGTGCCCATAGCCCCACAACTTGGAGCTGTCAATCAAATTGCAAACTTACAGCCCCGCCACTGTGATGATAAGTTGTGAAAGCAGTCACACAGCACTAATCCTATAATGATACTCCTTAGGCTTATGTCAACAACAAACAATTGAAATTTCAAGCACTGATTTTTTTTTCAGGCTGCAGGCTGTTCAGCTCTTTAAATTTTGGCAAAAGAAAAGATTTAAATGACTTAACACATCCACAGATCTTATCCACTTTTTACGCAAATTTATGTCTACTCTTAACAATTCCAAAAAGGCACCCAGGCCTCTCCCAAAGAACTTCAGCAGGTTTAGACCTTTTCCAGAAATGTCTAAAGCTCATGAGTTGTGTTTTGGAAATTCCAGTAATGAAAATTGCTTGTTGAAGACAGCTGCATTTTTGAATGTGCTGCCACCTGCATGAACTGCAGATGTATAAACAAACAGCCTGTCCCCTTTTCCCCCCCACCCACAGTGAAAATGGTGGGTGCCGGTTTCAGTGGCGTGACTTCCAGGTTCCAGGCTCTAGCACCATTTTTGCTAAGCTATGGAGCACTTTGATGCAGCAAAAATTCAGGCCACTGTTATGATTCTGTTTTGATTTCAGCCAGTGTAGCAATAGGTTTACAACAAACAAGTTTCTGCACCATGGTGATCATGAAAGAAAATAAGAAGAATTCGTTGCAGTACAGCAACTCTCTTTGAAAATAAATGCAAGGAAGCATTAAAATTTAGGTTCGAGCTAGGTTGCAGTGGTCAAATAGCCTCAACAATTTTGCCAAGGTTCACACGTGAATAATGATAACATGAATAAGATGCAGAAGGATGCTTACATAATCACACTGTAGCAGCAAAGGAGGGAAAGGGAGAAAACTTAAACCAAACAAAAGGGGCAACTCATGCCCCACTGCAAGTTTTATGTGGCAGAAAATGAGATATGAAAATAGGGCAATAAGAACCACTAGAGAGGAAGAAATAGAAATTCAAATTAGGCCATACATGTGCCCTCATACCACCTAGTTCCAAGGATGGTTTGACGAAATCCTGAGAGCATGTCAACTATAAACTCTGCTTCCAACACCTTCCCCACATGTGCAGTGAAAACAGTACATGGGGGAGAAAGGAACCTGAAAATAGGAATTGGGATTTCCTACTGCACTGTCCTTTGGCATTCCAATTGGAAATTTTATTTACGATAAGTCCTCTAAGGAAAAACATTTTTACAAAATACTTTTAGATACAATTTTGCCTCGGTTCTTCATAAAATTCATGTTCCATATGAAAAGATTGTGTCACTCTAGTAGTAAGAATATACCACCTGATTGACAGCAAGAAATGTTCCACAAAGGGTGCAATAAATATTTTTGTTGAAAGCATCAGGTGCTGTAACAGATTTGCTTCGATTCCTTGATGAGAATGTTGTTTAACATATCTGCTATTAGGTTTTTGCATCAACGTATAGAAAATGTGGCAACAGTCCTTACAGAATTTTAAAATGTGTCAAGAAACCACATGATACAGCAGTTTTTGTCAGTAATCCAGATTGGCCCAGCAGGATCCGAGGGAGCAGACAGGCCTGGATGTTAATTAGTTGCCCTCGTATTTGGCATAGTTTGCTGTTCCATCCTCATCGAAACCAACTCCAGAACTTCGTTTCAGATTCACTGAGATCACAACATATATCTGAACTAAATTCTCTCATTTTTATGGCCATGGTCATGGTCATGGTCATTTCAGTACTTGAACTGACCAGACTTCCATTGTGGTAGTCAGGTACAACTAACCATTACCAAGCACACAGATCAATTTTCTGTTTTGGTTATCGCTGTTTGTTCTCCATCTTCCATTAACAACAGTTTAAAAAAAAATAGAACTAGAAAATGAGCAAAAGCTCCAAAAAAAACTCTCAGCTCCATCAAACTAATAAACATAGAAAGGTGCAAGACCAGAGAAGACCACAGTAGTCTCGGAAATAAAACAAGCCATAATTTCCCTCAATCCTGTACTCAGTTTTTCTCTGGATCCATGTCCAACTCCTCGAATATACTGCTACAGTCAACCTGTACTGCCAAGTCATACACCATCGTGACTTGGAACGATATTGCCCTCCCTTTGCAGTGGCTAGTTCAAAATCCTGGAACTCCCTCCCTAACAGCACTGTGGGTGTACCTATGCCACATGGACTGCAGCGGTTAAAGAAGGTAGCTCACCACCATCTTCTCAAGGGCAATTAGGGATAGGTAATGAACATTGGCCTTACCAGCAACATCCACATGCAATGAAAAGCTTCATTCTGTGCAGTTGTCACCATCTGCATTAAGTAGTTAAATTTATGCCATCTTTTCACCTCCCGGCATTTGATTTTGAGGCTATGTCCTCTTGTAGAATTAATGACTATATTAAGCACTTTGTTGTTTGTCTAGAATACTTTTATTGGCTTATTCCTGATCTTTCCCTTTTCCAATGTAAACGTTCCCAGGGGTTGCAGCCTTTCATCATAAATAGGGTGCTTAATCTGACTGCCAAGATATAACAGCGAGGGAGACAGAAAGCAGAAAACTACAGGCCAATTAGCTTAATATCTGTCATAAGGAAAATGCTAGAATCTATTAGTAAGGAGGTTATAGCAGGGCAATTTGAAAATGTGAATGCAATCAGGCAGAGTCAACATGGTTTTGTGAAAGGGAAATTGTGTTCGACCAATTTGTCAGATTTCTTGGAGGAGGTAACAAGCAACGTGAATTAGGGGACACTGTTTAAAAATGAGGTCTTCCGTTTGTTAGTCAGTGGAATTCTCTTCCCTTGAGAGTATTGGAGGCAGGTTCATTGAATATTTTTATGGATGAGTTAGATTGACAATCAAGAATCTAAGGTTATAGGGGTAGACAGGGAAGTAGAGTTGCAGCTGCAGTCTAACCAGCATGATCTTGTCAAATGGCAGTGGTGGAACAGGCTTGAGGGGCTGAATGGCCTACTTCTGCTTCTAATTCTTATGTTGGATTCGAGCAACATTATAAGAATACACTTCAATATTTCACTTGTACTAATGGACAAAGACATTAGTACATAACAGCAAGAAGAATCTGTTTCAGTGTTTAATCTGAATTTTTACACAAATTCTGCTCCAGTTTTAGCAATTTTACACCTCATAATTGGGATATTTTTTTAATCGGAGGAAATAAAGCAAAAAAAAATGATAATGACATTGGGGTTTTCAATAGTTTAGCAAAAAAAATCTCAAATCACTCCACCAAATCCAAGCCCACCAACTCCATTCACAAAACCACTTGAAACTCTTTTACTGTAGTTCCTGAGGACAAAATATCCTTTCCAAATTCCCTTTCACAGCAACACTCTTCTTCAATCCCCTCAGTTCATATTGGCAGTCCATTCCCCGAATTCAACTTAACATTCTTATCCCTCCCAATGTGCCCTCAGGAAATGCTGGCACTATTCTCCATTTCCTACCCTAAAGCACTGTTCTTAGCTTCTGTCCACCTTTCTAGTCCCGAAAACTAATTTCAGAACTGTGGAGCATCATTCCCTCAAGAGGATTTAAAATTTGCATGGCTCAAAAAAAAAGGGGGCATTTAGCTTTTCCCTTAATCCTATGTATACACACTCATGTTTACTTTGTTTTCTACACAATCACTAAAAAGTTAATTCTGTCCCATGTTTTTTACTTCCTGCTTTGCTGTCTGAGAGAATTCTTTAATCTGTTTGGTTGATAAGCCTGCCAGGTGCCTGCTGTCTTCCTGAGCAGAAATGCTGTTTTCTAACTATGATGTTGTGTGCTGTCAAAAATTCTGGTACTCCTGATTGAACAGGGATTAACATTTTCATTAGTTTTACAGCAAGAGTAATGTACAAAAAGTTGACATTCATGTCAAATCAGTAATTTTGTTGATTTATATTTGCAAAGGCTGCGTGACCTGCGGAGAAGCAGCGTACTACTACTAGCAACTTCTGGATTTCCACGTCTAACTTACACGTGCAAATGCCAGAGGTTTCAGGCAGTTCTACACGTAATGCCGAGGAGCACTGACCATTTTGCCGTCACTACAACCACAAATGATTCTTGCTGACCAGGGAATTTTACAGATTAGAATCTGCTTGTCAGTTTCAAGCTGGAACAAGCACTCTGTATTTTAACCTTGCGCTGTTCCTATAAGAAATGTCTTCATCGAACAATTAGAGACCGTGAACATAAACTTTGAGACTTCAGCGAGCCACTGGCTGGTGGTAAGGAATGGAGATCTGCACAGAACCAGCTTGTGGTAAAGGCCGTTATTAAAATATCTTCTATTTGATGCTGTGGCGTACAACAATCTTTTATTTCAATCAGAGATAGCCTTGTCCAGCATACCCACTATTAGCTGACAATTCAGGTTTTTGATAAATCAATTATATTAAAATAACTAGTGGCACTGCTCATTGCAGTGTCTGCTTCAGAGACAGTCAGATTCACCACCGCCTGAATGGAAATCTGGGACAATGTGATGGATCTACTGGGTCAAATAATGAAATTCTTACACACGCCAACTGCGTCAATGACTTGGGGGCTTTGTCCTTTTTCTAAGTCCCATTTACCCAACTCTGGTTGCAGTTGCACTGAGTCCCTCCTCCTCTTGGCTTCACTCCTAGTTCTAACAACAGGATTTGGCTCTACATAATGTAGGTGGGCAGGTGTCTTTGCTACCTGTGAGAATTCTTCACGATGTTTGGCTAATCGGCCTGCCTGGTGCCTGCTCTGCTCCTGGAAGCCATAGATCCTTTGTAAATGGTATTAAATTCAAAGCGCCACTGGAATAGTGGAAGTCTCCCTAGTCACCTGATTTGAGGCTCTTAAGGCATTATCCAATTGGTCTCTCCCCAGACCCAAACCCTGCCTCACAACTTTGCCTTTCACTTGAATTCCTTCTACATATTTCCACCACTTGGAAGCTCTGTTATTTCATTAAAGCACTGTTGCATTTTACCATTCTTGCTGACATGCAAAGTACTAGAAACATTTTAATCAATTGCCAGTCTGTTTCAAGAATCCAGCTTTTAAATATTTTAACCATGATTGAGGGGTAAAGGAATGGGGTTATAAAGGCCTGCAGCCTCCATTCTATTATATTCCCCCTACTTAAATTTATCAGATTCCTCTCCATGCCAGGAGCAGCACCAGACATAGCTAGAGTTTTGATACCAAACTGGGTTCCAACACAGGGCTCCAAACATGCTAAACAGTAGAAGAACTATAGACACAGCTAAACGATTCCACAGCCAATAGACTAGATCAAAAAACTCTGCAGTTCTGCCACATTCAGTCCTGAATGTTGGTGAACAAATGAATAACTAAGCAGAGGCGGCTCCAGGAACAACCCTATTCTAAATAATGGGGGAGCCCAGCACATTAGTGAAAAAGGCAAGGCTGAAACATTTGTAACTATCTTCAACCAGAAGTGCCAAATTGATGATCCATTCTGGCCTCCTTCCGAGGTCCCAACATCATAGAAGCCAACCGTCAGCTAATTTGGTTCCCATCATGCATCAAGAAACTGCTGAGGGCATTGGATACAGCAAAGGCTATTGGCCCTGACAACACCCCAGCTGCAGTGCTGAAGACTTTTGCTCCAGAACTAGCTGCACCCATGGTCAACATGTTCCAGTACAGCTTTTATTCATTCATGGGATGTAGGCTTCACTGGCTGGGCCAGCATTTGTTGCCCATCCCTAGTTGCTCTTGAGATGGCGGTGGTGAGCTGCCTTCTTGAACCGCTGCAGTCCCCGCGATATAGGTACACCCACAGTGCTATTCGGAAGTGAGTTCCAAGATTTTGACCCAGCAGCACTGAAGAAATGGCGATATATTTCCAAGTCAGGATGGTGAGTGACTTGGAGAGCAACTTCCAGGTGGTGGTGTTCCCATCTATCTGCTGCTCTTGTCCTTCTAGATGGTAGTGGTCATGGATTTGGAAGGTGCTGTCTAAGGAGCCTTGGTAAATTCCTGCAGTGCAACTTGCAGATGGTACACTGCTGCAATTTGGTGGTGGAGGGAGTGAATGTTTGTGCATGTGGTGCCAATCAAGCGGGCTGCTTTGCCCTGGATGGTGGCAAGCTTCCCGATTGTTGTGGAAGCTGCACTCATCCAGGCAAGTGGAGAGTATTCTATCACACTGCTGACTTATGCCTTGTAGATGGTGGACAGGCTTTGGGAATTCAGGAGGTGGGTTACTCATTGCACGATTCCTAGCCTCTGACCACAGTATTTATATGGCTGGTCCAGTTCTGTTTCTGGTCAATGGTAACCCCCAGGATGTTGATACTGTGGGATTCAGTGATGGTAATGCCATTGAACATCAAGGGGTGATGGTTGGATTCTCTCTTGTTGGAGATGGTCATTGCCTGGCACTTGTGTGGCACGATTGTTACTTGCCACTTGTCAGGCCAAGCCTGGATATTGTCCAGGTCTTGCAGCATTTGGACATGGACTGCTTCAGTATCTGAGGAGTCACAAATGGTGAACATCGTGCTGTGAACTTCCCCACTTCTGACCTTACGATAGAAGGAAGGTCATTGATGGAGCAGCTGACGATACTTGGGCCGAGGACTACTCTGAGGAACTCCTGCAGTGAGGTCCTGGAGTGGAGATGACTGACCTCCAAGAACGACAACCATCTTCCTTCATGCTAGGTATGACTCTGACCAGTGGAGAGCTTTTCCTGATTCCCACTGACTCCAGTTTTGCTAGGGCTCCTTGAGGCCACACTCAGTCAAATGCTGCCTTGATGTCAAGGGCAGTCACTCTCACCTCACCTCAGGAATTCAGCTCTTTTGTCCATGTTTGAACCAAGGCTATAATGAGGTCAGGAGTTGAGTGGCCTTGGCGGAATCCAAACTGGGCATCAGTGAGCAGGTTATTACTAAGCAAATGCCACCTAATAGCACTGTTGACGGCCTTCCATTATTTTACTGATGAGGCAGAGTATATTGATGGGGCAGTAATTGGCTGGGTTGGATTTGCCCTGCTTTTTCTATACAGGACATGCCTGGGCAATTTTCCACATAGCCGGGTAGATGCCAGTGTTGTAGCTGTACTGGAACAGCTTGGCTAGGGGTGCGACAAATTCTGGAGTACAAGTCTTCATTCCTATTGCCAGAATATTGTCAGGGTCCATAGACTGCAGCATCCAGTGCCTTCAGCTGTTTCTTGATATCATGTGGAGAGAGTCGAATTGGCTGAAGTCTGGCATCTATGGTGCTGGGGACCTCTGCAGGAGGCCGAGATGGATCATCCACTCGGCACTTCTGGCTGAAGATTGTTGCAAATGTTTCAGCCTTATCTTTTGCACTGATGTGCTGGGCTCCTCCATCATTGAGGATGGAGATATTTGTGAAGCCTCTTCCTCTAGTGAGTTGTCTAACTGTCCACCACCATTCGCTACCGGATGTGGCAGGACTGCAGAGCTTAGATCTGATCTGTTGGCTGTGGGATCGCTTAGCTCTGTCTATCACTTGCTGCTTATGCTATTCTGCACACAAGTAGTCCTGTGTTGTAGCTTCACCAGGTTGACACCTCATTTTTATGTATGCCTGGTGCAGCTCTTGACATGCCCTCCTGCACTCTTTATTGAACCAGGGTTGATCCCTAGGCTTGATGGTAATGGTAAAGTGGGGGATATGCCAGGTCAGGGGGTTACAGATTGTGTTTGAGTACAATTCTGCTGCAGCTGATGGCCCACAGTGCCTCATGGATGCCCAGTCTTGAGTTGCTCAATCTGTTTGAAATCTATCCCACTTAGCACAGTGGTAGTGCCACACAACACGATGGAGGGTATCCTCAATGTGAAGGTGGGATTTCGTCTCCACAATGACTGTGTGGTGGTCACTCCTACTGATACTATCATGGACAGATGCAACTGCGGCAGGCAAGTATGTTTTTCCCCCTCATTGGTTCCCTCACCATCTGCTGCAGTCCCAGTTTAGCTGTTATGTCATTTAGGACTTGGCTGATGGTGGCACTACTGAGTCACTCAATGGACATTGAAATCCACCACCCAGAGAGCATTCTGCACCCTTGCCACCTTCAGTGCTACTTCCAAGTGGTGTTCAACATGGAGGAGCACTGATTCATCAGCATGGTAAATGTATCCTAGGGATGGTGGTGGTGGTGGTGTCTGGGGCATTATCTGCAAGGTATGATTCCATGAGGATGACTAGTCTGTGAGACAGCTCTCCCAATTTTGGCACTAGCCCCCAGATGTTAGTAAGGAGGACTTAGCAGGGTTGACAGAGCTGAGATTGTCATTGTTGTTTCCAGTACCTAGGTCGATTTGGTTTCTGGTTTCATTCCTTTTTTGTGATTTTGTAGCGGTTTGTTACAACTGGGTGGCTTGCTATTCTATTTCAGAGGGCATTTGTCCCAGCAAAGGTGAAGGAATGGCAATACAATTCCAAGTCAGGATGTGTCTGGCTTGGAGCGGATTGGAGTAGGGGGATCTTGCAGGTCATGGCATTCCCATGTACATGCTATCCTTGCCCTTCTACTTCCTACTTGCCTGAATAAGTGCTGCCCCACATCATCCATGACAAAGCAGCGCACTTGATTAGCACTCCATACACCATCTTAAACATTCAATCTCTCCACCACCAGTGCACCAGGCTGCAGTTGTACCATCTACAAGATGTACTGCAGCAATTCAACAAGACTCCGTCGACAGCGCCTACAACCTCTACCACCTAGTATAGCTTTTTCTTTTACGCAGTGTGTGGTTAAGCTTTGGAATACACTGACAGAGAGTGGTGGAGGCAGATTCATTCATGGCTTTCAAAAGGAAATTGGTTATTTAACTAAAGATAAAAGAATTGCAGGGCTATGAGAAAAGGGCAGGGGAGTGGGACTAGTTGAGTTGATCTCGCAGAGAGAGCCTGCATGGACACGATGGGCCGAGTGGCCTCCTTCTGTGCTGTAACTACTCTTATGATTTTATGAATTGATGCCATCCAATTTTGTGAATAATGCATGGGAGATCTATAAAAAAAAATCTCACAACAGTATATCTAGAGCACATTTTCTTCCTGTCACACTTCAACATCCTGTATCACACTTCAAAGAAAATGATGAACAAACTGCCCAACATGAAGTACTGAAGGCAGGATGATGGCAGGCTTTTAATTGACATATTGATGCACTGAACCAGTGTTAAAAGCAGACCCCTTTAATTGTCATATTACCTTAGTGTTCATTCAAAATCCTTAAAAGCATACAACTACATTTTACATGCTATGTATGTTCCTGCCCTTATAACATTGCACATCTTTTGACTTACTGTGAACAGCACCACAGGAGGAGATTTCATTTAATCTTTTAAAAGGATTTATTTAATCTTTTAAAAGGACACATTTTCCTGATAAGAGTTCTATTATCACATAGTTTACAGCTTCTTAAAAATGATCTAGGTTGTACAATTGTTAAGTTTTTCATGTGGCTAGAAAATACAATAATGGCCTGATCAGATCATCTCTGATAAACCTGACCCTCTTGCTTGGAAATTTACAGCATATAAGGCAGCCATTTAGCCACTCATGTCTGTGCCCTGCTCTTCATTAGAGCTTCCAAGGCCCACTACCCTGCTCTCCCAAAATCTATATAAGAATATGTGATGAATGGCTTGCAGCACAAGCATTAAATGGACAGACTTCAATTTTCTTCAGAATGACTTGCAATAGCTAGAATTACAGAAGTAATATTTAATTCCTGCTAAAAACAAACTTGGATGGGTTCCATTTTAAAATGCGAGCAAAACCAGCAAGCAAGCTACATATATATTACGGAATAATAAAGCCAGCCAGTAACTTCAGAAGGTCAGTGAAAATATCAGTTCCAAACAGACCCTGCTGCTAACACAGCATTATCCTTTACAACCAGCAAGGTAAAACCTTATACACTTGCAGATTCATGGAGCCAATTAGGAATCATGTGGTCTTCTTCAATGGTCACATGACCATCTATTTACACATCAATTTCTTGGTGTGCGACATCATCCAAGGGTTCTGTTTTCAAATTTTATTAAAATTTCCCAACTATTTTGTAAAGTATTTAATCTCTGGGCTGGTAACATGGGTGTCTACACTGCAAATTGCAAGAATGTGATTGAACAGAAGCTTCAAAGTTTGAGAGCCCTTTAGGCATCTGTGTATCAGATGTGGTTAGAAGCATGCAAGCAATGCTGCACTCTACAGCCATATTGAAATCCTATAAATAGTTTGTTCTCGGCCACAAATAACCTGAGGCAGTAATACCACACCACATCAGCAGTACAGTCATATTAGTGAAAAACCAATGACATGAATTTTGTGCACACTTAGCACAAACTTCATTTCAATAGCAGACTCAGTTAGAGCTGTTCATGAGATCTGTAACCTGGCAGTAATTCACCAAATGCAAGTCCACAATAAACAAACTAGTTGGCATCAGAGAGAGAAACTGAGTTTTTAAATAAAAGATTATTGGTCAGATTTGGAGGGAGACTCCTTAAATTACTGCTGTCAGCAACGTTAAAAAATCCCCACAATGTCATGTACTGGAAATACTGCTCAGATAAATATTGACATTTATTATTTTGTAGCTGGTCATTAGTTTTTAAAATATTACTCTTGATCAATGAGCTTTCTGAATGAAATGTGTGCAAGTGTGATAATAAACACTGAAAGCAGAGAGTTGAATCTTCTAATGGACCCTAACAGCAAATGAACCGAGTTATAAATAAACCAGATCATATACGACTGTCTATTCATACCTCCTATTTTAAATTAGCAGTACTAGCAACTGATAACTATTGTGGAATTGCTTCGCACATCACATTCATCACCAGATTAGAACACCACGGTGTAATTCAACCTCAGATTTCTACATATGAATCGCCATCCAAAGCTCTCTAAAGCCCAATAATGTTTTGCAAATAAATTGAAATTATCTACTCTAAATATCCATCCAGCAGAGTGTTATTTTGCCCTATTGCCAAATGATTTCCATCCAATTAAAGAACACACGGGGCAAGACAACAAAATAAATGGCACAGCCAGCCTCAGACATTTGACAAGTCAGGTTTAAAAATGGGTTTTCAATGAGCTCCTGAGCATGCAACCAATTTAAAAATGGAAATGTTCATCATCAAAAACTAACAAATGTCAACCAAATCTTGCAACTGTACTTCCTGCCTTACTCCTCTCATCTAATCCAAGGCTTATGCTGGGATAGTGGCGACGAGTTCCACCAGCTGGTAATTCATCAACTGGTGGGGGGGTGGGGGGGTTGCGCGTGCAGGCAGGAACAGAGAGGGCGAGATTCGTAAGGAGGGAAAAATTAGAATACAAGAGAAAGCTAGGTAGAAATATAAAGATAGTAAGAGTTTCTGTAGATATTTAAAAATGAAAATAGTTAAAGTGAGTGTTGGTCCTATAAAAAGGGAGTCCAAGGAATTTATTTTGGAAAATGAGATAGCAGATGACTTGAAGAGGTATTTTGCATTGGTCTTCACTTTAAAAGATACAAGTAATATCTCAGCAATAGCTGTAAATCATAAAATGGATGGCAGGGAGGAACTTGGGAACATTACAATCACCAGGGAAGTGGTACTGAGCAAATTGTTGGAGTGGCGGGCTGACAAATCCCCAGGTCCTGATGGACTTTATCCTAGAGTCTTAAAAGAAGTGGCCAGTGAGATAGTTGATGGATTGGTTTTAATTTTCCAAAATTCTCTAATGGAGGGTTCCATTAGATTGGAAAATAGTGAGTGTAACTGCTTTATTCAAAAAGGGAGACAGAAAGCAGGAAACTAAGGTTTAACATCTGTCATAGAGAAAATGTTAGAAGCTATTATTAAAGACATTAAAGCAGGGCACTTGGATAAGTTCAAGGCTATCAGGCAGTGCCAACATGGTTTTGTGAAAGAGAATTTATGTTTAACCAACTTGTTGGAGTTCTTTGAAGAAGTAACGTGCTGTGGATAAAACGGAACCGGTGGGTGTACTACACTTAGATTTCCAGAAGGCATTTGATAAGGTACCACATCAAAGGTTATTGTAGAAAATAAAAGCTCATGGCGTAGGGGTAACGTATTGGCATGGGTAGAAGATTGGCTAGCTAACAGGAAGTAGAGAGTTGGTATAAATTGGGTCTTTTTCTGGTTGGCAAGATGTGACGAGTGGTGTGCTACAGGGATCATTGCTGGGGCCTCAACCTTTTACAATTTAGATAAGTGACTTGGATGAGGGGACCAAATAAATGGTTGCTAAATTTGTTGATGACATAAAGATAGGTAGGAAACTAAGTTGTGAAGATGACATAAGGAGGCTACAAAAGGATATATATAGGTTAAGTGAGTGGGCGAAGAACTGGCAAATGGAGTATAGTGTGGGAAAATGTGAAATTGAAATTGTCCATTTTGGCAGGAAGAATAAAAAAGCATATTATCTAAACGGTGAGAGATTGCAGAGCCCTGGGATGCAGGAGGATCTAGGTGTTCTGGTGCATGAATCACAAAAAGTTAGTAAGCAGGGTACAGCAAGTAATTAACAAAGCTAATAGAATGTTAACATTTATTGTGAGGGGAATTGAATACAAAAATAGGGAGGTTATGCTTCATTTATACAGGCCACTGGTGAGACCACATCTGGAGTACTGTGTACAATATTGGTCTCCTTATTTAAGGGAGAATGTAAATGCATTGGAAGTAATTCAGAGAACATTTACTAGACTATTTCCAGTCTTGAGAGGAACAGTTGGACAGGCTAGGCTCATAACCACTGGAGTTTAGGAGAATAAAGGGCGACTTGATTGAAACATACAAGATCCTGAGGGGGCTTTACAGGGTGAATGTGGAAAGGATGTTTCCTCTTGTGGGAGAATCTAGAACTAGTGGTCACTGATTCAAAATAAGGGGTCGCCCATTTAAGACAGAGGTGAGGAGAAAGTTTCTCTCTCAGAGGGTTAGGAGTCTTTGGAACTCTTCCTCAAAAGACGGTGGAAGCAGAGTCTTTGAATATTTTTAACGCAGAGGTTGATAGATTCTTGGTTAACAAGGAGTGAAAGGTTATCAGGAATAGATGGGAATGTGGATTTGAGGTCACAATCAAATCAGCCATTGATTGGAGGAACCAAGTGGCTTACTCCAGCTCCGAATTTGTATGTTCGTACGGTTGAGAGCAAGACGAGGTGGGGGTGCAGATGGGAAGGGAGTTTGGGGGTGGTGGGGAGATACAGGGATTGCTGTGGGGTGGTGGGGGAGGAAGAAACAAAGTAGTGGGGGGTGGGGGGGGGGGGAAGAAAAGGACACCTAGAGTGGGGCAAGTGGGGGGGGGGAGAGGGAGGAGGGAACCAAGAGTGGGTTGGGAAAAACAAATTTGTGGGGGGTGTGGTGTGGTTGAACAGAGAGGGTGCACAAGACCAACATACAGATGTACACAGTCACAGCAAACATATGTTCCACATTTTAATTTCCAGCAAGGATCATCTATAATGGTTGACATTATTTAATAACACAGAGCAGGGGTCAAACTTGGTGCCTTTAGAGAACAAAAGCACACAATATAATATATTCCATCCTATAAATTTTGATAACTTACAACATTATAACATGGCCAAAGGTCCTTGTCACCTAACTAATTTTAACTGTGAAATTGTTTAGTCAATTATATTAAAGCATAGAGGATATAAAGGTTTTAAATGTAATTCTGCTTCAGGAATTTTATTAGTTGATTACCTTTAGGTGGGAAATATGATTTGCTTTCAGCTTTGTGAGGCCAATCCACCACCAGAGGTCCAAATCGACGAAAGCTAGCTGTGATTTCATCTACAGGAGATATCACACCAGGGATTTATTAAAAGTTAAATCTGTCAAAAATACTTCCACAATACACTGATTGGAGAATAGTGTTAACAGTCAAAAAGAACCCAAGCATTTTGACATGTTTAGTGGTCTGAACAAATCTTGCAAATGTACCTTCATCAATGTCTGGAGGTAGGCCTCCCACAAAGACCTTTCGTGAATAACGTTCCACCCTTTCACCATTCTGACAGCGGGTTGGAGAGTTTAAACCTGATGTCAGAGACTGGTCACCATGACCATCATCAAGGAAACCATCTTCAATAGGAAAAAGCGAAGAACGACCTGGAAAACAGTTTATACTTCCATCTAGTGAAAAAGAACCTGAACATGACGCTTCAATAGATATATTGTAAAACTCTCCCACAGAGCAAAACTCTGTGCTGTTACCAATTTGCTGCAACTCAGCACGAAGATGTAATTGTCAGAATATATTAATTTTAAGTATTTAATATCTTTAACAAAAAAAACTTACAGAATGAGTACTTTAAAAAGATAATTACATTTTGGTTTTCTAATATTTGATAATTGATACGTGTAATGTAAAATTCATGAGTGGGCTAACATTTCCTTCAAAATGTTTTTTCAAAAAATTTCGGCTTGTCTGATCAGGTAAATTAAGGAAGTAAAGTCTAAATTAAGATACATGCAAATTGTTAGTTGAAGGATGCATAAGCACTAATGATTCACTAGAAAATTTGGGATTCAACAGCCTGGTTAAAGTCAAAGGGTCAATTTAATTCAAGTTATTTCATGATTAACACTGCAGGCAATTCAGTGATCATTCAGGGATTGTTGCCTTTAAAACAACTTTGCCGCGAAGGAAAAAAAGACATCACTTTTTAAAAAACATATATGTCTCTTTCCTGGCATCAACACATTATACAAGGTTTCTCAATTCCAGCTAGCCCATGGAATATCATTTTAAAACATACAAATATATAAAAGATGATCATTAGATATTACACTAGTGTACATCTAAACTGTAAACAATATTGCGTACAGCCAATATAAATGTTTTGGATCTGTGTTTGTAAAACTGTTCAGAAGCTACAAAATAAAAGCTTCATTCTCTGCTGTTAAACAAACTACTGTGGCATTCCTATAAACCAATGGGGAAACAACTGAAAACTACAATCAATTCCACTTCCATATTTTCTTCCTTTTTAATTCCAGTAACTGCATGCAATTTTAGAAGCTACGTTGAAGAATTTGCTCCTAAATTTCTTGCATTAACTTGGGAAAATTGAGTAAGAATTAGTGATCAGTTAAGAGTGGAAAATGTATTTCTCCAATTTTCTCACTTTACACCATCACAAATGAAAGTGGCAAATCATAGCAATACAAGGGTTCCACAAGCCGCAGTTGTTACCTCTCCAGCATCTCATTCAATACATGCAAGTTATGTTCACAAGTGTTTATAAATTAGAGATTGCTGGCAGTCCCTCACTCCTATCCTATCCTGATTTATGTGGTACAGTGAAAAACCACTAAGCCCATTGAGCCACAGGTAGAAGGGGAGGGCTGTGAAATTTAATTTGGACAACTCTTTCACAATTAAGCATTTGGAATTAATTATCCACCTTCTTTAGAGAATTTACACGTCACCAAGAGCATTGGTTTGCATGCAACAAGAAATTAGTCACCTTGAAGCAGTTGAGCATTTAAAAGCAAAGAAGCATCTCAACAAGATGCCTAAGACCAACACTCACGAGTGGCTGTTTTATGGAGCATTTTCATGAACAAAGTATTCCATTTCATCCAGAGAGGGAAAACCTCATCCTGAAGATTCAAATATACACCGTCCACCCCTCCAATCCCCAAACGAGTAACTTGTCACACCATACTGACGAGGAGAGGCTACAGTTAGGTGTCTTGCCATCTCAAGTCAAATTAAAATAAGCATGTTACGGACCCATGGGCTATGTTAGGGGTTTTGGTGCCCACTCTAACAAAAGAAAATTACTTGCTTTTAATAAATTCTTTATAGTAAGCTACATCATTAAATATGGTAAAAAAAATCCTCATACTAGAATGAACTTATTAAACCTGATGTTCTGAAATGTAGGTCAGTATACCATCCTACAAGCAAATGTTAATACATCTCATTATTAATAGTGCAGTTGACTTGAAGGACACAAGCTGAAACCGTTAAAATACGGTGATCATTGGATAAAATATACTGTCCTTTCAAAAATGTAGTTTTTACTGTGATGATTAGCAGAGTACCATCCACAGATTCTTGACACAAGGGAATTTGTTATTTTATTCTTATTTATTCTACATTGAAGTCTGACTCTTAAAAGAGCATTTAAATTCTGCAAAGATATTTTTACATTTTTAGCAGATTAAATATAATATAAATGGATGGGACTAAAACTAAAAAAAAAAAGGTTTTCTGATGCATGAAAGTAACTTGGTTAAATCACCAGGCTAGCAGTATTGAAATATGCTGGAGGGTCAACAACTACATAGCTTGTTCCAAATAAATTAAAGGCCACTTAAAAAAAAAAAATTGCATTTATATAGCTCTTTCATGCCCGGATATCTTAAAGCGCTTTACAGCTAATGAAGTACTTTTTGAAGTGCAACTATTATTGTAATGTAGGGAACATAGCAGCCAATGCATACACAGCAAACTCCCACAAACAGCAATGTGATAACGACCAGATAATCTACTTGGGTGATCTTGATTGAGGTATAAATCTTGGCCAGGACACTGGGGATAGCTCCTCTACTCTCCCTCAAAATAGTGCCACAGGATCTTTTCCATGCACCTGAGCAGGCAGATGGAGGCCAGAGTTCAACATCTTGTCCAAAAGATGGCATTTCAGACAGTGCAGCACTCTCTCGACACTACATTGGAGTGTGAATCTTGATTTTTGGGCTCGGATATGGAGTGGGACCTGAATCAGGAATCTTCTGACTCAGAAGCAAGAGTACTACCAACTGAGCCACGACAGTACACATATGTAAATCAGTAATTGTGAGAACAGAGGGAGAACATGTGCCCCTCATGGCTGACCTTTGAGAAGTGGTGGCCATGGCAACTGAAGTGCATCTCCCAGACCATCAGCCCACATAGCTGAATATGATCCAAAGTAAAAATAATTCAAGGAGAAATACTTAGAAAAATGCATTTTATACCCTCCCATATAACAGTAAATTAAAACATTTTCTTCATGGTCGCCCTTATCCACTCAAAGGCCAGATGGCGAGGCAAATAAAACCTCCAGTAGCCTAGGGTGATTCTACCACAGATTGTTTGTCCTCTGTGGGGAAACACCTGGTTTGCACTCAGAACCTCTCTCTGGGTACCATGAGTGGATCTAAAAATAACAGTGCGTTAAGAAACACAAACAAATCCATTTACTTCAAATAAATAAAATACCAAGTTCAAAGGAAATCTCAAAAATGTGTTTCTATAGCTGTTGCTAAAGAATTATTTCTTCAGCCACAATTAAAAACAGGCCATTTGATGCCATAATTTACAGATTTAAAAAGAAACAACCACTTTTGTCAAGATTTATAAACAAGTTTCAAAGCAACAAACTGCAAGCTTCTAATTTAGAACCATTAGATGCTCTCTAGTGCATCTGGAATAATCACAAAAGGGCACAAAAAAAATTGCCAATCAGCCAAAAGATTTATACAAGCAGCTGAAAATTGTTAATCACTCCAATATAGCATTGAAATAGTCGACAAGCAAACACTGAGTATTAAAAATTATTTACCTCTTCGTCGGCCAAATGTCCTTGCTGCATGTAAACAGAGAAAATAGTGGGTAGGCCTGTAACCGTCTATTAAAAATTGCAATGATAGGCACACATGATTCAGATGACATGGCTCAGTTCATTGTCAAAACTTCACCTGTTGTTCCATACTGACTTAAGTTTTAGAAATGTTCTGTTACCACACACAAAAATTTATTTATAAAATTAGTTTCATCCTCTCCTCCCCACAAATCATTCTTGGAAGCCTTTTGCTTCCACTTCATCCCTTTATCACGCTTATCGTGAAATGCAGTCAAGTTTCTACTTTACTATGCTAGGTAGCACGAGGCTCCCAACAGCAGTGTGGATGAATTGGATTTCAACTTTTCCCCTCCGAGTGAATTGCTTAAATTTTCACTCCCGGTTCTCCCAGATTGCTCAAAGGAGCTAAACGGAGAAATTCTAGCAGAATACTTGTGTGCCATCAACAAACTGAAGAACTAAATTTTAAAACAGCTGGTTTTATTTGGAAAAAGAACAGTTTGCCTTGCTTCTACTGCTGTATGAAAGATACAGAAGGAAAGTCAACATTGATCAAAATTGTTTTCTAACATCATTTATAAAAGCAATTTGCGCTTCTTCGGAAGGACCCAACTGCCACAGAACTGAGAGTCTGTCATTTAAAAAAAAATACAACTAGTTTCATCATCAAAAGTATATCATAGATAAGGCTTTTCCAAAAACAAGCATATTGAAGGTTAACCATTATGTTACTAATAATGCAATCACATTTGGCAAAAGCTTAGATTCTACCATGATTGCTTGCTTGCAGATTGGCAAGGCAGGTAACTTTAGAGAATGAGCGATTGCAGTTATTTTCTGTGAAATGAACCAAATTACTGTCAACGGAAACTGCAGGAAGATACACATTCCAGCTAATTTGTAATTTGAAAAAACACACATGTTAAATATTAACAGAAACGAACACAGCACTCCAGCTCAATACGAGTAGCTGCTTATCTTGGAAAAAAAAACTTTGAAGGTAGTTTTCATTTTGTGAATACTCTTGTCAAACCATTAATGCAATCTAGAAAACGTTCTATACACTGGAAGGGTTTCAACTGCTAGAAAAGATGTTAACTTATATAGAAAGAGCTGTAATCCTGCATAATTTATCAGGCAAACAGATGAGCAATTTATGAAATGAGCACCTTGCAACACATCACTTGTATTCAAGTGTAATCCATCACAATAATACTAATTAGTTAATAAATCAAACATAAGTCATGGGTAAAGAAATAGTAAACTAATAAACTTTTTGATTGTTTCAGTCACCAAATTTGCAGTTCATAAGTAAACTTACACATTATGAAATGGAATTATAGACTTAAATTCTAAAAGAAATGGCTCAAATAGCAGTACTGTATAGAAAGAGTTTATGTGTAATACCCTGAAACAGATTTTCCCTTGGTGGTTTCTGTATTACGCCAAGTGCAGTTAAATTAAATCTCTCACTCATTAGGTTGGATTTCATCAAGCTATGAACATAGTCTTGATTTATTTGCCATACTTAAAATGAAAACAAAATTGCCTGACCAAGAAATTGTTTTATCAGTTTGAACAGCTGCTATAATAAATGAGTACAGGTGCATTAGAGCAACTGGAGACCAATTATTATGAAGAAAACTGAAGGAATATTTTTCTAGTTGGAATGCAAAGCTGATCCGTCGACATAAAAGCCAAGCAGAGGATTGCAAGTCAAATACAGTATGGATTTCTGTCCAGTGTTGTAAGAGGATCAATTTTTTCTATGTAGAATAAGTCAATTAATATATGTGTAATTGGTACAGGTCACGAATACAGTTGGGAAAGGGGTGGATGGGTGGAAGCATATCTTAGGTTTACCTACCACAATGCAAGTTTTCTTCTCAATAGCTGCTAACATAGAAACCCTTAATGTAGTCTGCATGATTATTCTGATCCATTCCCACTGAAGCAGTGCGAGAAAAGTTCAGTTTACCTTGACCTAATGAAGGTTCCTTTCTTGTCACTTGATTCATTGAATAATGATGGGGTGGATCATGGTGTTTTGCTTAATGATTTGGTCTCTGGATGTAGGAACTGTGGAGGGGTGAATTGAAATTATGTGAAATAATCAGATTTCATATATATCTAGTATTAATTGAACCTTTGGGCTGGTACTTGGGGAAATCAGCCACATAATGAAAAATAGGAATTTTAGCTGTAGAGTAACCTGCAGTAAATTGGACTAACTTGCTTCCATTGATTATGTGGTGCTAAGAGCACACTTATTGCTTATTTTTATTTCACTAACATCAACTTGTATTCTACTGTACTTTTTTTTGGATTTTGTTTTATAAAGTGATGAAGTGACCATCAAAATATCACCTTCATGCATCAATTTTTCCTGGACTTGCATGCGGTTTAAAAAGAAGCCTGTTTTTGCTTGCGAGTTTTCATTTTTCTGCTCACTAAAGTGAATGAGCAAGGAACCACGGAGTAGTGAATGCAGATCGAAAATATTTACCCCGTTTCCCCCCCCCCCCCCCAACTAAAAGGAATTAATTCAATTTTTCTAAAAGCTTATGTTTTCCAAAAACATACCAATATTAAAATTCAGACACAGAAAACAGTGCAAGCTCTTATGCAAATTTGGCCACAAGTTAATCAAGGTTTTCCATCCATTATGTTAATGAAGTTGTGCCAGAGCTCTCAACAAGAGCTCTGTCCCATTATACTCTGGGCGTTGAAGAAACATGTTTTTTTTGAGAAGCATCAAAGTGTCTTCTGTTCATTTTTGCAGACAGGAAACTCCAAACAGCAATGTGAAAATGATCAGATCATCTTGTTATGAATGAGAGATTTTATAAGATGATTACATTTTGAGGCTGTCTCTTTAATGCAAAGTAAAATGGAAGAATGAAGAGGGTCATGTGATCTGCTTCAAATTCTGCCTGACAAGCAGCCTAGGTGGCTTGGTTACCATGGGGACAGGAGTGCCCAGGTTGAGACTTACTGGGAACAAGGTGCTGTATTTCACACCTGAAAACAAAAACAAAAGCAGCTGGGCTAACTATGGACAGACTTTCAGTCTCAGAGCCTTTGGGCAGCGGAGAGAGGGCTCACAGAAACAAAAGACTGCAAAGCAGAAAGAGAGAAGACTGCAGGTACTTGGCAGGAGGGAGGACAGGACGGTCTCTGGTCGAAGAAATGCATCCCGTGGCAATCTAACTACTCTGAAAGATCTGCTTTGCCCAAGCCGGGAGAAGATATTGCTCGAGTGGGCCTTACTACTGGTAGTCATCTTGGAAATTCTCTGTAAACTGAGGGAA
Source organism: Carcharodon carcharias (assembly GCF_017639515.1). NCBI lineage: Eukaryota > Metazoa > Chordata > Chondrichthyes > Lamniformes > Lamnidae > Carcharodon > Carcharodon carcharias. Next base: position 94,881,382 of record NC_054483.1, read on the forward strand.
GCGCCTTTTGATGACCACTTATGTTACAACTCACTGAAGCAGGGAGATGTGGACCCATTTGAAGCTGTGGATGACTTCCTAGAAAGACTGTAACCCTGTGGAGATTGTATTATAATACAATCCAATATGACGTGGGGTTATTGGTTGTATTAAAGCATTTAACAAGGGTCATTTTTTCACTGCAGTTTAGAGTATTAGTTGTCTACTAAATAATGTTTAGTCAATAATAATAAAAACAAAAAAACTGCGGATGCTGGAAATCCAAAACAAAAACAGAATTACCTGGAAAAACTCAGCAGGTCTGGCAGCATCGGCGGAGAAGAAAAGAGTTGACGTTTCGAATCCTCATGACCCATGAGGACACGAAACATCAACTCTTTTCTTCTCCGCCGATGCTGCCAGACCTGCTGAGTTTTTCCAGGTAATTCTGTTAATGTTTAGTCAATGTTGCTTTCAGTTTGTTTGGTACAGTTAAAGTCTTAAAATTTGCAATCTTGTGTGATTCCTTTAAGTTGATCACTTGGAATTCAAATATCTTCTTAAACATTAGCAGTTTCTACAGGGATCTGTTTTATGTGATGTTGATTGAGGGATAGATATTGGCCAGGATACCAGGGATAACTCCCCTGCTCTTCTTCGAAATAATGCCAGGAGACCTTTAACATCCACCCGAGCAAGCAGATGGGGCGTTGGTTTAATGTCTCACCTAAAAGAGAGCGCATTGAACAGTTCAGCGCGACCTCAGCCTTGATCTTGGTTCCTAAACCCTAGAGCGGGATTTGAACCTGGAGCCTGCGATTCAAAGGCAAGGGAGGACGACCAACTGCCTATGGCTGACACCTGCTATTGCTATCCAAAATACTGCAGAGAAAAATATATTGGTGATATTTTAACTCCCCTACAGCAGGCTTCCAATAAATGGATTTTGCCTACACAAATCTCATCTGGATTGGTCACAATCCAGAAAAAAGACCCCAACTTTCTTCACATTCAGGACTATGATATAATTTCGTATCTGAGCAAACTTGTCGATGATCGGTTGCTGCCTCCGGAATGGGTATTTACATAAAATAGACAATGTGCTGCATTGATATAATATCTTTAACACACAAAAAAATCATCCCAAACTGCTTCAGAGAAGAAAACGACACTAATCCTTTTGGGGTAGATTATGAAAGATGACAAAATTCTGATTGAAGGAGGTTCTTTAAAAAGGATGGAGGTAAAGAGGAAAAGGGGGCCGAGAAGAGACTTTCCAAAGTGTAGAGTTATGGTGGATGAAAGCTTTGCCACCAAAGGTAGAACAGGAGGAGAGATGACGCCCAAGGAGCCAGATTTAATGGCCAGCAAATGCAAGGAGGGCACAAGGCTACTCTAGGTTGCAAAAGCAAAGCACGGGGATACTGAAGAGATTTGTAGTTGAGAGCGAAGACTTCATAATTACATCCATTGGGAAGTGGGAAATCAAAGTATGTGAACTAACACAGGGGTGATGTACTAGGCACCAGTTTGGATGATTTGGAGTTGAAGGAGATTTAGTCAGACACTAGAAAAGGAAGTGTCAAGACAAGGAGGTAGATGAGGATTTCAACAGATGGGTAGGATAAGGGAAGCAGGAAATGTCACACAATGGAAGTAAGCTGTATTGGTTGTGGATAGGATATTATAGTTGACATTCAGCTGAAATTTTATGGATTTTGGGTCAACTTGAGTAAGCAGCTAGGGAAAGGGATAGACCAGAAGCCCACAACTTGCGTTTCTTTAAGGAGCATGTACAGCTCCCAACCTAGATTGATTGAAAGCATTTTTCAACCTGTCCAGCTATTGAACAACTGTCCAAAGAAATCCAACAGCAGAAATCGTTTTAAAGCAAGTCATTTTTTAATTTTTTTTTTTTTTGCTTCCATCTTATTTATTCCAATGTAAATATTTCCATTTCCCATCTCTGCCTTGTTTTCCATTGTTCCATTATTATTGATGATGTGGGAGTTGGAGGATATGCCATTTCCTGAACTGTGTTGGCTTCATGTGACAGGTAGGAGTGGACCATGGGAAGAAAGTGAAGGAAGAGGCACATGGCATGATTGGCTGTGTTGAATACAGCAGAAAGGTAAAAGGGTACTGTCAAGCTGCAGTCTCAGAATATAATTGGTGATTATGGTCAGAATGGAAACTGGTCAGCAGTGATTTGAATAGAGAATTATAGGAGATGCAAGCCCACAAATTTTGTGTGATATGTTACAAGTGCAAGATTTTAAAATATTATGTTGCAGGAATGTGTCTTCAATTTAGGGTAAAATGGAGGAATGGAAGTCATGTGACCTGTTTTGGATTCTGCCGACAGCAATTCTGGTGGCATGAGTGTTAAAGATTAAAGGGAAACCCAGGTTGTTTTACTGGAAAGAATGTGCAAGGTGTTCATACCTATAAACAATGGCAGAAGCATCTGTGATGGTGGATAGATTGTTAGTCTCCAAAGTCCCAGGAAGGTGTTAGGAACATCAGGTTTTGTAAATGGTTATACTTTAAACTATCTTATTTAGTCTTATGATACAAGGAAGTTGGGAGTCAAAAGGATAGCTAATTAGCATTTCTGCTTGGATACAAGGTCCAGGTGATTCATGTTGCCATGGAGATGGGCTTTGAGAGGGAAGAGTACGCCAAATCTGTGCACACTATTCCAGATGTAGACTCACCAAGGTCCTATATAACTGCAGTAAGATGTCTTCTATTTAGGTACACCAATTCCTTTGTAACAAAAACTAGCATACTGTTGCAAAAATCAAGTTCACAATTCATATGTTTCAGAATATAACTTTTAATACTTCAACCTTCCCAAAAATAAATGTAAGAAAATGGAAAATCCTGGTTGAGAAACTGGTAATAATCCTGAAGTGAATGCAATTCAAACAAGCCGAGAATTAATTACAATTAAAAAGTTACCCTATGTTTAGTTTACAAGGTCAGAAAGGTGTAAACACTTGAGCAATGAAAGATCCATTTCTGTACCTCTGGGTTACAGTCAGGGTGTCTATTGTTATCCCAATAAAAGAAACTAAAAGCTAGCAATTCTGGGAAAAGAGGGTCATGAAACTCCATTGGAGATAGAAATTATTCATATGGGTTGCAGAATTGATGAGTAGCCTTAAAGGTAAAATATTAATGTGTTCACATTTCTGGTTGCATCATCCAAAAGCATGTCACATTGCCATGGATATAGTGATTCAGGGTGGAATCTGTGTGTGTTTGCTGACAGAAGCAGGCAATTCAGTTTGGGAGCAGACAGAGGCAACTATAACTTTGCTTTGGTGAACACTGCATCTCACCAGATCGAGTGTGCCAAAAGGAGACGATAGTCAATATTTTCTCTGCTTGAAATGCAAGACTAACTTCATCATTCACCATGTAGAATGTGGGTGGGGCTGTCAGTTTGGATTTCATGAGGGAAAAACAGCTGGAAGATTGGCTCTAGCTTGCAGTTGGTGGGAGGAACCTACAGTCCTTAAGGAGCCCTGTGACAGTAGAGAATTAGCTTGGGAGGCTGTGGGAACGCATGGATATCTGCTGAAAACCTAAACAATGTGCTGCGGCAGCCATAACCGAGAGATCAGAAAAGGAAAAGATGGAAGGTTTCATAGCCAAAAAGCTAAAGGAAAGACCCCCATTGAATCTTACCTCAGAGGAATAGCTAGAATGCCTGGAATACTAAAGAAAGTTAAAGAAAAATTCTGGAGGGCTGTGGCATACCTTTTGGGTTGGCCCCAAGACAAGTGAATGAACCTTCAAGATTTCATAAGTTAATTGAGTTTACAGTATATGTCCTTAAGTTTGTGGTGCTTGCTTTGTTTAATTTCTCATTATAGATACACAAGAAAGTTCATTTTTATTAAAAAAAAATGTCTTATGGTGTAGTTCTGTCAGTTAATTGCTGAGTTCCCCACCAGGATTGTAGCAATACCATTTACTTTCCTAATTGCTTGCTATACCTGCATGTTAACTTTCAGTGATTCAGCAAACTTAGAAATATTACAATCAGTCCTCCCATCCAAGTCTTTCATATAAAAAATAACAGAGCTAAACAGTGATCTTTGCAATACACAACTAGATACACAGTCTGCCAGCCCAAAAATGACTCATTTATTCTTCCTCAGTTTTCTGCCCATTAACCCCACTGATTTATTTTCCCCAATCCCATGAGCCCTAAATTTTTGTGGCACCTTGGTGAATGCTTTTCGAAGCTATAAATGCTCATTTCCCTTTATCTACCCTGTTAGTTAATTCAAAAAACTCAAAAGCAGATTTGTCAACCAGGATTTCCCTTTCATTAATCTGTGCTGACTCACCTCACTTATATTTTGACTTTAGGTGCCTTGCTACCACCTCCCCAGTAATAGATTCTAACTTTTTTTTTAATTCATTCGTGGGATACGGACATTGCTGGCTAGGCCAGCATTTATTGCCCATCCCTAACTGCCCATGAGAAGGTGGTGGTGAGCTGCCTTTTTGAACCACTGTCGTCCATGGTATAGGAACACCCACAGTGCTGTTAGGAGAGAGGGTCCATAGCCTTTGCAGTATCCAGTGCCTTCAGCTGTTTCTTGATATCACATATCGATTCGAAGTGGCTGAAGACTGGCATCCGGAGGAGCCGAAATGGATCATCCACTCGGCATTTCTGGCTGAAGATTACTGCAAATGCTTCAGCCTTACCTTTTGCACTGATGTGCTGGGCTCCCACATCATTAAGGATGGGGATATTTGTGGAGCCTCCTCCTTCAGTGAGAGATGTTTAATTGTCCACCACCATTTGCGACTGGATGTGGCAGAACTCCAGAGCTTAGATCAGATCCGTTGCTTGTGGAATTGCTTAGCTCTGTCTATTGCTTGTTGCTTATGCTGTTTGGCAAGAAAGTAGTCCTGAGTTTCAGCTTCATCAGGTTGATAACTCATTTTTAGGAATATCTGGTGCTGTTCCTGGCATGCCCTCCTGCTCCCTTCATTGAACCAGAGTTCATCCTCCAGCTGGGTGGTAATGGTAGAGTGGGGAATATGCCGGGCTATGGTTACAAATTGCGGTTGAGTACAATTCTGCTGCTGACGATGGCGGCCCAGTTGCTCGGTCTGTTTAAAATCTATCCCATTTAGTACAGTGGTAGTGCTGCACAACACGGCGGAGGGTATCCTCAATGCGAAGATGGGACTTCATCTCCACAAGGACTTTGTGACTCCTACCAATACTGTCATGGACAGATGCATCTACGACAGGTAGGCCAGTGAGGATGAGGTCAAGTATGTTTTTCCCCCTTGTTGGTTCCCTCACCACCTGTTGCGGACCCAGTCTAGCAGCTATGTTCTTTAGGACTCATTCAGCTCGGTCTGTAGTGGTGCTACCGAGCCATTCTTGGCGATGGACATTGAAGTCCCTCATCCAGAGTATGCTCTGTGCCATTGCCATCCTCAGTACTTTCTCCAAGTGGTGTTCAACATGGAGGAGGACTGATTCATCAGCTGAGGTACGTGACAATCAGGAGGTTTCCTTGCCTGTGTTTGATCTGGTGCCATGAGACTTCATGGGGTCTGGAATCGATGTTGAGTAATTGCAGTACTGAGTCAACATTGAGGACTCGCAAGGCGACTCCCTCCCAACTGTATACTATTGTGCTGCTACCCCTGCTGCAGGGGATAGGGATGGTGATGTGGTGTCTAGGACATAATCTGTAAGGTATGATTCTGTGAGTGAGATATGTGAGGCTGTTGCTTGACTAGTCTGCAAGACAGCTCTCCCAATTTTGGCACTAGCCCCCAGATGTTAATAAGTAGGACTTCTCAGGGTCGAAAGGGCTGAGCTTGCTGTTGTTTCCAGTGCCTAGATCAATACCGGGTGGTCTGTCCAGTTTCATTACTTATCAGTTTGATACAACTCGGTTGCTAGATAGGCCATTTCCGAGGAAGTTTAAAGAGTCTTGATTCACATGTAGGCCAGATATCCTTCCCTAAATGGCATCAATGAATGAAGTGGGTTGTTATGACAATCGACCATGGTTTCATGGTCATTATTAGTTTCAATTACATACTTTTCATTGAATTCAAATTCCACCATCTGCCATGGTGGGATTCGAACCCGGGTTCCTGGGTCATTACCCTCGGTCTCTGGATTACTAGTCCACTGACAATGCCACAACGCCACCCCCTCCCCATATTCCATACCACTGACGTCAACTAACTGGCCTATGGTTGCCTATTTCTCGTTACCTCTTTTCTTGAGTAACAGGGGTTATGTTTGCTACCTTCCAATCCACAAGGAATTCCGGAAGTTTAGAATCAATGCATTCATTATTCTCCACTTTTAAAACCCGAGGATGTAAGCCATCAGGGATTCTTCAGTTTTTAGTCCCTAATTTCGCCTACAGAATTTCTTCACTAATAATTTCTTGAAGTTCCTAATTCTTAACAGTCCCTGGGTCGCCACAGTTTTCAGATTCTCAGGCTTATTCCTCTTTATGACAACATTACAAGCCTTTGACCTTCACATAATACCTGTCTTCTTCTTGTCAATCATGTTGGATCAATTGTCCTGTGAGGCTCTTGTTCCTTAGGGGAATATATATTCATGGCAAATTATACCTTCAATTATTTGCCATTGTTTACTACCATCTTCTAATCTGGTTTCCCAATCTATCTTAGCCAACTTGCCCCTCGTACCTATGTAGTTTGCTTTTTTCCAGATTTCAAACTGTAGTTCTCTACTAAGCATAAATCACACTCAAGTTCAGTATGAAGTTATATTATGATCTCAGTAGAAACCAACACTTTAAGGAATCCAAACTCTTATTAGTTGAAGGAATTATCCCACAAGATTTCACACTTTAAAAAAACCTTTATAATGCAAGAGTTAAACAAAACAAGCACGACCAACTGTATATTTCATAAACACATTCTTTAAACCCAAAATTCCAACAGGACACTCCCTGTTCTACTTTTATTTCCACTCAAGAGTTCCCCGATACCTTACAGAATCTTGATGATTTCTTCACTTTTCCTGGGACCAAACCACAGGCTTCAGGGATTTGCTTATTCCTCCTCAGTGTTCCCACTATTCTCCAAGGTCTGAGATTCCTTGGAGTTCTTCCACTAGCATCCTCCAACACTCCCTAAGCACCTCACAATTATGGACACCCCAGCTGAAGGATGGGCCTCAATGCTTTCTTGTTCAGTGACTTGAAAGTCAGAAAAAAAAACGCTTGGTTTCAGATAGCCATCTGCTACTGGTCTACAGCCCCGGTAGATTTTTCTTTCTGTACTTAACTCAAAGCTGCTTCCAGGCTCCAACTGACCACCTCTGAGAAATTGCATACAGGTAAACACAAAGCAAAAAAAAAAAAACCCTTCCTGCAATCTATCCCTACTGCAACATGGCACACTTGGGATGTCCCAAATAGAGTCAAACTAATTATCTCCAATTCCCAAACTTGTCCTTAGATCTGAAAAGTATATGGATACTTTTAAGACCTTACATTTGTTTTAACCTGTTGCTTCCAAATCTTTCTTTGGTCTGAGAAATTACATAAATATTTTATATCTCCAGTGGGACAATCGCGATCCTACCAGACTCACTGGGTCCATCATGAAGCCCAGATAGGAAGCATCCAAGGTTTAGCATTTTCGTACTTCCAACTTTAACCTTATCAACTATATATGGGTCTTTGAATTACAAATACTTCAGCTTTGTTTACCAGCTTCTCACCTGGAGTTTTCATTTATTTTGTATTGAAAAACTTCAATCCCCACACCTGAAGTTTATTCCAAAGACATATGAATCATGAAATTACCCATTTGTAAAACTATTGTTTTAACAGTTTTTTCAAAGGCTCCTTTCCTGCAAAGTTATCAATTAACCTATCTTATTGCACAATACTGGATACAAATAGCCTGATTCCATGACACGCTGTTTGAGAAAACTATCTTGAATGTACGTCATGAACCCGTCCACCGCGTTATTACTGCAAAGTTGTTTTGCTCATGAAGATTAAAGTCTCCCATGATTCCTGTACTACCCTCATTATATGCACATTAAATTTTCACATTTATACTATCTGACACTGACTCCCACCAATGTTTTCTGCCCCTTGTTAATTATTAGTTCCATCCAAACTGTTTCTGCATTTTGTTTTTCTGAGCCAAGATCCTCTCTGTCTACTGTCTTTATCCTATCCTTTATTATCAGGACTAACACACCCCCACATGCCACCTTCTTCTTCTAAAAGTCAAGTATCCTGGAATATTTAGTTTCCAACTTTGGTCATCCTGCAGTCTTGTCTACATAGTCACTATTAGATCAAATCTATTTATTTCTCTTGTTATCAATTCATCTTTTTTGTGAATGCTTCATGCATTCAAATATAGTGCCTTCAGCTTCAACTTTTTTCTAATTTTCCCTGATGTACTCTTAGTCATTAAAGTCCTATTACCTCTGTTAATCACTTTCACTTTCTGGCCCACTCTGCTCACATATAACTAAATTGCGACTCTGCTCAATTGCCTCAAAATTTCACCAACTGCTTTTGGATTTATCCTTTCCCAATTCTTCCCAGAGCCCCTTCATTTTTTTCTAAAATCTATATACCAGCCTGGTTATTTGATTCACCAAGTAATTGGCCCTAACATGATTTATGTGGAGCCATACCAATAGAATAGCTCCCTTTTTCCTTCCAGAGTGCTGGTGCCAATGCTGCATGAATTTCAAATCCTGCCTCCCACATCATTCTTTCAGCCATGCATTTAACTGTCTAATCTATGTGTCGCAATGCCAATTTGCATCTGGCTCAGCTAACAATCCAGAGATTATTACACAAGATTCTGCATTTAAATTTGGACCCAAGCTTCTCAAACTCTCTCAACAGAATCTCATTCCCAGTTCTACCTATGGTCGTTGGTTTCTAGGTGTACTTCCACAATTCACTGTTCCCCCTTCCACTCCAAGTTATTCTCAAGCCAGAAAAAGAGTCCCGACCCACAGCATAAAGGATGCAACACAACCTCAGAATGCCCAATCGTGGCTGTATAGAACAGTATCTATTCCCCTGCCTATACTGTCCCTACTATTACATTCCTTTTCGCTTCCCCCATTTAAATGGTGCCGTGCAGCACAGTGCCACAATCCGTTTGCTCATTCATTCTGCAGATTTTGTTTTCACTCACACAGGTAGCAAGAACCTGATGGATAATGGCAAAGTCAGAGGTTTCTTTAGCACTGCACCTGGGGTCCTATTACCTGCCTGGCTTACAGTCACACCTTCCTGTCCCTGACCAGACCTGTACCACTCCCTAACCTAGGTAGACCAACCGCCCCTCCAAATATTTTTCATTGTGCATGACCCATTAGTTTCAGTGTGCAGTACCTTTAAATTATTTTTTGAGTGATACCTTCAAGGGTATAGCTTGTGAGCAGCCTAAGCAATACCTTCTGGGTTAGTTACAGGGAACATGGGGTGTGGCTGCCTCCTGTATCAAAGTGCCCAGGTAGTTTCTGCTCTCCCCCCGACCCATTGCCCTGCAATGTCTGCATCTTGGAGTCTAGTTCAACAATTCAGAGCTGAAGCTTCTCAACATGCAGATACTTGCAACACATCACAAACTCCCACATGCTCCAGTTACAGCACATCACTTCACTGCAATCCCCATGTAACATTTTGTTTCATTTATTTAATTAACTTAAGTTTGACTACTTCATCAACTTAGCTTATATATTAAAGCTAATTACTTGATCAAGTTAAATGTATTATATTTAATATTTACCTGTAACTTAGCCCCATTACCACTCTTTGTGCCATGATGACACTTCTGTTTTGTCCTCCTTTGCCTCACCCTTTTCAGAGAGATCACAAGTTCTTCTCATCTAATGAGATCTGGCAGTTACAGGGGAATTTGACCATGGGAATCCAAGTGCAGTAATGACCATAAAGGGAGAAGTGCATTTTGTCACATTTGGCAGTTACTGTGAACCAGCTGCATTCAGGTCCATATTCCTTAGAATTAAATAAGTAAACATGGGGTCTTTGCAATGGTGAATGACTTGATAGGGACAAAAGCAGAGGGAGCAGTAAGAGTGCTGTTCAGCTAGTAAACAAAGATAAGAGCGTCTTAATGAACTGAGAACGAGAGAAGGCAGAAGCCAGAGCAATGTACAGAGCTGAAACACAACTGTGGTCCATCTGGTC